>NC_090372.1:188223092-188527889 GCF_036365525.1 Heterodontus francisci | reverse complement strand
TGCAACGGTGGTCAGTCAACAAACAGGGTTTGAAAGCTTTCAAGCTGGAATGGAGAGAGAGAGAGAGTGAGAGAGGGACCCCCACTTAGGGCCTGCCCATGTCAGAGTCCAGTTGCTTCTCCTCTGCTGCAGAGAAAACACCAGCTTAAAACCACAGATGGGGAGGGGCTTGTCACATGACACTCACTTAGTCATTCAAACATAGCAGTTAGAAGAATTTCTCTACTTGCTGAGAGAATAGGTAGTTCCTTTAAACTTCCTGGGTCTTGGTTCTTACTGGGAAATTAGCAGATAGTTCATCTCTGTCCTCACAGGGGGATAATTACGCTACAGAGAGCTTCTGTATGTTACAGTAAGAACATGCAGCTCTCTACATGAGTACTGTCTGAGTTTAAGACATTTTTAAAGTATGAATATACACACATGATCTAGATTTGGGTATAGAGAGCGTAATATCAAAATTTGCTAACAACACAAAAGTAAGGACCATAGTTAACTGTCAGTCACTTCAGGAGACCCTAGCAGGTTTAGCTAGATGTTAGATGAAATTTAATGCAAAGAAATGTGGGGTGCATGAAAGAATAATGAGAAATATACATAAAATGGTAAAACTTTAAAAAGAGTAGAGAGGCAGAAAGATGTAGGACGTGGGATACATTAACGTGGGATACATCATATCTGTAATCCCGAATGCACCACGACTGTCAGAGCTCCAACCGGTACGTGTTGTTTTAAATCTAACAGAAGCAGCATGCATCTTGGCTTCTGATATAACACAATTGATCTTGAGACGGGAGCTTGGGGTAATGGTGTTTTTCTCCCCCAGTCTTATTCCTCCCCTTCTTTCGCTCAGCTCCTTGGTATTGTTACACGTCAATTGTTAAAAGTGGGAGAAATTCATAAAGTTGTAAAAACAAGTTATCCCAGATTTCATAAATAGAGTAAAAAGTACAAAAACAAAGGGGTAATACGAAACCCATACAAATCATTGGTTAGGTCATAGTTAAATTATTTGGTCACCCTACTTTAAGGGGGATGCCGGGCCATGGAAAAAGTGCAGAAGCCATTCAAAGAGATGAGTCTTTAGTCACTGAGAGAGACAAGAGACAGTGGTGCTCTTTGCAATAGAACAGAGTAAATTAAGAGGTGATCTGATGGAAGTGTTAAAAGAGTACTAATAAGGTAAATAGGTGAAAAATTATTTCCCCTAGTTGGTAACTAAAAAACATAATTTTTTTTTATTCGCTCCTGGGATGTGGGTGTCGCTGGCTAGGCCAGCATTTATTGCCCATCCCTAGTTGTCATTGAGAAAGTGATGAGCTGCCTTCTTGAACTGCTGCAGTCCATGTGGGGTAGGTGTACCCACAGTGCTGTCAGGAAGGGAGTTCCAGGATTTTGACCCAGTGACAGTGAAGGAATGGCGATATAGTTCCAATGCAGGATGGTGTGTGGCTTGGAAGAGAACCTGTAGTTGAGGTGTTCCCATGCATCTGCTGCCCTTGTCCTTCTAGGTGGTAGAGGTCGCGGGTGTCAGTATCACCAAAAGAATGAAAGAAGAGATTCGTAGATTTCTTTTCAGAGGGTGTCAGTGGATGAATGCCCTACCAGAAACAATATAGGAGGCAGAACCATAACAGCTTTTAAAAGGGAAGTGGTAAGTATCTGAAAAGGAAAAGCTCCTATGGAAAGGACTGTGAGTTGGCCCAGGTCTTGTGTGCTGCAAAATTCTATCATGTGGAACTTAACTCTCAGGTGGAAAGCCGGGGCAGCCATCAAACTTCCCATCTAGAAGCTTCCTTGGGTTGCCCGACTAATTTTAATCCGGCCTGACAGCTGCCTGCCCGAATCGGGTTTAATGAGGCAGGGTTACCAGCCAGCAAACAGAGATTGGGCCACTCAGAGACCATCCTACAGAACTTAGGTGAGTTGTGGGAGTGAGGTGGGGGGGAGGGGGAAGAGGTGTTATGGGGAGCAGCATTTGACTGTGTTACATGGATGGCAAGACATGGAAGGCTAGGAAATCAGATCCCAGGGCTTTCTTTGAGAGCAATGGTAAAGTGATAAATTTACACAAGGCAAGCAATTAGACCATAGTTTTGTTTTCAGTTTTAAAAGCTCCAATTTTGAAAGGGCAATAGTGTATAGAGTAGATTCATTAGGATGATATCAGGGATGAGAAACTACAGTTCTGAAGAGAGGTTTGAGATACTATTTCCACTGGAGCAGAAAGAATAAGAGGAAATTTCACAGAGGTTTTCAAAATTATGAAGAGTTTTGACAGAGAAGGTAGGGAAAGGCTATTTCCTCTGGTTAGTGAGTCAGTGATGAGGTGCCATCAATTCAAAATTGTCACAACTAGTATGAGCAGAGACGGTTGAAGAAAGCTCTTTGCTGAAGCGTAGAATGTTTGGCCACAGGATGTGCTTCAGGCAAAAAAATTGAATCTTTTAAGGAAATATGTAGATAGCTATTTGAAGCAGGGAAAGGCACTGTGCAGAGATATGGAGAGAGTAGGGCAGTGGGATTAGTTTTGCATTGCTGTAGCAATGAACTCATTTAGACCCAGTGAGATGAATGGCCCCATTGACTCTGCAAAACCTAAGTCAAAAGGAATTAATTGATGAATGCCAAATATATCAACAGGGGAACTAGGTAAGAAGAGTTGCAATGCTCATCGGCATGAAGGATCTGACAAGCAAACCCACATTACAATTCTAGCTACCTATTTTGCTAATTCTGCTCGTGCACACTGCTGATGTCAATAACTTTGTCCAGTTATATCATCAACAGCATCAGCTAAACGAAAGTAAAATGAAAGAAAATTTAAATTTAGGGCAAAAGAGAAAGGATTATTAAAGTTAATGGCAATTCTTTTAACATGATCTGTAAATTTAGTCCTGGTGACAAGATTAGCACCTTAGGCAACCTTTGAACCACTCAGTACAATAGATAATGGGCAGGATTTTCGGACCCAGCCAATGTTGGGAACAGAGACAGATGGGGCCAGAAAATACTAGGATTGGCAGGCACACTGGTTTCCCGACCCTGTTCCCTGCATCAGCCATTGTATTTATTGATTTAGAGATACAGCACTGAAACAGCCCTTTGGCCCACCGAGTCTGTGCCAACCATCAACCACCCATTTATACTAATCCTACACTAATCCCATACTCCTACCACATCCCCCACCTTCCCTATATTCCCCTACCACCTACCTATACTAGGGGCAATTTATAATGGCCAATTTACCTATCAACCTGCAAGTCTTTGGCTGTGGGAGGAAACCGGAGCACCCGGCAAAAACCCAAGCGGTCACAGGGGAAACTCCACACAGGCAGTACCCAGAATTGAACCAGGGTCGCTGGAGCTGTGAGGCTGCGGTGCTAACCACTGCGCCACTGTGCTGAGGCGGTTTTGAGGCCAGCAGGGCTGCCCGCCCCACAAGGTGGGCAGCCAATTAAGCTCATTAAGAGCCTTGTTAAAGGTAAGTTAAGGAGGCCAACTAGGATTTCCTAGTCACCCTTCAGTTTTCTGACGTGACATAGGACAGCAGCAGGGTGGGTTGCCAGTGCTCCCTGCAAGCCTACAGGTCCTCCCAACCTGCCTGGGTGGA
The DNA here is from genome assembly GCF_036365525.1 of Heterodontus francisci. Classification (NCBI taxonomy): domain Eukaryota; kingdom Metazoa; phylum Chordata; class Chondrichthyes; order Heterodontiformes; family Heterodontidae; genus Heterodontus; species Heterodontus francisci. The sequence continues at coordinate 188,524,276 of NC_090372.1, read as the reverse complement.
GGTGTAGCCAAAGACCACCCCATAGAAGGATTCCCCTCCCACACCCCCCACCCCCACCCCCCCAGCAATGCTTTCTCTATTTTTTAATTAAATTTTTCAAAAGCTGGTTAAGAGGGTACCACTCAGTTGCTTACCCTTTACTACAACTAGGTGCTCCTCTAAAGATGGAAGATTGGCCCCCCAGCTTCAAGAACCCTTCTGCCGCCTTTAAGTGGATAGGGAACCTGACTCCATGCCAATTAAGGGGGCACCCCAGTCAAAATCCTAACGAGTGACTGTTTGCCCCCCTGGAGCGGGTTTGGGACCTGGAAACAGTCCCGGCTTCTGTTTCCTGCCAACAAAGTGAAAATTCAGCCCAGGATGTAGCAAATACTTATGTTACAAAATTATAAAGTTATAAGAAAACTTCCCAGACCTCTTTGTAACTCTATGTAAACTGATCTTCATTTAGTTCAAAATAATCAAAAGTAAAGAACTGTCTCCATAAAAAAAGAATTAACCTTATTTAAAGCTTTTTTAATCAAGAGGTGATAAGTAATAATAGAGGTTTAAGTAAATCTTTCATACTCAATGCCACATCTTTCCTTAACTGCTGATTGCTTAATTTTCCAAACAAGTTCATCTGTAAAAGTCTCAAGCTCTCCTTTTTCTCCCATTGTTTTCCACATAAAGGCAGTAACCTGCTTATTCGACTGCTTACATTTCTGGAATCACTTTTATTGAATTGAGATTCCTCCACTTTATTGTGATCCTGCCATTCAGGCCAATCTGAACGTTTTTGTGCTTTTGTTATTCTGCATTCTGCTCTGTTGTTTTTTTCTGGCATGTTTTACAGCAGTGAAGCATTGTTCTTCAAATTCACTTTGTTGTAAAAACTATAAAGAGATGGCCTTGTTTTGTCTGGGGCATAGCCCACACAACCATGTCTGTACAGGGCAGAACTCAATTTTTTTTCAGCTCTGCCCATGCAGATTTATCCTTGCCACTGTCCTAGAAAAGGACCTTTTGGTTCGATTAGACTCCCCTGCTGAATGTAACGATAATTGCAAAACATCAGCTTTCAAGTACGTATTGTCCATTGCACGTTGTGAGCAGGAGTTTCCGCTAAGTTGTGTTGATCTTTTTCAGTACAATTCACCCGAAATCCACTAAACCAATGCAAAAGATCGAGGAATTTCAAGCGCAAATTCCATTTAGTGCAAATTGAGTTTCCACAATCTTTTGCAATAGTTTAACAAGCATTGCACTAGAAACCCTCAGAATGAATTAATCCCCATTGTGAGTTTATGCTAATTGCACTGGTTCGTGGGCCTTCTAGGAAACTATAAAAATTAAATCTTTTTTGCACAAGAGCACTTATAGGCTTTTAAAATTTACTAAGGAATGATTACTGTACTCCAATGTAACTAGTTAAATGCTTCTATATAACTTTTTAAAATCATTTTCAGTAATTTAAGATTTATTCACAGGTGGTAGACTAGATACCCTGATTAAAAATTAGAGACATATAAGATAATCAGAGGGTTAGATAGGGTGGATAGTGAGAGTCTTTTTCCTCGGATGGTGATGGCAAACACGAGGGGACATAGCTTTAAGTTGAGGGGTGATAGATATAGGACAGATGTTAGAGGTAGTTTCTTTACTCAGAGAGTAGTAGGGGCGTGGAACGCCCTGCCTGCAACAGTAGTAGACTCGCCAACTTTAAGGGCATTTAAGTGGTCATTGGATAGACATATGGATGAAAATGGAATAGTGTAGGTCAGATGGTTTCACAGGTCGGCGCAACATCGAGGGCCGAAGGGCCTGTACTGCGCTGTAATGTTCTAATTCTAAAAAAAAAATGCTTGTTTCCTGTGATAACCCCATTTTCAGCTTTATTAATAAAACTGCACTGTGATATATCAAGGAATATCTTTTGATGCAAAATGTTATTTTTAAATTAGATTCTAAACTGGTGGCCAATTGCACTGATTCATGGCAGATTGTACATACATGGTGGTATGCAATTGATTTTGAACAGAAGCTTGAGGAACAAAGCCAGTTCTCAAAACTAGCACAAGTTTGAGTGCAATTTGCATCTGGATTGCAGATTGCAACCAAAGCAGAAACTCTTGGCCTGTATGTTCCCCACTGTTAGTTGACTTTCACTATCAATTGCCTGTGCCCAATGCTGATTGTTACTGCCCATTGCTCTTCTCATTCCATTTAATGGACATTGTTTAATCATTGTGTTGAACGATTTTCAACCAAACAATCAAGACCAGAGTTAATGCCGAAAACCAGCAAAATTCTTCATGAGGTAGCGTGTGATATATTCGATAGTGTGCTGGTTCTTCACCTCTGTGACTCAGCTTCAATTCCAGTCCAGATTCATAAAATGATGGTTTGTCTGTTTGCTATAAAAATGCTATGTAAATGCAGTTAGGCAGTCTTAAGGCAGTCATGGGATAAAGAACTGGCCCTAATTTGGCACTCAATTAATGATTTCAGTCAAAGATGCAACGTTAGGTGTTCCGGAAAATGTGATATATGTGCAAGAGTTCTTCTAAAGATGGTGCAGAATAAAAGGATTTCCACTTTGTTTCTCACCATAATCTGCATCACTGAAGAGTTTTTGATGTTAACAAGAGGTGTCGAAATAGGAATTACATAGGGCTGAATTTTACCAGCCCTCTGTAGACGGACTGGGAGGTGGAAGAGCTTATAAAATGGCAACAGAAGGCATCGGGAGGGAAGCCCAACATCTTCCTGCTGCCGCGGGATATTCCCAGAAGCAGGAAAGGCACAGGCGCGGCTGCCCGCTGACCAGAGGTGGACAGCCAATTAACTCAATCAAGTGCCCAACTAATGGCCACTTTTATGTTCCAGCCGGCATCTTAACGGCATTGGGATGGCTTACTGCCATGTTGGGAGACCGCCAGGTAATCCATGGTGGCCTCTTAGTGGATTCCCTGGGGGAGGGGATCTTCTTTTATGGGTGCTCCATGGCCCACAACTGGGCCCCCAGCAGAAATGTCCACCCGGCGGCTCCAACACTGCCACTGGAGGGTTCACCCCTCCGATCGCCAGACCCTGCCTGCTTGGCCCAGCACATTTGAAAGAATCTTTACTTACCCTACAAGGACACCTCAACATGGAGATACCCTCTCCGGCCTGTCACCTCAGCAGCGCCAACCTCTATCAGTGGCACTGCCAACCTGCTGCCATATGGTTGGGCCGGCAGTTCTGAGAGGCAGGCTGCCATCCTCAATTGGAGGCGGCGGGTGGCCTCTTAATTAGGTGCCCTTGGTAAAATCACCTTGGGGCTCCTGCCATCCGACCGCATGGGGTTGGGACCCGGTTTCGTCCTTCATTCCCGTAAAATTCTGGCTATAGAATATATAGCACAGGTACAGGCCATTTAGCCCAACTGGTCTAGGCTGGTGTTTATACTCTCCCTCCTATTCTTTGGAACAAAAAAACAAATCATGCACATTGAGATACAATTTGCATGACTCAGAAAAAATTCAAAAGGGATAAGACACAAAGCTTTGAGAATGGTGGTGGCATTTTGTTCCACCTTTTTATTGAAACATACTACAAACACGATCTACCACAATTATGAATGCAAACATGCGAACAAAATTCATTCAGAAATATTTAGTCAAAATAAACATAGGGACATAGGAATCGCTGAATGAAAAAAGACCAAGGTCCATCTAGTTTACCTTCTATTGTCCTGGTAGTCACAGGATATATTGATAATGGAATGGTTGACTAATCATAGCAATCAATTTCTATTCATGAGGCTACGACAGACTCAGACACGACTCAAGGAAAACCCCAGTGGTGGAGAGCTTTGGGAGCAATAGGTGCAAAAGTCACCCATTCGTTCCAAAAATGCCACACTTACCACATCAAATCCCAAATTACCCATATACAGTATCCCAATAAAACTCTCTAATTGAAGCAGCAACAAAAGACAATTAAAATGGTTATTTACTGTTTGATTATCGCATGTCAGTTTTATCCCAAATATTCTGGTTGCTTCAAATTTTACCCTAAATATTACAGCTCCCTGTGATAATTATTTAATAAATTAGCTCAAATTTTTAATGAATTACATCTGCTTCTGTGCATTTCATTAACAGAATGCCACATGGATCTGACACTTTATTGAATGAAAATGAAACTGACAACAATAGAGATAAACGAGCATAGCAAACCTGTGGCCTATTGCATTAAGAAGAAGGGCACAACTTCTGATCAGCTTGTTGGAAAGAACAAATAGGTGGAAATTAATGTTGGCCACTGGCCGCAAAAAGATCTCCATCACAGGCTTCTTGTCAGAGGAATTCATCTGATTCAATCTCACTTGTAGTAAGTGTATTCAAAGGTGGCTTTCATTTTGTTTATTTTTCTGCCTCCTCTCCTGATTATTCAGGCAATGCAATGGTTCCATGTATGTGATCCGCCCACCAGTACCATTCTTTGGGAGTGAGCCTTGACAGTGAGTGTCAGCTGTTTATTCAAGCATGAATGGCAGCCTATCATATCGCTACCTGTACCTGCTGTCTGTATGTACGCACTTTCCAGCAGGAATCAGAAGCAGAGCCTCTGACTAATTTTGACATGAAAGTCTGAATCCTGTCTTTTAATTGAATGATCAAATAGGTTTATTGCATTTGTGATTAAAAAGCAGATGGCGTCATTTGATCTTCAGATCAAAATGATTTGTTGCATTGATCAACTGCTGATTGATGGCGACTTGATAAATAATATTGAATTAATAGCAGGTTCCATGATGTGAAAAAAATGGACTATTTTAATATCTATTCAGTATGTTGTCGGTAATTATGCAAAATGTTTTCATCTATACAATAAAGTATTTTTCTATATAAGCTGTTCCTTCATTGTCCATTTTACCACTGAGTTCTGGTATATGGTCAATGAAGTGTGCTGTTTTATTCCCTGTGCATGGATTACATTGCTTTACATTACAAAATGCTGCACCAATACTGAAAGTGTTGCAAAAGGCTAGAAACTGAATCAGCATGCACAGACAGTATCAAAGACATTGCTTTTTACTGCACAAAATCCTCACAAGGATTAGTTTGGCCAATACAGACTTTGCTTAGTGCAATTATTGTAATCTAATATTTACCCGTTGATACTTCATGTCTCCATGTTATTTGAAAATACATATAGTGGCTGTAGTCCTTGAAACCAGGTCTGTGTTTAATATTTACCATTGTGTAGTGAGTGAGTAGCATTATAGTGCAAGATTACATTTAATCCAATCGGTAAATTATAGAAAGTAGGGTAATCATTAATCTTTAGTTCTTTAGAGATACAGCACCGAAACAGGCCCTTCGGCCCACCGAGTCTGCGCCGACCATCAACCACCCATTTATACTAATCCTACACTAATCCCATATTCCTATCACATCCCCACCTGTCCCTATATATTTCCCTACCACCTACCTATGCTAGGGGCAATTTCTAATGGCCAATTAACCTATCAACCTACAAGTCTTTGGCATGTGGGAGGAAACCAGAGCACCCGGAGGAAACCCACGCAGACACAGGGAGAACTTGCAAACTCCACACAGGCAGTACCCAGAATCGAACCCGGGTCCCTGGAGCTGTGAGGCTGCGGTGCTAACCACTGCGCCACTGTGCCGCCCCTTGTAATTTTGTAATGTAATCATTGAGTTACACAGCTCAGTGAAGTATTGAGAGTGCAGCACTGTCAGAGATGCTGTCTTTCAGATGGGACATTAAATCAAGTCTCCCTCTGACCCCACAGGTAGACTAAAAGATCCCAAGGCACTATTTGAAAAAGAACAAGGAGTTTGTTGTGATGTCCTGGACAACACTTATCCCTCAACCAACAACACTAAAACCGATTATCTGGTCATTATTTCATTGCTGTTTTTGGGACCTTGTGGTGCACAAATTTGCTGCTCGGTTATCTACAATACAACACTCACAATACCTCAAAAATATTTCATAGGCTGTAAAGCATTTTGGGACATCCTGAGGGATATGAAAGGAGATATATAAATTCTTTCTTTTATTTACGAAAGATGATAATGAGAAACGTACAGCTTCTCAATTGTCGGAAACAAAATCCACTTATAGAAACTGCCAAGAAACCTGTAAGAGGCAAAAAGCCTAAAATAGTAGTAACCATACTGTGATCCACTCATTAACCACCCCCACCCCATCTACAAAGCAAGTGTTTTTAACATTTTAAAATAGATTTTTCTCCTTTAACTATTTCACCCATTTGTAAGTGGGGAATGGTGGCACAGTGGTTATGTTACAGAACTAGGAATCCAGAGACCTGGATTAATAGTCCAGAGATGTGTGTTTAAATCCCACCATGGCAGCTTGGGAATTTGAATTCAATTAATTAAATAAATCTGGAATAATAAATGTTAGTACCAATAATTGTGACCATGAAACTAACGGATTGTCATAAAAATTTGTCTGGTTCACTAATGTCTTTCAAAGCAAATCGACCACTCATTCCTGATTTAGCCTAAATGTGACTCCAGACCAACAGCAATTTGGTTGACTCTTAATTGTGCCCTGAAATGACCTAACACAATTGCAAATGTGGCTCACCACCACTTTCTCAAAGCCATTTAGGGATGGGCAATAAATGCTGGCTTTACCAGTGATGCTGAATCCTGTGAATGAATTTTTAAAAAGCAGCATGAAATTGTTTAAATTACCTCTGAGATTTTGCAAGACAGCAGGCATCAGGAATGATCATAGTATTTCAACATAGATACCTTTGAACTGAGCATCAGTTGACATGTGTGACCGTGTCTAATTGTCAGGATTAACTTGACTGATTTTTCAAAGTGCAAATGATATATCCATTCAGGCACTCAAATAATCTTTCATCAAGGTTTTATTTTTTCCTTGTCACATACAACATAAAGATCTTGGATCAAATAATTTTGTATCATGAAGCTGATCATACAATTGGTACATATGAACATATGAACTTAGAGCAGGAGTAAGCTATTCAGCCCCTCGAGCCTACTCTACCATTCTATAAGATAATGGCTGAGCTGCTTGTGGACTCAACTCCACTTTCCTGCCTACCCCCAATACCTTTAGACTCCCTTGTTTGTCAAGAATCTGTCTACCTCTGCCTTAAAAACATTCAATGACCCTACCTCCACCGCTCTCTGGGGAAGAGAGTTCCACAGCCTAACGACCCTCTGAGAGAAAAGACTCCTGCTTAGCTCTGTCTTAAAAGGGAGACCCCGTATTTTTAATAAAAGCAAAATACTGCAGATGCTGGAAATCTGAAATAAAAACAAGAAATGCTGGAAATACTCAGCAGATCTGGCAGCATCTGTGGAGAGAGAAGCAGAGTTAACGTTTCAGGTCAGTGACCCTTCATCAGAACTACCTTATTTTTAAACTGTGTCCCCTAGCTTTAGTCTCTCCCACAAGAGGAAATATCCATTTCAACATCCACCCTGTCAAGTCCCCTCAGGATCTTATACGTTTCAATAAGATCACCTCTCATCCTTCTAAACTCCAATGAATGAAGACCCAACCTGTCCAACCGTTCCTCTTAAGATAACCCTCTCATCCCAGGAAACAGTCAAAAAAACCTTCTCTGAACTGCTTTCAATGCAATTATATCATTTCTTAAGTAAGGAGACCAAAACTGCACACAAGACACTAGAAGTGATCTCACCAACGCCCTGTACAACTGTAGAAAAACATCTTTATTTTTATATTCCAGTCCCCTTGAATAAATGATAACATTGCGTCATGGACCTGTAATTATTTTTTCTCCTCGGATTAAAAACTGTGTGTGTGCCTTTAAGAGTCTGTTAAAAATAGTGCACCTTTAAGGGAGAAGAACGTTCCAGAGACACAGTGTCACAGCTGCATTTTTGTTACCATGGGCAACAGCAGGAAAGGGAGGTCACATGGTATGATGTGTCCAATTGACTGTGTGTGGAACTGGCAGAAACCAGCTGAAAGCAGTTAGTTTTGAGAGACTGTCCAGCGAGGTGTACTGAAGACAAGGAGCTGTTTTATTCTCTCTCAGAAAAATTCTACAAGGTGCTACAAGCCAAATTAATTCCCTAAATAAAGAAGAAAAGCTTTTTGTATTCAAGAAATTATTTGTATTGCTGTGCTCATCGTTCAAAGAACTATGAATGCTTACTGCAGCCAAAGAGTTGAATGCCTATCTTCTGAAGGACTATTTTCATCAAATCTGGATGAAGACTTCGAGTGAGCTTTGAACATTTCCACATCAGAAGACCTCATCCATCAGGAACGTAACCTGCAAAGACTTTCTTATTTTATTTATTCTTAAGAGACTACTAATTTTACAGTAAAGAGAAGACTGCAACTGGGCTGGCAGAAGACAAGTTCCTCTCTCTCCCTTTCTCTAACAAAGTCCCAGGGAACCCATGGTGGCAGCTTAGACTTCAAGACTACAGACAAAGCCCCTCTTCAGCCTTCTTGTAACAGAGAAGCAAGTCTGAAATTGTGCACTTGTCCCAGCAAGAACTCCAAGACCTTGATTTCAATCAAGGACACTACCGCAAGGACACTAATAAATGTACCTGCATTCCATTTATTACGAACTCTACTTGGACCCCGCCCCCCCACCCCCACCCCCCACCACCCTTAATTTTTTTTTTAATTCATTCATGGGATGTGGCTATCGCTGGTCAGGCCAGCATTTATTGCCCATCCCTAATTGCCCTTGAGAAGGTGGTGGTGAGCTGCCTTCTTGAACTGCTGCAGTCCATGTTGGGGAGGTATACCCACAGTGCTGTTAGGAAGGGAGTTCCAGGATTTTGACCCAGCGACAGTGAAGGAACGGCGATATAGTTCCAAGTCAGGATGGTGTGTGACTTGGAGGGGAACTTGCAGGCGGTGGTGTTCCCATGTATGTGCTGCCCTTGTCCTTCTAGTTGGTAGAGGTCGCGGGTTTGGAAGGTGCTGTCTAAGGAGCCTTAATTCTTTCTCCCCCTCTGTATCTATTTGTGTGTGTGTACCTCTCGTATGCATGCAAGCGTGGTTGCATCACGTATTGTAGTAATTTTAATCGGGTTAGAGTGATAAGGCTAATAAACTTACATCTTTCTTGTTTATACTCAAGAAAACCAGTCTGATTGGTTCATTTGCAATTACAATTAGAATGCAGTGAGCAAGGGCTCACTGAGGGGGTAAGCTAAAAAATCATTGTGTTTTAAAAGGTAAACCCTGTTACGGCCACACCAGGAGAGGGGCAAGAGGGGAGCATGAGACCCCTTCCTCACCTGGTCATAACATACTATTTACGCAACCTCTAGCCTTAGATGCTTGCCCACTCTTAATTTTGTTCATTCTGTCCCTTCCTGTCATACTCTGTTTATTATATCCCCTATTGCTACCTTGCTCTCTTGCATTGTCCTCTCTCTATAATTTATCATATTGTTACGACCAGGTGAGAAAGGGGTCTCGTTTGTCTGTGGGTCCAATCTCGGATGCTAGCCCCCAAATTTCTGTTACGGCCAGGTGAGAAAGGGATCTATAAGGCTTACCCTCTCAACCTCTTCCTGGTTTGGCCATAACAGGGTTTAATTTTTAAAACATGGTGTTTTAGCTTCCCTCTCAGTGAGTCCTTGCTCACTGCTCTCTAATTGTAATGACAAAGAAATCAAGCAGACAGGTTTACTCAGATTTAAACAAGAAAGGTGTAAGTTTATTAACCTTAAAACTCTAACTCAGTTAAAACTACTAAGAATACACAACGCGGTCATGCTAGCATACATACATGATAAACACACACGCAAATAGAGACTGAGGAGGAGAAAGAAGCAGAAAGGTTTGAAGTAATAGCTGGAGTTCAGTTTCTGTCTTTGGGTCTGATGTAAAGTCTTTGAGTGAAGTCTTGTCAGGTGATGCATTTTGGAAGGACCAACAAGGCAAGGGAATATACAATGGGTGGTAGGACCCTAGGAAGTACAGAGGATCAAAGGGACAGAGTCTGTCCCTGTTGCTCAGAAGGGAAAAGGGAAGAGGAGCAGAGCATTAGTCATTGGGGACTCCATAGTTAGGGGAACAGATAGGAGGTTCTGTGGGAACGAGAGAGACTCACGGTTGGTGTGTTGCCTCCCAGGTGCCAGGGTACGTGATGTCTCCGATCGTGTTTTTGGGATCCTTAAGGGGGAGGGGGAGCACCCCCAAGTCGTGGTCCACATAGGCACCAACGACATAGGTGGGAAGAGAGATGGGGATTTAAGGCAGAAATTCAGGGAGCTAGGGTGGAAGCTTAGAGCGAGAACAACCAGAGTTGTTATCTCTGGGTTGTTGCCTGTGCCACGTGCTAGCGAAGAGAGGAATAGGGAGAGAGAGGAGTTGAACACGTGGCTGCAGGGATGGTGTAGGAGGGAGGGTTTTGGTTTCCTGGATAATTGGGGCTCTTTCTGGGGTAGGTGGGACCTCTACAAACAGGATGGTCTTCACCTGAACCAGAGGGGTACCAATATCCTGGGGGGGAGATTTGTTAGTGCTCTTCGGGGGGGTTTAAACTAAATCAGCAGGGGAATGGGAACCTAAATTGCAGTGCCAGTGTACAGGCTGTTGAGAGTAGTGAGGTAGGGGATAAGGTTACAGGGACACAAGAGGGCACTGGCAAGCAAGAACTTGGTTTAAAGTGTGTCTACTTCAACGCCAGGAGCATCCGGAATAAGGTGGGTGAGCTTGCAGCATGGGTTGGTACCTGGGATCCTGATGTTGTGGCCATTTCGGAGACATGGGTAGAGCAGGGGCAGGAATGGATGTTGCAGGTTCCGGGATTTAGATGTTTCAGAAAGAACAGAGAAGAGGGTAAAAGAGGGGGGGGTGTGGCATTGTTAATCAAGGAAAGTATTACAGCGGCAGAAAGGACGTTTGAGGACTCGTCTACTGAGGTAGTATGGGCCGAGGTTAGAAACAGGAGAGGAGAGGTCACCCTGTTGGGAGTTTTCTATAGACCTCCGAATAGTTCCAGAGATGTAGAGGAAAGGATAGCGAAGATGATTCTCGACAGGAGCGAGAGTAACAGGGTAGTGGTTATGGGGGACTTTAACTTTCCAAATATTGACTGGAAATACTATAGTTCGAGTACTTTAGATGGGTCTGTTTTTGTCCAGTGTGTGCAGGAGGGTTTTCTGACACAGTATGTGGACAGGCCAACCAGGGGCGATGCCACATTGGATTTGGTACTGGGTAATGAACCCGGCCAGGTGTTTGATTTAGATGTAGGTGAGCACTTTGGCGATAGTGATCACAATTCGGTTAGGTTTACCTTAGCGATGGGCAGGGACAGGTATATACCGCAGGGCAAGAATTATAGCTGGGGGAAAGGAAATTATGACGCGATTAGGCAAGATTTAGGATGTGTAGGATGGGGAAGGAAACTGCAGGGGATGGGCACAAACAAAATGTGGAGCTTATTCAAGGAGCAGCTAATGCGTGTCCTTGATAAGTATGTACCTGTCAGGCAGGGAGGAAGTTGTCGAGCAAGGGAGCCGTGGTTTACTCAAGAAGTTGAAGCGCTTGTCAAGAGGAAGAGGGCGGCTTATGTTAGGATGAGACGTGAAGGCTCAGTTAGGGCGCTTGAGAGTTACAAGCTAGCCAGGAAGGATCTAAAGGGAGGGCTAAGAAGAGCAAGGAGAGGACACGAGAAGTCATTGGCGGATAGGATCAAAGAAAACCCTAAGGCTTTCTATAGGTATATCAGGAATAAACGAATGATAAGAGTTAGAACAGGGCCAATCAAGGATGGTAGTGGGAAGTTGTGTGCGGAATCAGAGGAGATAGGGGAAGCGTTAAATGAATATTTTTCGTCAGTATTTACAGTAGAGAAAGAAAATGTTGCCGAGGAGATTACTGAGATACAGCCTACTAGGCTAGATGGGATTGAGATTCACAAGGAGGAGGTGTTAGCAATTTTGGAAAGAGTGAAAATAGATAAGTCCCCTGGGCCAGATGGGATTTATCCTAGGATTCTCTGGGAAGCCAGGGAGGAGATTGCAGAGCCGTTGTTGTTGATCTTTAAGTCGTCATTGTCGACAGGAGTAGTGCCGGAGGACTGGAGGATAGCAAATGTTGTCCCCTTGTTCAAGAAGGGGAGTAGAGACAGCCCTGGTAATTATAGACCTGTGAGCCTTACTTCGGTTGTGGGTAAAATGTTGGAAAAGGTTATAAGAGACAGGATTTATAATCATCTTGAAAAGAATAAGTTCATTTGCGATAGTCAGCACGGTTTTGTGAAAGGTAGGTCGTGCCTCACAAACCTTATTGAGTTTTTCGAGAAGGTGACCAAACAGGTGGATGAGGGTAAAGCCGTGGATGTGGTGTATATGGATTTCAGTAAGGCGTTTGATAAGGTTCCCCACGGTAGGCTATTGCAGAAAATACGCAAGTATGGGGTTGAAGGTGATTTAGAGCTTTGGATCAGAAATTGGCTAGCTGAAAGAAGACAGAGGGTGGTGGTTGATGGCAAATGTTCATCCTGGAGTTTAGTTACTAGTGGTGTACCGCAAGGTTCTGTTTTGGGGCCACTGCTGTTTGTCATTTTTATAAACGACCTGGATGAGGGTGTAGAAGGGTGGGTTAGTAAATTTGCGGATGACACGAAGGTCGGTGGAGTTGTGGATAGTGTCGAAGGGTGTTGTAGGGTACAAAGGGACATAGATAGGCTGCAGAGCTGGGCTGAGAGATGGCAAATGGAGTTTAATGCGGAGAAGTGTGAGGTGATTCACTTTGGAAGGAGTAACAGCAATGCAGAGTACTGGGCTAATGGGAAGATTCTTGGTAGTGTAGATGAGCAGAGAGATCTTGGTATCCAGGTACATAAATCCCTGAAAGTTGCTACCCAGGTTAATAGGGCTGTTAAGAAGGCATATGGTGTGTTAGCCTTTATTAGTAGGGGGATCGAGTTTCAGAGCCACGGGGTCATGATGCAGCTGTACAAAACTCTGGTGAGGCCGCACCTGGAGTATTGCGTGCAGTTCTGGTCACCGCATTATAGGAAGGATGTCGAAGCTTTGGAAAGGGTGCAGAGGAGATTTACTAGGATGTTGCCTGGTATGGAAGGAAGGTCTTACGAGGAAAGGCTGAGGGACTTGGGGTTGTTTTCGTTAGAGAGAAGGAGGAGGAGAGGTGACTTAATAGAGACATACAAGATAATCAGAGGGTTAGATAGGGTGGATAGTGAGAGTCTTTTTCCTCGGATGAGGATGGCAAACACGAGGGGACATAGCTTTAAGTTGAGGGGTGAAAGATATAGGACAGATGTCAGAGGTAGTTTCTTTACGCAGAGAGTAGTAGGGGCGTGGAACGCCCTGCCTGCAACAGTAGTAGACTCGCCAACTTTAAGGGCATTTAAGTGGTCATTGGATAGACATATGGATGTAAATGGAATAGTGTAGGTCAGATGATCGGCGCAACATCGAGGGCCGAAGGGCCTGTACTGCGCTGTAATATTCTAATTCTAATTCTAATTCTAATTCTTGGTGTACTTGTCCATAGATCACTGAAGGCAGCAGCACAGGTAGATAAGGTGGTTAGGAAGGCATATGGGATACTTGCCTTTATCAGCCGAGGCATGGAATATAAGAGCAGGGAGGATATGATGAAGCTGTATAAAACGCTAGTTAGGCCACAGCTGGAGTACTGTGTACCGCTCTAAATGTCACCACACTATAGGAAGGATATGATTGCACTGGAGAGGGTGCAGAGGAGATTCGACAGATGTTGTCTGGGCTGGAGCATTTCAGTTATGAAGAGAGACTGGATAGGCTAAGTTTGTTTTCCTTGGAGCAGAGAAGGCTGAAGGGGGACCTGATTGAGGTATACAAAATTATGAGGGGCATAGATAGGGTAGATAGGAAGAAACTTTTTCCCCTTAGCAGAGGTGTCAATAACTAGGGGGCATAGATTTAAGGTAAGGGGCAGAAGGTTTAGAGGGATTTGAGGAAATAATGGTTCACCCAGAGGGTGATTGAATCTGGAACACACTGCCTGAAGGGGTGGGAGAGGCAGGAACCCTCACCCACATTTAAGAAGTATTTAGATGAGCACTTGAAACACCATAGCATACAAGGCTACGGGCCAAGTGCTGGAAAATAGGATTAGAATAGATAGGTGTTTGATGGCCAGCGCAGACATGCTGGGCTAAATTGCCTGTTTCTGTGCTGTATTACTTTATGACTCTATGACTCTTGCAGTTCTTGTTGGGGCCCAGTGCACACTTTCAAACTTGTTTTGCTGGTCTTCTGTCTTGAGGCTTGAGTTACTTCCATGGGTCCCTGTAATGTTACATGAGAGAGAGAGACAGGGAGAGACTTTCCTTCTCTTTGGTCTTCAAATTGCAGTCTCTTCCTGTTTTTGTGGCACAATTCAGTACCCGCCCCCCCTTCCCCCAAGGTTGCCAGCAGGTTAATCATGTGATTAGCTCCTTATTTGGAACAACCTCACCAGCAAGATTTGTTGATTTCCCCCAAGTTTACTTGACACTCTCAGTGGGGGCTGTTACACATTGTCATGAAGGCCCCCAACTGCCAAGAATGAGGCATATTAATTTTGTCATATGAACATTGATTTTAAACTGTTGCTGGAGTGAAGAAAGGGCTTGTTAAAAAAAATCACCACTCACTTGGCTGGAAGAACATTTGTATACTAACAGACAGTGCTTGTGGAGACAAAAGGCTCTTCCCTGGTCCACTTTACCCACAATGGATTTTTATCACCAGACATTCAAGGTGTAAGGAAGAGCATTCCAGAGACTGCTCAGGTGATACAATCCATAAAAGCCAGGACTGGTGAAACCAGCTAGTCACATGACTATTTGGCTGGTTCTGGGTTTATTTTTGAACTAGCTACAGAGAGTTTGAACTGAGAAAGACTGTTTGCTCCTGGACTGAGAAGACCTCCCCTGTCTGCTCCCATCTCTTTCTCACTGAATTTCAAATCCACTGAAGACGCGAACGTCAAGAGAGAAAAGTCTCCTATATCGAACAAGGTTTAAGAAGATTACTGGGCCCCAACGACCAACCTACCTACAATCAAAGACTCTACAGTGAGCTCAAAGACCAGTAACCAAAACCATCTTCAGTTATTGCCTCAAACTTTTCCACTTTATTTCTGCTGCTCTTTTCTGTCTCTATTTGCATGCTAGCCTGGGCAGGTCACATAGCCGTAGGTGTTAACCGAATTGGAGTTTAAGCTTAATAAAGTTCAACCGTTCTTCTTTAAACCTAAGAAAACCTGTTTGGCTGGTTTCTTTGCGTTACAATTGGAAAACAGTGACCGAGGATTCACTAAGGTGGAGCTTAAAAAAAACGGCGTGTTTAAAATAAAACGCTGTTATGGTAAGACCAGGTGAAGGCTGAGAGGGAACCTAGACCCCTTTCTCACCGGGTCGTAACAACATTCAATATCTCTTGATCAAAATCCATCTGGCTAATTGAATCAGGGAGGCACTCTGATTGTCTTCTTCAGGCAACTGTCTTTTAGAATGCAAATGTGCAGCTATGTTTGCAGCCACTGTTTTGCTCTTTTTAAACAAGTTATTTCAAGTCTGGTAGCAGTTCAAAAATAATGCTTCATCTGACGAAATTAATATGTCTCATTTTGGCAGGTGTGGTTTTCATCACAATATCTTCTCTCACTTGATCCCTCGCCCCCACTATTTGGTTTAAAGCCCTCTCTACCACCCTAGTTACATGACTCACCAGAACACTGGTCACAGCACGGTTCAGGTGAAGACTGTCCCAACGGTACAGCTCCCACTTTCCCCAGTGTTGGTGCCAGCACCCCATGAATCGAAACCCATTTTACCCACACCAATCTTTGAGCCATGCATTGAACTCTGTAATCTTATTTACCCACACTCTAGGGGACATAGAGTGAAGGTTTTGGACAAGAGATGCAGGGGGAATGTGAGAAAGATCTTTTTACGCAGAGAGTGGTAATGACCTGGAACTCACTGCCCATGAGGGTGGTGGAAACAAAGACAATCAATGATCTCAAAAGGAAATTGAATGGGTACTTGAAGGAAATATACTTGCAGGGCTACGGGAATCGGGTGGAGGAGTGGGACTGACTGGATTGCGCTGCGAGAGCCGACATGGGCTCAATGGGTCGAATAGTCTCCTTCTATGCCGTCATTGACTCTATGAATCATATATCTCATATTAGTAAAAGACACTGAGGTACATAGAATAAGGCATTGCAAGGAGGTAGCTAGATAGGCCGGAGGTAATGATTTGTTTGATGAAATGCAGTCATTTCCAACAGCATTGAAACATAAGAAATGAATTGACTCTGTTACAAGCAAATTCATTTGGTTTATAAGTCCTCCAATTCTGCCACACTTTCATTGCTATGAACTGGATAATAATAGTGGACATATGCTGAATTTTTACAATTACCTCAAACTACTTTCCAACACACCAAAAGACTCCTGTGGGGAAGTATAAAAAAAAACTTTTCTTGCTATCTGCAGCAAAATAGCAAATGTTTTGTGAAGATTTCCACTGGTTAGTATTTCGAGTGACATTGTAGATTATTATCAAAAGGAGCACATTTATGAAATACTGGCAAGAGGGACTCATGGAGAAAATAGGAGATACAAACTGAAAGAATACATTTATGATGGCAATAACTGGCAATGCATAATTTATACAGGCTAACAGATAGGTATTTCAAGTCATTATGCAGTTAGAGGTTACTGATAATGTCCTGAATCATAAAAACAAAACAGTTTATAAAGGATTGAATGGCAGCTTTACGCACAGTATATATGTGTTGTTCTATATAACAAATACAGAATGGTTTACTTAATTTAATAATAATACAAAACTTGAGTATTGCTGAAAAACGAAACATGCTTTCGAAGCTTTTCATCTTGCACTCATCAAGACAGAAGCAAGAATGCCAAATTTCAAAGGGAGCAACAATTTATACCACATGAGGAAAGAGCGCTGATTGGTTGGTAAGTCGACTCTAATTGGGCGAGGCATTGCCATGGAGAATGCACCAGGGAACTATTGTGCCCCATGCTTTTGTTTAATTCAAAAATGGCTAAGTCTAATGAGCATCCTTTCTTCAATATGCTAGTTGGGAAATCTGCCAATGAGTTCTCTATCACCGTCTACTGCAAGCCTACCTTCACTGGTCAATATATGCATTGGGTTTCCTACAGCTCCACACACTACAATATTGGCCTTATTGGCAATCTCAATAAAAAAGGCCCGAGACATTTGCTCACCATGCAAGCTTGACACGAAATACAGTGCATCAAAGCTATCCTGCAGAATAATGGCTATCCCAATCAGATCATAGCTTGGTGGGCATCATGCATGCTCACGAATGGGCCTAAGGCCACCACTTTCAGACCTGAAAAGTGCCCAGTCTACCTCAAATTACCCTGGAAAGGCAAGATATCTCAAATATTTGAGCAACTGGTGAAGCTAGCCATTGCACACTGCTATTATGCAATAGCAACATCAGTGGTATTCTCCACTAACAGGATGCTGCCGTCAAGTCAGAAAGACGTTTTGCCTACCATGCAAATCAGTAATGTGGTATATGGATTCCAATGCCAGTGCGATGCTAGGTATGTAGGGTGTATACGACAGGTGGATCCTAACAAACAGCACATGCCTGCAGCTGTTCGCAATGGGCAGAGTGCAAACTGTACTCTTTGAGCCTGTACTTGCATAACTCAGAACACAATGTCTAGCAGTAGATGTGATTCCACAATTGGACAGCACTAACAGAACAATCCCGAGTGTGCTAAGAATTACACTAAAAATCAATTAAGGTTATCAGTCGGGCTCATACTATGGCTCACTGAAGCCTGCCAAGAGCTACATATATTCATACTTATGGACCTGTCATCTGCAGGCAATAGGAATATGTCCAGGCATTGTGCCTTTTTTGAAGTAAACCAAAGCGTGTGGGACAGTAGTTCCTCAGTGTATTCTCCATGGCAATGCCTTGACCAGAGTCGACTTGCCAATCATTCAGCACTCTTTTCTCAAGTGATAGCACTCGAGTCAGAAGGTTGCAGGTTCAAATCCCACAGAAGTAACTTCAGCATAAAATCCAGACTGGCAATTCAGTTCAGTACTCAAGTACCATCTTTCAGATGCAGCATTAATGTAAGGCCCTGACTGCCCTCTCAGATTGATGTAAATGATTCCATTGCACTAATTGAAGAAGAGCAGAGGTGTTCTGGACAATATTTATCTCTCAATCAACATACTAAAATAAATGATTATCTGTTCATATATTTCATTGCCATTTGTGGGAACTTAACGATGCACAAATTGGCCGCCTGTATTTCCCTACATTACAACAGGGCCAACAGTTCAAGAGTATTACAGTGGCTGTAAAGTGCTTTGGGATGTCCTGAGGTTGTGAAAGGTGCTTTATAAATGCAAGATATTTCTTTACTTATCAGGTGCATTCCAGACCCTTCTTTTTGCTTCAACTTTGCACTTGCTATGAACTGAAATGTGATCTTATTCACAAAGTAATCTGAGAGGTAGCATACCTTGGGTGAACAATAACCCCACTTATCATCAATACATGCAGTGTCAGAAGTAACTCCGGGCATCTCACAGTGAGGAGCAAGTAACACTCTAACAGACCATAGGCCATGACAATGAATCAGGTTTATTGAGGAATAAAATTAGTGGAAGAAACATGGCAAACAACAGCAGATAAATAAGTCATTTTTGTTTACTTAACTTACAGAATCTGTTTCAAAACAATACATTTTCTGAAGGTCTCAGATATTGGAAGTTATGGTCTCAATATGGGTTCATAACTGTGAGGTGAATGTCATATATTAACTCGGATATTTATTGAGTGCTCCACAAGCCCCAGCTTGTTGCCACCTGGTGAAGCAGAAATTTACTGAAGAAATCTTGATACATAGCAATAATTACACCCTCTCTTTGCTTTGACATCTGAACTCACATAAAAAAATTTTTTAAAGGTGTAAAAAGTATTATGAGCCTGAAACAGGTCCAATGATAATCAAATTAGCTGCATCAATTAAAATTTTAAAGAATGAGATTGATAGACTATTGTTAGGTAGGTTTAACAAGGGATATGGTTCAAAGAAAGGTAATTAGAGTTGAGGTACAGAACAGTCACGAATTGACTGGATGGCAGAATACGTTTGAAGGACTACTCCTGTTCTTATGAAAATCTACCCTACAGAATCTTTTCTGATTCAAACAAGACAGATCTCCAGTCTGTCACATGCAATAGATAATAATTGGCCCATATACTTGACACATAAGTTGAAGCTTCAGTTTATAGGAAGCCCAGGTTTGCACAGATAGAGTATTGGGATGCAACACAACTTGTAAAAGCCTATTTAATTCAGTTAACATCTGCTGTGCCTAGTAACGAGTTCTGATGTCCCATT
Source organism: Heterodontus francisci (assembly GCF_036365525.1). Taxonomy (NCBI): domain Eukaryota; kingdom Metazoa; phylum Chordata; class Chondrichthyes; order Heterodontiformes; family Heterodontidae; genus Heterodontus; species Heterodontus francisci. The sequence goes on along the minus strand of NC_090372.1, from coordinate 188,504,823 downwards.
AATCAGTCAATAAACGTTCTAAGACACAATTTTCTCTTGCTATTAAAAGCAGCATTATTACACAGGGGTAAATTTTCCTCAAAGCTTTTAGTTTACCCCAACAAGTGCACCAGCAGCAACTTTTTAAACTTACAATTTTTGAAACAATTTGTTCTACTTAATCTTCTGTTTATTTATAAGTGCTTCTTGTATGAGCCAAACGAAGAGTAGTTGAGATTTCAAGACTATTTGCGAGAGCGATTTACAGGAAAAGTTGTGTATCACTAAATGGCAACACAATGATTTGTTTCCTTTTTTAAGAAAAAAGACTTACTTATTTGATGCCCATGTGGATGCTTAAAGCAGGCAACATATTATTAATGTCAGCACTCTGCTACTGCAGCACAAGCCTCCCTGAGTTTGCAATCTCAGCCAGTTCCTTCACTGGCTAGAATGGTGAATAGGATTCTGAATCAGTCCTGCATCCCATTAAAATCAGTTTGAATTAGTCTTTCAAACTCAACACGCTATAGACAGGAATTAAATTTCAGCACTTTTACTATCTTTTCTCATCACTAAGTAATTAATAATTAGTCCGCATGGGCATCCAGAATTGGAAGTTTTTTTTTTAAAAAGCGTATCATTATGCTGACAAAATGCTGTGTGGGTGTAAATGAGTCACTTTTGATATAATAGTCAGGAAATAATAGAAAAAAGCGAAACCTATGTTTAATGCCTATAAACTCAACTCTGCAGTATTAATTACAGCCGACATGCTCATGACACCTTACTCATTTGTTCCCAGGAGCAAGCCACCTTTTTGTTCCTGATTAGCTGTGACAGGCTTCTGACAGGGTTACATTCTAGGACTATTTGCAACACAGCTACACAGTTAGAAGAAATTCTACCTTTCTTCTGTAGGCTATATTCCCAACTCATACCTGCACACCGAAATAAACGGTTCAAACAGCAATGCTCTTTAAGATGAAATAAAAAATACATTTGATCGTGTGTGTCCACCCCAGCTGAGAATAAATCCTTTTAAATTATTTCTTTAGTTAGAAATGAAAAGATAGTGAAAATGTTGGTAATCTGATTCCTCCCAACAGCATGTTGAATTTACAAGCCTTTGCTCCCCAATTGGTTTTGGTGGCTCTCAGAACTGATTCGAAGTTCAAGTCACATCTCTCGTGATCATTGAAGCAACTACATAGAATTTAGAGCACAGAAGCAGGCCATTCAGCTTAATGGGCTAGATTTTGTGCTGGAGGTGGGGCTCCCGGCACCGGGCTGAAAAGGTACGGGAACATTGCCTCAGCCTTTCGCTTCCAAGAGTTGCTGGCCAATCAGAGGGCCGGCAGATCAGCAGTATTGGCAGCAGCACCAGGGGCAGTAGCCACTATCGGTACTGCAGAGGCCTTGGACCCAGGCTCAGCGCTGGAAACCTAGATCAGAGGTAGGTGAAGCGGGGTCGCTGGGGCCAGTCCAGAAGGCCCCGGCAAGGGGTGGCAGAAGGGGTGGTCATGCATTCCGGGGGTCCTGAGAGCGTAAAATGGTTCCCAGTGGGGGCCTTCCATGGGTCATAAATTGCCCACAAAGGAAGGACCCCACCATCCAGAACGTTCGCAGACAGGGCATCTTATTTTACAAGGCAATCTCCCCGTGTGGCGGAGGCTGCACCAACCCCTCCTACCCACCCCCCCCCCCCCAACGCTGGTAAGATCCCAGCTGCGGCAGGAAGAGGCCCTTAGTTGGCTGTTAGTAGGCCACTTAAGGGCCTCAATTGGCCTCTGGGCAGGAAGGTCGTCGTCAGCCTATCCCAGCCCCAGGAAGATCGCTTGGTGACGGGGAGATGGCAAGCCCTCTGCCGCCCACCATCCGTCACAATACTCCATGCTCCCCCGCCTCCAATGCCCCCTCAGGGGGCCTCATAAAATCCTGACCAACAGGTCCACAACAATCTTTTTACTCCACGTGAGCCTCTTCCCACCTTAGTTCATATAACACAAAAGCAAAATATTGTGGACGCTGGAAATCTGAAATAAAATCAGAAAAATGTTGGAAAGACTCAGCAGGTTTGGCAATATCTGTGGAGAGAGAAACAGAGTTAACTTTTCAGGTTGAGGACCCTTCATCAGAACAGGGAAAAGTTAGAAATGTAATGTGTGTGAAGCAAGTGAAAGGGGGGAAGGTGGGAAAAAGGGCAAAAAGGAAGGTACCTTTTTGAACACAAGACAGGAAGCAGAAAGCAATGAAGGTGAACAAAATAGGAGAGAAAAATGGAAATCCTGACTGAGAGAAGAGCAGAACTTCCTGGTAGGCATTCCTGGAAAGGGATGCTGGAAATCTGAAACAGAAACAGAAAATGCTGGAAATACTCAGCAGGTATGGCAGCATCTGTGAAGAGAGGAGTAAAGTTAGGATTTCAGGTCAATAACCTAAGTAGTGTTTCCAAACTTCCTGCTTGAGAGGCCTGGCTTTGATTTTAAGGTTATGTCCCTTTATCCTTGACATTCCACCAGTGGAAAAAGTTTCTATCTATCAACCCCAACAAATCCTTTCAAATCAAATCACCTCTTCACCTTCTATATTCCAGGGAATGCAAGCCTAATTTATGTAATCTTTCCTCCTAATGTAACCTTTGGAGCCCTCGTAACATTCTGGTAAGTCTCTGCTGCACTCCTTTCAAAGACAATATAGCCTTCCTGAGGTGTGGCACCTAGAACTGTACACATTATGCCAGGTCTGGTCTAACCAGGGCTTTGTACAGCTGGAGCAAAACTTCTTCCCCTTTATATTCTAGCCTTCTAGATATTAAAGCCAACATTCCATTAGCTTTTGATTTTTTTTTCTGTACCTGACTACTGCATTTTAGAGATCTGTGTACGTGGACTCCTAAATCTCTTTGGCCTGCCACTGCTCTTAGCTTTTTGCCATTTATAAATATACTCGGATCTGTCCCTTTTTTGTCCTGTGTTGAAATCCATTTGCCACAGTTTTTCCTACTCACTTAACCTTCTGGCTATGGGCGGCACAGTGGCGCAGTGGTTAGCACCGCAGCCTCACAGCTCCAGGGACCCGGGTTCAATTCTGGGTACTGCCTGTGTGGAGTTTGCAAGTTCTCCCTGTGTCTGCGTGGGTTTCCTCTGGGTGCTCCGGTTTCCTCCCACATGCCAAAGACTTGCAGGCTGATAGGTTAATTGGCCATTATAAGTTGCCCCTAGTATAGGTAGGGAAATATAGGGACAGGTGGGGATGTGGTAGGAATATGGAATTAGTGTAGGATTAGTATAAATGGGTGGTTGATGGTCGGCACAGACTCGGTGGGCTGAAGGGCCTGTTTCAGTGCTGTATCTCTAAACTAAACTAAACCTATAAATGTTTCTGAAATTTTTGCTCCCACTTACATTAATTACTCTGCCACCAATCTTAGTGTTATTTAAGTTATGAATAAACATAGTGAATAGTCGAGGCCCCAGGACGTATCTTTGTGGGACACCACTGGTCGCTTCCTTCCAATTCAAGCACATACCCATTATCCCCACTCTCTCTGTTCTACCAACTAACCAGTCTCCTAATGATGTCAATAATTTCTCTCCAATTCCATGAGTTTTAATTTTAGCTAACCGTCTCTTATGTGGAGTCTTATCCAATGCCTTTTGGAAGTCCATATAAACTACATCCATAGACATTGTCCTGTTAGAGATTCAAATACATAAAGAGCGTGAATTTCCAGTACATATATGATACCCACTAAACACGCTCGAAAAAGTTAGGCTTTGTCCATGTAAGTGTAAGTGAATTTTTGACAGCATGGTAAGTCTTAATTACTGCCAAACAACCTTTCACGAGTGCAGATTGTTATTCCTTCAAATTTTAGTTATTTTGGGAGATTTTAAGAAATTAAAATAACATGTTTTTAACTTTTTCTGTCTCTTACCTCTCACTCTTAATCCTATTTCCCTTCCCTCTCCTTATTTTGATCTCTGTACATGGTTTGGCATTGAATTGAATATTCTAACTTATACTTCCTTGCTTAGAATCTGCATGAGTCAGTAAGATTTCTACAATCAGCTTGGTTAAGGAGTTTTTTTTATTTGTTCATGGGATATGGGCATCACTCGCAAGGGCAGCATTTATTGCAAACTCCTAATTGCCCTTGAGGAGATGGTGGTGAGCTGCCTTCTTCAACAGCTGCAGTCCCACAGTGCTGCTAGTTGGGAGTGCCAGGATTTTGACCCAGCGACAATGAAGGAATGGCGATATATTTCCAAGTTAGGATGGTGTGTAACTCAAAGGGGAACTTGGAGGTATTGGTGATCCCATGCTCCAGCTGCCCTTGTTTGAGGTGGTGGATGAGGAGCCAAGCAAGCGGTGTTTTGTGTCCAATGTTGTTGAAGTTCTTGAGTGTTTTTGGAGCTGCACTCATCCAGGTTAGTGGAGAGTATTCCCGCATACTCTTTGTGCCTTATAGAGGGTGAAAAGGCTTTGGGAGATCAGGAGGTGAGTTACTCACTGCAGAATACATAAGAACATAAAAAATTAAGAGCAGTAGTAGACCATTTGGCCTCTCAAGCCTTCTCCATCATTTAATAAGATCATGACTGCTTGTCAACCTCAACTCCACTTTCCTGCCTGATTCCCATATCCCCATGATTCCCTTAGAATGCAAAAATCTATTGATTTAACCTTGAATGTACTCAATGCCTCAGCATCCACAGCCCCCTGCAGTAGAGAATTCCATTTGTAGAGATACACAGCCTCTGATGTGCTCTTGTGGTCACAGTATTTATGTGACTGGTCCAGTTATATTTCTGGTCAATGGAGACTACTCCCACCCCCACCCCCCCAAGGATTTTGATGATGGGGAATTTTAAGATGGTAATGCCGTTGAATATCAAAAGAAGCTGGTTAGAATCTCTCTTGTTGAAGATTTATTTTTATTCTCTCATGGGATGTGGGCATCTCTGGTAAGGCCAGTATTTGTTGCCCGTCCCTAATTGCCCTTGAGAAGGTGGTGGTGAGCTGCCTTCTTGAACCCCTGCAGTCCTTGTGAGGTAGGTACACCCATAGTGCTGTTAGGAAGGAAATTCCAGGATTTTCACCCAGCGACAGTGAAGGAACAGCAATATACTTCCAAGTCAAGATGGTGTGTAACTCGGAGGAAAACTTGCAGGTGGTGGTGTTGCCAAGCGTCTGCTGACCTTGTCCTTCTAGCTGGTCGGGGGTTTGGAAATTGCTGTGAAAGGAGCCTTGGTGAATTGCTTCCATGCATCTTGTATGTGATACACACTGCTGCCACTGTGTGCCGGTAGTGGAGGGAGTGAATGTTTAAGGTGGTGGATGGTGTGCTGATCAAGCGGGCTGCTTTGTACTGGATGTGTGGGTGCTTCTTGTGTGTTGATCATTGTTTGGCACTTGTAGGCTGTGAATTTAATTGCCATGTATCAGCTGAAGCCGGAATGGTGTATAGGTCTTGCTGCATGTGGGTACGGACTGCTTCAGTATCTAAGGAGTTACAAATGGAACTGAACCCCATGCAATCATCAGTGAACATCCCCACTTCTGACCTTGTGATGGAGGGAAGATCATTAACGACACAGCTGAAAATGTTTGGGCCTAGGACACTACCCTGAGGCACCTCGACAGGAATATCCTGGGTCTGAGATGATTGGCCTCCAACAACCACAACCATCTTCCTTTGTGCTTGGTATGATTCGAGCTAGTGGAGAGCTTCCCCCTTGATTCCAATTGACTTCAATTTTACTAGGACTCCTTGGTGTCACACTCAGACAAATGCTGCCTTGATGTCAATGGCAGTCATTCACACCTCACCTCTGGAATTCAGCTCTTTTGCCCCTGTTTGGGCCAAGACCATAATAAGATCTGAAGCCAAGTGGAACTCAAACTGAGCATCAGTGAGCAGGTTATTGGTGAGTAAGTGAGTAATATGCCATTACTTGCTCTGTTTATACAGGTCCCGGATCCCCCTATGGAGGGTGTCATGCTGTTTTTGATTTCTAATCATTGCAAGTCACAGTGCAAAAGTGTAAGTGTAACAAGCAGCTACAATGTTCATGCACTGTTGTCTACAAAATCCTGGCCAATATTTCAAAGAAGAGCAGAGGAGTTCTCCGCAGTGTCCTGGCCAATATTGATCTGTCAACCAACTCCTAGAACAGATAGTTTGTCTTTCATTTTATTGCTGCTTGTGGGAGCTTACTGTACCCAATTTTTCCTACATTACAAGCTGAACAACAAAGTCTTTCTTTTCTTTTTTTCTGAGTACTCAAATAGTTCTGAGCTCCAGTGGCTTGGATGCCTTCAGATTGGCATCGAGGCCAGAAAGGTGCTATGTGTATAATTTCTTAGAAAGTCCCTCATTGATGTTACTTAAGCCAATGTCAGATGAGTTGGTGAGCACACAGGGCATGTTTCTACCTGATTATATCCTTTAACTTCCCTCTCTTTCCTCTCTAGACATTACTAACTTGCAAATTCATTCCAGTAGAGTAGAAATATCAAATCACTTTGCTTATTTTGCTTCGATCATAATTATCTTACAGTAACATTTAGTGTCACAATGTCATACAAAGGCTAAAAGATTGCTCTCAGCCTGGTTAGGGTAAGGAACTGTGTTTTGGTGCTTTAATTTCATATATTACATTATAAATTTGGAGTTACAACATCTAATGCGACTAAATCCAACAGATTGACAGCAGTAACGAAAGAGAGAGAAGTAACATGAGCCATACTATTATTATCTGTGATAAGTTTTACATTAGCCTGTATTGATAACATCAGTTTATTTCACTTAATTTATCTCAAGAAAGGTCATATAAAAATGATTCCTCTTAAGCATGCAGGCTCTTCATAAAAGTGATCCTGGCAATGTACTCAGCACAGATTTTCTGGATACTGAAATGAACAAAAATCCAGTAAAGACAGTGAGGACATTTATAAGAAATGTCTGTGTTTGTTATTAAGACAGATAATTATAGCAGAAACTGTATATTTTCTCAAACTGTACCACACAACAAGCTTCACAAATCTCTGAGACACCTGAGTTAAAAACAATGACCGGGCACATGGCATATGTCTTCAGTTTCATAAGGCTTTAGAGTCTTGGCAACGGGGTCTCGACCACCAGCTAAAGCACCAGCGAGAGCCCCGCGTACCCTCCTAAGGGGAAGACCTGCTGGACTGTGTGTCAATTAGACACTTAAGTGATCAGTGGCAGGCCTTCCCCGGGATTAAGGACCCCAGGCAACAGAGGCAGTGAATGCTGCAGGTACTGGTCTTATCGGAAGCGCTGGACTCAGGCCACAGATAAGTCAAGGCGGGAGGGGTCCCTCGATCAGGCACTGTGCCTTTTAATGAGGGACCCCCCCCCCCCCCCCCCACAATGGTCACCACCTCCAGAGCCAGTAAGCAAACCGCATGGGTTTGCTTGACGTGCTCCACGTGCGGCAACAGGCCCGCCCGCCTCTGGGCTAATACTAGCGGCAGCTGAATGAGGCCCATTAATTGGGCATTAATTGCCCACTTAATGGCCTCAATTGGCGGCAGGGTGGGAAGGCCATTCACATGCCTTCCTGCCCTGGTCTTAATTTGGGTAGAAGCAGGAAGGTGGCAATTGAATGCTCTCCCCGCCTCCAAACTCAACGTGGGGAGAACATAAAATTCCCCCAATTGTCTATCATTGCACAGGTGAAGAGGCTGGGTCAATAGTTCAAGATGCCATCAAGGCTGAAAAGAGTAAGAGAGGAGACCAATCTAGGGGTAATGGTTGGTCAATGCCAAACGGGGTGCAGGGCGGGGGAGTGGGGTGGGGAGGTGTTGCGAAATTGGACTCAGTAGCGCCCATTTTTGGGCACAACAATTGCCCTGGAACATTCAAAAATGGAGTCCATGGCATGTGCACTCACCTCTGACATAAAACGCCCCAGACATCATCTGTTAAAGGGGTTTGTGTGCGTACAATTATCATCTGCTGGAAATGTGCAGAGCAGGCAGATCATGACGTCAATTAGCGTGCAACATTGTTTTGACGGCAGCGCTGCCATTTTGGAGATCCATGCTCCAGCTGATGTCCTTTCTCAACCTCACACATTAGAACACATGCGCAACAGCTTGAAGCCTCCCGCACCAGTGCTGTTTGAAGGGATCATCTACTTACAGGTTAGTTTCTGGGTTATATCTCCTGGCTGTTGCTACAATTGTACATGTTTCTGAAGCTTTGTAATGTTGTTTCAAGTTTTGAAAGTGAACAGGGAGTGGTGTGGCAGGTGCTGAAGTACTTTTTGCTGACTTGCACACCTCTGCACAAACCAGTTGCTCCCAGATATAGGTGTAGCTTAGGCCTTCCTCGCAGATTCGAGCATGACTGGGAAAATGAACGGAGGCAACACAGAGCAGGGCAAGCTGGTAAAAGAGGAGGAGGAGAGGTAAAAGGGTTCTCAGCAGGACACTGTATCAACCCAGGGCGTTCAGGCAGTAATTCTCCAACCTGAACCTCAGCAATGAGCACCATTTGAGATGTCGGCACTTCACTAAGCAAGTTATCATTCAAATCTGCCAAATGATACAGACACAAATTGCATCCTCAGAGTAGTGGCTGTGAAAGTAACAGTGGCGATGAACTTTTATCTGTCTAGCTCCTTCCTGTCTGGTGCTGGAGGTATTAGCAACATCTCACAGCTTCTGTGATTCCAGGTCACTGGAGCTCTCTATTCACAGAGAAATAAATTTATTTCATTGCCTCTTTCCAGAGAGAAGCAGTTCGAGCAAGCACAAGGATCTGCAAGGATAACAGGCGTCCCCATGCAAATATTGTGGGGTTTGTAGTCACATGTAGGCTAGACTAGACCAGGTAAGGACAGCAAATTTCCTTCCCTAAAGGGCCATTAGTGAACCAGATGGGTTTGTACAACAATCAATGGTACCATTACTGAGACTAGCTTTCAATTCCAGATTTTTTTTAAATTAATTAATTGAATTTAAATTCCACCAGTTGCTGTGGTGGGATTTGAACCCATGTCCCCAGGGCATTAGCCAGACTGATTCCTGGGATAGCAGGACTGACGTATGAAGAGAGATTGGGTCGATTAGGCTTGTATTCGCTCGAGTTTAGAAGAATGAGAGGGGATCTCAGAGAAACCTACAAAATTCTAACATGACTGGACAGACTATATGCAGAAAGGATGTTCCCGATGGCGGGGGAGTCCAGGACCAAGGGTCACGGTCTAAGGATAAGGGGTAAGCGATTTAGGACTGAGATGAGGAGCGATTTCTTCACCCAGAGAGTGGTGAACCTGTGGAATTCTCTACCACGGAAAGCAGTTGAGGCCAAATCATTAAATATATTCAAGAAAGTTAGATACAGTTCTTAAGGTTAATGGGATCAAGGGATATGGGGAGAAAGCGGGAACAGGTTACTGAGTTTGGATGATCAGCCATGATCATATTGAATGGCAGAGCAGGCTCGAAGGGCCGAATGGCCTACTGCTGCTCCTAATTTTCTATGTTTCTATGTTTCTATTACTAGTTCAGTCACATTACTACTAAGCCACTGACATGCAAGTCAATACCAGCTATCCTGGCAGCATTTATAGAGCACCTTCACTTTCTTGAGATGTCCTAAAGTACTTCATAGCCAAAGAATCACTTTTGAAATGTTATCACTATTGTTACATAGGCAAACCCAGTGGGCAATCTGCACACAGCAAGGTCCCATAAACAGCAATGCGATAAATAACTAGTTAATCTCTTTATGATGGTGTTGGGTTGGGGGATAAATATTGACCAGGACACCGGGAGAACTCACCCACTAATCTTTAACCATTAGAGCTTCAACATCGATCTGCGTCGGGTGAAGGGACCTTGGTTTAATGTGTCATGAAGACCCCCACCTGCCAAGAATGAGGCATATTAATTTTGTCATATGAACATTAATTTTAAACTGTTGCCAGAGTGAAGAAATTACTTGTTTAAGGAGATCACCAGACATGTGGCTGGAGGACATTTGCATGCTAAGAGACAGTGCTTGGAGAGACAAAACAGTTACTCCCTGGTCCAATTAACCCAAATGGATTTTGATGACCAGACACTGAAGGTGTAAGAAAGCTTGCATTCCAGTGTCTGCTAAATTGGAGAATCTGCAAACACAGGAGTGGTTAAGCCAGCTGGGCACATGATGAACCTGCTGGCCCAGGCTTTCTGAACTATACACAGGACAATTTGAAGACAGACTGCAGATTAAAACTGAACCTGGAACAAGAGAACCTCTCTCCTGGCTGGCTCTCCCTCACTTTCTCACAAACCTCCGGACCCACTGAAGTCACTTAAACCTCAAAAGAGAACAGACTCCTACATCGAAACAAGTTAAAGCATGCATTGGTCCCCAACGAACAGCAAGACTTATCGGCAACCAAAGACTCCACATCGAACTCAAAGGACTGTAATTACAACCCAGCTATTGCCTCAAACTTTTCCCCTTTATTCTTTCTACTTTTTCTGTCCCTATCCACATGTGTGTTTATCACATATGCATGCTAGCATGGTCGTGTCGCATACTTGTAGTCGTTAACCAAATTAGAGTTTAAAACACAGTGTTTTTAAAAATTAAACACTGGTCCAGTTAAACCAGGTAAAGGCTGAGAGGGAACCCCGAGACCCCTTTCTCACCTGGTCATAACAAATGTCTCAATCAAAAGACAGCATCTCTACCTATACAGTATTTGCTTAATTTGATATGTTTTTTCCTTACATATTTTTGTATTTTGTATGGATTTTGTAGTCCAGCCCCCAGGAGTGGCAGCAGGTGCAGAACATGGTGGCCATCACCCATGGGACCCGCACGGCCATGCTGCCATGCTGTCACACCACCGCGTGGCCACTTTACATATGGACAGTGGCCACATTCCCCAATCACATGGCGGAGGCAGCCTCAGAGACGCCAGTCATGGTGTCACCTGTTGAAGGAGTAGGTGCTGGCATCATTTTTAAAAGGCTGCCAGCCCTGCAGATAGTGCACCATAATGCAGAGTTCGCCCCTCTCCCCCACCATCCCCATCAGAGTGCAGAGCTCTCCCCTTCCCCACCTCGGTGCAGCCAGCTTTCCATGGATGGGAAAGTGAAGGTGCACGAGAGTGCTGAAGATTGGGAACTGAAAGTAAGATCGCTGTGGATTAGATTTTAATTAATGCAAACATGTAATTAAATATGCAAACTTGGGTCCCATTGCATACCGGCGGAGGGACCACCACAGAGCTTCCCTGCTGCGGGGGGGGGGCGGGGGGTGGGGGAGATTGGGCCCTGCAATCCCAACATTAGGTTCCATGGCAGCCGCTAATGCTCCGATCCTCCGATTCTCCTTGCCACAAAATCCAACGTTGGGCTGGGAACAAAATCCAGCCCATTCTACGCATAGCCAGAAGAATGGAAGTCATTCACCCAGCGTATAGCTGCAGTAGCCATTTTGAAGGGTAAAATATTTCTTCTTTGAAGTTGATTTGAAGCTGCACTGTTTTAAATACACCCATAAGCTGTGATCAAAAATACCCCAAACCCATAAAACAATGCAGGATGAAGAGCATGACGGAGGGTATGGTTGTAGCTTAGGAAGAAGAGAGTAAAGTTCAAAGAAACAATAGAATCATAGAGCAAAGAAGGAGGCCATTCAGCCCAATATTCCTCTGCTGACTCTTTAAAAGAGTGATTGGAGTAGTTCAACTCCCCTGCTCTTTTCCCCATAGCCCTGCAAATGGTTCCTTTTCATGTATTTATCCAATTTTGAAATACTATTGAACCTGCTTCCAGCACCCTTTCAGACAGAATATTCTAGATCATCACAACTCCCTGTAAAAAATATTTATCCTATCTTCCCTCTGGTTCTTTTGCCAATTACCTTAAATTTGTGTACTCTGGTTACCAATTAGTTCTCACCTTATGATTCTCTGCTCTAAGAATAACAATCCCAGCTTCTCTAGTCTCTCTGCGTAGCTGAAATCTCTCATTCTTGGTACCATTCTAGTAAGTCTCCTCTGCATCCTCTCCAATGATTTAACATTCTTCCTAAAGTGTGCCATCCAGTAGTAAACACAACACTCCACCTGATGCCAGGCCTGTGATTTATAAAGGAGTAAATAACTGAGGCAATATTGATAAAATTCCAGAACCACAGTTGAGCTCGCTGCTGGGAGGTGAGCAAAGTGTGGTGACACCACTAACAATTTTTCTCCCTGACTTCCACCCTGATGGAACAGCACAGATGGCAAACTTAACATGAAAGTATACCTGGACTCAAGCCCACTTCCTAATATCTTTGTTGCTGCGCATTAGTACACCAACCTACTTGCACAACAATAATGCAATTAGATCTTTCATTCTGATGCAGAATTACGTGCACCCTTCTAAGGGTTAAAGAAGAAAGAAAATCTGCTCTATGTGTTTGTGCAAAAGTGTCTGATTCCCACACATCACTACACAGTTTCTGAGCTAACAGAGCAAGGCAGCAGTGCTGTAAAAGAAAGTCCCTGATGGATTGTGAGCATTACACTACCCCCCTTCTCAGCGCTAAAATATCGACTTCACATTAGATCAACATGAATCTTCCAAACATGAGGTGAATGTGCGAGAATTGACCTCTCTCCTATGTTGCACAATTAAAAGGCAACAGGACACAGACTAAGGACTTCAATTTTAACTGTAATTACCTTTCTCAGTGAAGTGTAGTCAGATAACAAATGGGATAGACACTTGAAAAACAAGAAAGACTCAACAAGGGACAGAAAGGTCACAGGACCTGGAAGAAACAAAATTCTGCCACATTACTGAAAAAAGGAAAAAAATACATCTTGAATTCGGATTATTATTCAAAATATCAAAAAACCTTTAACGCTGCTTCGATGCTTAGCTGGTTCCTGCTTGGGGACCGAGACTAAAACAGGCTTTTTCAAGATATTTGGTTTTGATGTGAAATCTGAATCAAGATTTAGAGCGAATATGAGTATTTAATTTTTTAGTATTTAATCGGCTAAATGAAAATGACTGTAAAAAATATAGGAAATGGCAGTATTCCTGATGCAATCTTTCCTGTTAACCAGATGATTTAAGCACAGCGAAGTGCAAGATGATTGGAACTGAAAGCCATCGACTTTTATTTATTCTTGGTTACCTGTTGTAAAATGAAGCCTGCCTGTATGCAGATGATAACTGTGAGCAAAGGTTGACTTCAATAGGAGTTCTGAGATGAACTGTCAGCATGGGAGGGGAAACTAACAACTTTTACACACGGCATTCATGAGTGACACTGATATAATAGACAAACCAGACTGCATCAATATCAAAAAATCACAGCCATCATATCCTGATTCGTTAACTGCTATCAACCTCTGTAAGGACAAATATTTTCTGCGCCATTACAGCAGATATTGGTTATTCATAGAAATAAAGCACATCCGGTGTCTTATTGTTCCGAATGGCACATAGATGTGGAAATCAATATCCTCTCTAAGCGGCATGGCCATGCAGCAACCTAAAAGTTTCCACATAGGCCGCGTACACGTTGGCCCCTTTAAGTTACTGTGTGTATGCAACAGCGCAAAAAAAATTAAAGAGTCCCACACGCTCAAACAAATCGGGCTTGCACTGCAAGAAATATTTAGATGGGACATTGGTTGTAATCTGTCTGTCTTTTTGCCTATCTATCTTATAACAACAATAACTACTTGTATTTATATAGCACCTTTACATAATAAAACATCCCAAGGTGCTTCACAGGAGCATTATAAAACAACATATGAGGAGATATGAGGACGGATGACCAAAAACGCGGTCAAAGAAGTAGGTGTAAAGGAGTGTTTTAAAGGAGGAATGTGAGGTAGATACACGAAGAGGGAGGAAATTCCAGTGCTTAGGGCCTTGGCAGCTAAAGCAGCTGCAGATGGAGTAATTAAAATCAGGGATCTTAGGGGGGCAGAATTAGATGAGCACAGGTATCTCAGAGGGTTGTGGGACTGGAGGAGATTACAAAGATAGAGATGGGCAAGGTCACAGAGGGATTTGTAAACAAGGATGAAAATTTTAAAATCAATGCATTGCTTAACTAGGAGCCAGTGTAGGTCAGTGAGCACGGGGGCGATGGGTGAATGCAGCTTGGTGCAAATTAGATCACAGGCAGCAGAGTTTTGGGTAACCTCAAGATTACAGAGGGTAGACTGTGGGACACCAGCCAGGAATAGACCCAGGAGAATCCACCCCCTTGTTTAACAAATAGTTATATTTCTCTTTTTTCTGTACGCAAAGTATGGGCATGACATGTAAGTGACTTCACTGCAGTTCATTTTCTTAAATTTTACACATAGGGCTGCATCTTATGTTGTTGCTGCCGTAATCAGCAGCTGCCGTAAAATATGGCAGCGCACACGCACGGGATTTACTCCGCGAAGTGACCACGATATTAAACGCAGCGACTCAGTTACATGGCCGGGGCGGATCGCCCTGCACCCCCGATAACAAGGGAGGGGGTGGGCAGTCCGTCCCCGGCAACAGCATTCAGCGCCATTGTGCAGGTGCCAACACCTTTTTTGAAGGGCTTCTAGCCCGTCAATGTTACGTTTTTAAAGATACATGATTGTAAAAAAGTAAATAAACTTATCATGACCCTCTCCCATCCCCCCAATGACCTTAAAATTTATTACTTGCCCTCTCCCCACCCACAAAAACACTTACTTTGTGATCCCGACCTTCCCTCCCACTAAGTTGAGAAATTCTGAACTTTACCTCTTCCCACCACCCCCTAGACCAATCAAAATCGTTTAACCCCGCTCCCCACCTCCCGCCCTGAAAGCCTACCTGCTCCGCCCTCCCAGCAGTGAATCGAGATCCGAAGGCGCGGGTGTACCGGTAAGCAACCTCAATATCACAGCGGGATGGCCAACAGGAGCAGGTAGGTCATTAATTCATCATTTAACATTCATTTAAATATTTAAATCCTGCTCCGATTTTCCGAGCGGCGGGTGGGGGAGGGGTGGTTGCTGCCATGAGGCCTCGCCATCACCAGTAATATGGAGGTGGGGACTTCCTGGCATCAAGGCCTGTGGCGAGCCTGTCCTGGAGGCATTTTCTGGGCTGCCCCACCATGACCCCCAATGTCGGGGGGGGGGGGGGGTCGGTAAAATGCAGCCCCATAAACTTAAACTATTTATTTCTCCCCATGAGTCCATAAAGAAGTATTCTTCCTTCTTACACTTCAGAAAAAAAAATGCCCAAGCATGCAAAATGTCATAAAAATTGAGCACCTGACATTTTAAAAATCTTTTTTCTATTCATTCATGGAATGTGGAATCACTGGCGAGACCAGCATTTGTTGTCCATCCCTAATTGCCCTTGAGCCGCCTTCTTAAACTGCTGCTGTCCATTCTTTTCATAGATATCTATAAGGACTAGGTCTTGAACTTTAAGGGACTCATTACTCTGGAGGTTTCCAGAAAATAATACTCAGGATTAAACTTGGACACGGCAGTTCGAGGCTTGTGTTCGGGTATTCACTAGGGTGTTTAGACCCCAACTGGCTTGTTTTCTGGACTCAATGCAACAGAGGTCCTTATATTCAGGAAGCAGAATTGTTTTTCCTCACCAACATGGCAATTAGATTGATTAAGATCCAACCTGCTTTGCCAACCAGACCCAGTCAATTTGCATGATACAATTTTTTGTCACTGTGCACGAGAGTGCTTCCAGATCAGCGGATAAATTTTGCATCAACTCATACAGCAGTAAAATACAATATACAATAGACTTGGGGGAGGAATCAGCACTTTAGTTTTTCGGATCTTTAAATTTACTTTTCTTTCTGGGCATTTCAATATTTGCATGGTGTCCCGATCACCCATCACCTCTGTGCTCACTGACCTACATCGGCTCCTCAAATTTAAAATTCTCATCCTTGTGGTCAAATCCCTCCATGACCTCACCCCTCCCTACCTCTGCAACTCCCTCCAGCCCTACAACCCTCTGAGAATTCTGCGTTCCTCCAATTGCTGATTTCACACACCATTGGTGGATGTGCCTTCAACTGTCTAGGCCCGAAGCTCTGGAATTCCCTCCCAAAGCCTATTTTACAATCTTCCTTCCTTTAAAATACTGCTTAAAATCAATCTCTTTGACCAGGTGTTTCATCACCTGTCGTAACGTCTCCTTCTTTGGTGTCAAATTTTTGCCCAATTCTCTCCTGTGAACTACCTTAGGACATTTTACTCTGTTAAAGCTGCTACATAAATGCAAGTTTGTGTTGTTACTTGGAGCACTTTTGCAGCCAGATTATATAATTTTAATCTTTCTGCTGTGTGCAAATTTATACCTTATAGATTGTTTAAGGTCACAGACAGTCAATCGTTTCTGTGGCCCTTAGAGAAACACATCCTTCAAAGGCTGGCAGTTCAAATCCTCATATAGTTAAATGTGATAAGGTGACGCTGCTGCCTCCCACAGATTATTTCATTGCTTTATATCGAATAAGAAGTTGATAAAGTTCATTTGATTGAGGAACAGCCTCCTCTAATGTCATGTGTCACCCATCATTTTGTGGATTAATGCCACCAGTACATTCTTATCATTGATGTGTCATAAGACATATTTGCATGGTTAGACATGTTCAATTTGTAACAATAATATAATGTAATATCAGATCCAATGGCATAAATTTCTGTCAGTAGTGGCAAAATCGTGAGATAGCTAAAAATAGAACTTGGTTAGTTTGGCATAAACTAAACAGATTAACACTACAAAGCTGTCTCAGACATCTTTATGACTGACAGTCGAAGGGTCCAACCAGCAACCCATTTGGGTCACATTTACCTTCTTTTCAAACAAAGATATGCTGTAATTCTGACCTATTGAGGTGATGACATGGAATGACAAAGAGGATAATTACTCTGCACAATCACTTGATGCCTCATCACCTCCACGTCAGCAGCCAAACAGCAGTCGGGTGGGCTGGGCTGTACTGTCACTCGCCTGGAGACTCATGCTTGCTGGTTGGGTTTTCTTTCCTTTTATTTTCCCCATCACTCCACTTTGGACTAACCGAAAGGCCACTGGTGGGTCGAGATGCCTTCTGAGCCTTTTCCAAAGGTCTCGAAAACTGTTTCCATCTATTATAGCAGTTGCCTTGAATTATCCCCTCCTTTTAGGTTTCACTTACTTGCAACTTTACACTCCTATCACTAATGTCCAACTAGCACATGTCCAAATCTGCACCTGGAGTAGAGCAAAATTATTATAAAGAGCTGTCCTCATATGAGTTCAAAGTGTTAATAAAGTAGTTTTTTTAATATTAAATTTTTTTTAAGGACTTGTGTTAAAACTGAAAAGATTCCATGGATGTGTTTTTTTTTCACCAAGTTCACTGAAAGGACACTTGAGATGTTGTTTGAAAACCATCTGTGCTGGAAGTCATGTGCTTTGGGCTCAGTAAACAACAGAACCCTTGGTGACCTGGGGAGAAATGGTTACAGAGAAGCCACATGTCAAGGTTTATGGAGGTCAGGAGGTCGGCTCTCTGTTTGGGGTTTGGATATTGTTTTCAGAGCAGTTGGGCTGTGAACTGCTTAAAGACAGTTGGTGTTTTTCTGCCGCGGGAAAAAAAAGAAACCAGCCAGCTCACCTCCTTCGCCACCTCTTTCAAGAATTCCTGTGAAGATCCAGGGCTGGATTTTGCCAGCATCTCGGCGTCATGGATTGTGGCGGGGAGGCCCATAAAATGCTTGGGGGAGCGGCCCGCCACAACCCACGATTCCGAGAAGTCCCCGCCGCATATTACTGGCAGCAGCAAGGCCTCAGTGCGGCCCCCCCACCACTAGGCGGCGGGCCCTTCATTTCATATGTAAATTAATTAAAACAGAATGCAAATTGTCTCAACTGCTCCCGGCGGCCGTCCCACGCCGATTTTACGGCCACTGGCCACAACTCGCGTGCCTTCGGAACTCAAGTTCTGAGGCAAGGCACCAGTGGGGAGGGGTGAGGACTCAAATTATCAGGGCGGTGCGGGGGTGGGGGGGAAGCAGGAAAAAACGTTTTCATTGGGTGTGGGGATGGTGAGAACGGGTTTAAGATAAAAGGGAATAAAGTTAGGGGGGGATGGTCATTACTAATAACTAATTTTATTTTGGGGGGATAGGCCAAAAAACTATTTATGCACTGGGGGGGGGGGGGGGTGCGGGGGGGGGGGGATTGCAGGTGTGGACAAATCTTTATTTAAATGTTTATAGAACCGGCACCTTTAAACATTTAAATTTCTCCTGAAGGTCTGGAAACCCTTTAAAAATGGTGCCGGCGCCTGCGCAGTGCTGCCAGATGCCGTTGCCGGGGGCGTGGCGGCCGCCCCCTCCATTTAAATGAGCACCTGCATGTAATATTGTGGGGGCGCTGTGGCGGCATTTCTCTGTTGGAAGGCCGCTGACTTCACAGAACACCGCCGCAGAGCACGGCACACTGATAAAATTCAGCCCCCAGTGTGGGAGGGTTAAAATTCCTGGTGCTGCCCAGTTCCTGAGAAGCTGAAAACAAATCCTGCAATTCAAGTGTGTGCTGGTGGAAAACCCTGATGCCACATTTCTCCTCGAAAGCCGACTAGAATTATTCTCAACATCTCCAGAACAGACTGCTTCTGAAACAATCCCAGTGACCCATCTCCGTATACCCAGATGCCAGACCAAAAAAGGGACAACTGACTTCCTTCCACATCTCTTTTTGTTCATCAAGAATTAGCATGTATTTGGCCAATGTAGTCTTTTTTTTGTAACAGACCTCTGCAGACAGAATGTATTTTTTCCAGTGTGTGAGTGTAATTGGGGAATTTACAAAAGGAACTCGCATATTTCAACTTGTGTGTTAATGCTTTGCTTCGTTACTGGTTAAGTCTTGTTTCATTATAAATTGACAATTTTGTTGTTAAAGAAACCTGGTTGGTGTATTTTATTCTGGGATGAAAAAAAAGAAAATATGATTAGCTATATCGGTAACCGGGTAAATATTTAAATATATGTTGTGAACTGTGGAGAAGTGGAACTAGAAAGGCAGTACACTCCTCCTGCCTCAGTCATAACAAAAGCCATTACTAAACATTAGGATGCAACTTGCAACCATATTGGAGAATCTAGGTTTACATGTCTCAGCTATGAATCTCTAGACAAAACTCACTGTACTGTTATTGCTGGCATAATATATTGGAAGTGATCCCGATGTGTTGCAGGGGTTGCCATAGGGGCGGGAGGGCAGAATGTAGGGGTCTCCTGGCTGTTGATAAATTGCCACCTTTTTTTTGGTCCATGGGGAGAAAAAGAATGAATTGGCTTTTGGTGGACAAGTTACTGTAGTAAAGGTAACTCTTAAGAGGGAGACGGCTGCCCAGGATTATAATTTAAATCTTTTATCAGGAGTGTTTGTCAAGGCCTTTGAATCACTACCCCAGATTTTTGGCTGCATTTGGAAGAGTAGCCCTCAATTAAAAGGCTTTAAAGAGCCTCATGCAGTGTTGGTATTCAACTGAATTGGGGCTCAGTTACAGATCAGCTATGGGCAGAGCTCAAGACTTTGCCCTCAATCATATAGGGTCTTGGTGTCTGTAGTACCATAACACTTATCAGTCTACTGGCTTAGTATGCATTGGGTTGTACTGTTATGATTAATATCATGAAATGAGAAAATATTTTAGCTTACTTTACAGTTATAATTTCATTGGCAACTTTACTTTTTTAAATAAGAAATATTTCTGTGATACGCAAACTTGAGAAAGGTTATATCATTCAGCACTTTGAAAAGATATGTGATATATTTTCAAAAGAAGGGTTAGAAACTCATTCATTAAATTTAAGATTGACAGAAAGGAAAAAAACTATATTAAAAAAACTATAATTGAATCCTGATAAGTACATTACTAGTTATCTAAGAAATTCAATGGTTGCTCAGATATAATGAAAGGGAATAGGGCCAGTACCTTGAAATTGGACACCTAGTTGACAATTATCCTTAAATCATAAATGCATTGAGTTAGACTCAACGCTATCTAATATTATTATTAATTTGGCTGGGTACTATTTTATAAGAATGCAAGTGGTGAAAATGATGTGAAGCACTTCTGAAAAAATGCTGTGAATTCCTAGATATTAGCAACATGTGAAAGAGAGCCAGATGCCATGATTAAAAAATCTAGTTACAATGGAAAACAACACATTGATAAAGGAACTTAGAAACTTTGCAAACTGAAGCAATTGTTCCGATTTCCAATTCTATACATAGTTATAAATTCTCCAGCAACTATTCCACATTATTTCAAGTCCTATTTTTACTGTCATTATTGTTAATTGCATATTAATTGTGTTTAATTTTATGCAGGTGGTGGGCAATAGTGAGGGATTGAAACTGACACATTGCAACTGTGGTTGCTGGGTTAAGAGGTACATGCTTGTAATGTGTTACTCTGTAAATAAATGTTTAGAAAAGTGTGCAGAGATTGGTTCCAGTTCTATCCTTCACCAACTGGCTTTCTGGACTATAACAATTATTACTTTGGACCCCTCTGCTTCTTTATGCAGAATGCAGTTGGAGCATAGACTGCTTTTCTAGAGAAGTCATTGAGACAGAGAGCACTGCATTTTCTAAGGGACAGTTGGGTAAGTTGAAACAGACAACGATACATGGCTAAGGTGAGAGACTAAGGCAATGGGATTAGTTTTGGATTTCTCCAGCAAACAGCCGGCACAGACGTGATGGCCTGAATGGCCTCCTTCCTTGCTGAAAACCTCAATAAATTCTGTGGATCTGCTTTTCCCCAAACTGGTCACAAAAAAAGAGGAAAACTGCAGCAAGGTCTACAGATTCTGCACAAGGCATAATTTGCTCAACCTTTTTAACAAGTTTGTGCATTAAGCAGTGCAAGCCTCCTACAAACCATAAATCTGAACATTTATTTTCATTGTTAATGTCTATGTAAAATTTCTAATTATATACTTAAAGCAGCCTTAGTTTAATAAAAGACATTTTAAAATGATAAAGAATGCTCCTATTGTTGTAGGTGAACAGGCACAGCTGATGCTAACTTGGAAGCTTGATACGTTTTGGCGGTGACTTTTAGATCTGGTAGAGGCAACACTCCAACTCACTAACCAGCATGAGCACTGAATTTTAATTCCAGTTTTCAGCTGGATTGGTATGTGGGATATATTGCCATAGGGAAGGAATTATGTTTGACTGAGTCATCGTAATATCGTTGCATTAACAGAGGAAATTATTAGAAAATAATAAGCAAAAAATTAATTAGCTCTGACTTAATAAGCTCAAATGAAAAAGATTCTGAACTAACTGTTTGACTGAGAATTTCATATTAACTTCAACACAATGCAAAGCTGGCATTTCAGGAAACCCAGCAGTTGGGTGCAATTGTTATTTGAAAGGAAAAGAAAAAAGAGCCCTAGCAAAACTGAAGTCAATGGGAATCAGGGGGAAAACTCTCCACTGGTTGGAGTCATACCTAGTGCAAAGGAAGATGGCTGTGGTTGTTGGAGATCAATCATCTCAGTCCCAGGACATCACTGCAGGAGTCGCTCAGGGTAGTGTCCCAGACCCAACCATTTTCAGCTGCTTCATCAGTGACCTTCCTTTAATCATAAGGTCAGAAGTGGGGATGTTCGCAGATGATTGCACAATGTTCAGCACCATTCACGACTCCTCAGTTACTGAAGCAGTCAGTGTAGAAATGCAGCAAGACCTGGACAATATCCAGGCTTGGACTGATAGGTGGCAAGTAACATTCGTGCCACACAAGTGCCAGGCAATGACCATCTCCAACAAGAGAGAATCCAACCATCTCCTTTTGACATTCAATGGCATTACCATCTTTGAATCCCCCACTATCAACATCCCAGGGGTTACCATTGACCAGAACATGAGCTGGAGTAGCCATATAAATACCGTGGCTACAAGAGCAGGTCAGAGGCTAGGAATCCTGTGCCGAGTAACTCACCTCCTGACTCCCCAAAGCCTGTCCACCATCTACAAGGCACAAGTCAGGAGTATGATGGAATACTCTCCACTTGCCTGCATGAGTGCAGCTCCAACACCACTCAAGAAGCTCGACACCATCCAGGACAAAGCAGCCCACTTGATTGGCACCCCATCCACAAACATTCATTCCCTCCACCACCAATGCAAAGTGGCAGCAGTGTGTACCATCTACAAGATGCACTGCAGCTCCTTAGACAGCACCTTCCAAACCTGCAACCTCTACCAACTAGAAGGACAAGGGCAGCAAATGCATGGGAACACCACCACCTGCAAGTTCCCCTCCAAGTCTCACATCATCCTGACTTGGAACTATATCGCCGTTCCTTCACTGTCGCTGGGTCAAAATCCTGGAACTCCCTTCCTCACAGCACTGTGGGTGTACCTACCTCCCATGGACTGCAACGGTTCAAGAAGGCAGCTCACCACCACCTTCTCAAGGGAAATTAGGGATGGGCAATAAATGCTGGCCTAGCCAGCGACGTCCACATCCCTGAATGAATAAACAAAAAGAACTACTGTTATAATTGTTAATGTCAAAAGACAAAAATAAGATCAGAGTTCTTTCAGCATGGCCAGTATACAATAATTGATTTATTTTTAACAAGAGATACCCTTATTTTAAAAAGTAATAGAAATTGTACAGGAAACAATGGAGGTGTTTGGTAAAAATGCACTTTTTTTACAAAATGTTCCCCATGGCTTTGAAAACCTTAAAGAGTAAAAGCACAGAAGAAACACCTTTGGCGTCAACCTTGTATTCCCTGGTTGTACATCCTTCTATCTTCTCTCCCTCTTATCTTCAAAGCTTATATTTCAAACATTTAATCTTTATCAATTTTTGCCTGCTTTTATTCCATTTATACCCACCTCATTGGTCCCTGTGGAGCTTCATAGCATTTTCTAACTACATGGTGCTTAAAAACTGCAGTGGCATGGATTTTGTGTTGAGTTTTCCTTACATCCCGTATTACCCCTCCCATTTCATACTGAGACAGACAATTTATATAAAAGGCTTTCCGCTGCTTTTATCAAACCCAGGTTGCAGGCCTATTTTGTAACATTAATTCTCTCCCTCTCTAACCGCCACATCAATTCTGCACTTTATAAACTATTTCAGGCATCCGATTTATCAGCCTTGACAGAGCTTCACATAGAAATAAACAGCATTGCTGTGGCCTAGATCACTCAGTAGTCCTATTTATCATTATTTAATTCAGAGTCCTAAAATTCTCTGACATCATTAATAGCAAGATGAATCGCTGGAAAACTCCAGAATCTGTGACCAATGAGGCTGAAATAATCCATTTCGGGAGGGGGGGGTGGTGCGGGAAATGTCTGAACTGAATTGCATTCCCTGATGGGTAGCTTCTCTGTCATTAGCTTCTCCATATGCATGGGTGGTAAGGTATTGAAGCATGAAGTCCCCAAAGAGTTAGATACTTCAACTACAATTCCATTCCACATGTTGGCACTTTGCTAAAAGATTATACCACCTTTTTAACACTGTGCGTATGTTGAATTTAAATGCACCAATTTAATCCTGTTGCAGCTGTCTAACTTGTTTGAAGCTGAACTTGTACTTTAACCAGACCTGAAATTTTATGTGATATGGTTACCGTTGGTCAGGCATTTGATTGGGATATAGACAAACGACCCATTCCATAATACAATTTTAATTGCAATTCAAGCTGTAGGAAGTAGCATAGCATGGTAATGCGTGATGATACACTGAGTAGCTGGGATGTAGCTTTGTATCACCACAGTTCTCAATAGCAGTTGCACCATCACTCGGAGGTATGGTGAGATCAGCTGCAATGCAAGAAGGAAAATCAGTGGGCAGGTACCCCCGCCCACCTACCCACGAATCCCCCCACCAACACCACCTTCCCCCCAACCTCAACCCCAGATTGCTGCCTTGCAGCTCCCAGTATCAATAGTACCAGCAGAGCATTGCAATAAGTCAAGCCACTACCCCTCACTCTTGCCTCAGGAACACTGGATAATATATCTCATTTTCTCCTTCTCTCTGTGTGCTAAATTGGCTGCTGCAGAACAGTGACTGAACTTCAAAAGAAATTCATCAGTTCTAAAGTCTTTTGTGAAATCCCAAGGACATGGAAGGCACTATACAAATGCAATGTCTTTCTTTTCTTTCCCTGCCCTTATTCCAGACGTGCATTACTTCACATTGTTTGCAGGGATCAGATGAAGACTCTGAGTAAAGACTAAAAGTATCTCTGATAGTTGTTCAACAGCTTTTGTTAACTTTATCATTACACTGTCAGCAACATTTGTAAACAGAAGATTCACTGGACAATTACATTTTTTTTTGAGGCAGCCCACTCATCATCAAGAAAAAGGTTCTACCAGCTGACATTAACTAGGACTTAACATTTTTCTCTCTATTCTGCAATTGCAAATCAGCAGTTTATGAGAGGGATCGGTCACTTAGGTTATAGAATCATACGGGTGGTTATTAATCCCCAAAACTTTAATAATCTCCAACCCGACTGCAAATCGCCTCCAAAACATCTGCTTCCAGGTTTAACGGAGGCTGAAGAAGAGGTGGACAACCAACACATTCCCAAGAGGCAGGTTGGCCATTTAGATATTTTACTGAGGCTGGCAGCTCCTGATTTAACTTGCTTTATAAGTTTAACCCTGGTCAGCCAGGTTTCCTGAGTCTTGGAAAATCCGGCAGCTGAAAGGAGATGAGGTCAGCTTCAGGAAGAAGGTAAGTGCCTTTGCAGCAATGATTGTGGGTCAAGAGGAGCAGGAGTGTTTCCCCTGCCCCCAAGTGTCTCCCTCTTGCCTTGGATCAAACCCCCACTGCCCTCACCACAATCAGACCACCCCCATACATCAATTAGGCTTCAACTGAGCATTTGTCACCTTTTTCAAATTTAAGATTCAGATTTACAGCTTTATCAACACACTGGATATTTGGGAGATAATCAATTAGCAACTCAACATTAGTTAATAAACAAGCAACAAAATGGACCTTTATCACTTCTCAGCTAATCATTCCCACTTTCTTATTTCAGAATTCTCTTGTCAGTCCCACTGCCTATGAGGAATGTTGTTCATTCTTGTACCCAGTATTGGCTGAGCACACATCTTGTTCTATCCCAGGTGACGGGTTCCATGGCGGGGGTGCCTGAAGATGGCTCCGGATGAGGCCTGCCACGGACTTCGAGGCCATGAGGGCCCGATCCTCCCGGCGGCGGCAAGGCTCCATGGCGGCACCCCTGCCATTGGTCAACGAGACCACAATTAAAATATTCAAATCGATAAACAATGAATTAACACACAGTTACCTGCGATCCTGAGAGCCTGCTGCGATCTTTGGCACGATGGTCGGCACTCCCGGGCCTTCATATCTCCATCCGGGGAAAGGCGACACCACACTGGTGGGGGGGGGGAAGGAAAGATTTTCAGTGTGG
Source organism: Heterodontus francisci (assembly GCF_036365525.1). NCBI lineage: Eukaryota > Metazoa > Chordata > Chondrichthyes > Heterodontiformes > Heterodontidae > Heterodontus > Heterodontus francisci. The sequence goes on along the minus strand of NC_090372.1, from coordinate 188,479,336 downwards.
GGGTGGGGGGAACAGGGTCAAATAAATGTAATGGGTGTAGTGGATGGTGGAAAGGGTGGAACCGTAAACTTTGTGCAGTTTGAGAGGGGTAAAGATCAGATTTTAAAGGTGAGTGTTTTGGGGGGGGGGGGGAGAGGGCAAATAGTTAATGTAATTGTTATTGGGGGTGTGAGAAAGGGGCATAAGAAAATTATTTATTTAATTTTGAGGGCCAGGTCTGTCTTTATAGATTTAAATTAGGTGGCAGGGCTGGCTGCCCTTTAAAATTGGCGCCAGCGCCTGTGCACAGGCAGCTGAGGTCATTGCCGGGGATGGACAGCCCGCCCCTTCCAAGAGATTGGGGGAGGGCGCCAGCCACTCCGGCATTTTAAATGAGCTGCCGCGCTTAGGATTGCCGACATATTTTGAGCCCAACGGCGGGCTCTTAAAAGCCAGAATCTCATTTGTCAGTGCAGATGCGCACTGACTAAGCATCAACAAAGTATAGCTAAGGGCCTTTGCCTGGCTTGAAATGTAGGATCTCCCAAGGGTATGGGTGGCAATCTAATTCTGCTAACAAGATATTGAGGTTCCATTTTTGTGGGGATTCTCCCAGTTATCTTCCATAACAATTGTGGAAGATGATGGAAACCCAAAGAGACCATTACATCATTTTTTTTGAGATTTCAGCCAAGTTACACTTCCTTGTTCTCACATTGAACAACTTCTCCTTCAACTCCACTCACTTTCTTCAAGTAAAAGGTGTTGCTATGGGTACCTGCATGGGTCCTAGTTATGCCTGTCCTTTTGTGGGATATGTTGAACATTCCTTGTTCCAGTCCTACTCAGGCCCCTCCCCCAACACTTTTTCCAATACATTGATGACTGTATCGGTGCCGTTTCCTGCTCCCACCCCAAACTGGAAAACGTTATCAACTTTGCTTCTAATTTCCACCCTTCTCTCACCGTTACATGGTCCATCTCCGACACTTCCCTTCCCTTCCTCGACTTCTCTGTCTCCATCTCTGGGGATAGGCTGTCTACTAATATCCATTATAAGCCCACCGACTCCCACAGCTACCTCAACTACACTTCTTCACACCCTGCCTCCGGTAAGGACTCCATTCAATTCTCCCAGTTTCTCCGCCTCTGACACATCTGCTCTGATGATGCTACCTTCCATGACAGCGCTTCTGATATGTCCCCTTTTTCGTCAACCAAGGATTCCCCCCACAGAGCTCTCAACTGTGTCCGGCCCATTTCCCGCACCTCTACCCTCACTCATTCCCCTCCCTCCCAGAACCACGACAGGGTTCCCCTTGTCCTCACTTTCCACCTCATCAGCCTCCATATCCAAAGGATCATCCTCCGCCATTTCCACCACCTCCAGCGTGATGCCACTACCAAACGCATCATCCCCTCCCTTCCCCTGTCAGCATTCTGAAGGGATCATTCCCTCCATGACACTCTGGTCCACTCCTCCATTACCCCCACCACCTCGTCCCCTTCCCTGGTACCTTCCCCTGCAATCGCAGGAGGTGTAATACCTGCCCATTTACCTCCTCTCCCCTCACTATCCCAGGCCCCAAACACTCCTTTCAGGTGAAGCAGCGATTTACTTGCACTTCTTTCAATGTAGTATACTGTATTCGCTGCTCACAATGTGGTCTCCTCTACACTGGGGAGACCAAACGCAGACTGGGTGACCACTTTGCGGAACATTTCCGCTCAGTCCGCAAGCAGGACCCCGAGCTTCCGGTTGCTTGCCATTTCAACACTCCCCCCTGCTCACATGCTCACATCTTTGTCCTGGGATTGCTGCAGTGTTCCAGTGAACATCAACGCAAGCTCGAGGAACAGCATCTCATTTACCGATTGGGCACACTACAACCTGCCGGACTGAACATTGAGTTCAATAATTTCAAAGCATGACGGGACCCCCATTTTACTTTTATTTTTAGTTATTTTTTTCTTTTTTATATATTTTTTGTGTGTTTATTTTATTTTCATCTTAGTTTGTTCAGTTTGCTTACCGAGTGTTTTTTTTTTCATGTTTGTACTTGCTGTTCAATTTTCAGTCCATTAACACCGTATCTGTACTAATGCTTTGTCTTTCAACACACCATTAACATATTGTTTGCCTTTGCTCCTTGACCTTCTGGTCAGCTATTCTATGACCTTGTCCTATCTACACCTTCTCTTCTATTATCTCTTGCCCCACCCCCGCTTTACTTGCTGATAACCTTTCACACTTCTAATATTTGCCAGTTCTGAAGAAGCGTCACTGACCTGAAACGTTAACTCTGATTCTTTCTCCACAGATGCTACCAGACCTGAGTATTTCCAGCATATCATGTTTTTATTTTACACTGGATGATTGAGAGAACACATGTGGAAATCTTTTTTTTTCATTGATGGGATGTGGGCGTAACTGGCTATGCCAGCATTTATTGCCCATCCCTAATTGCCCTTGAGAAGGTGGTGGTGAGCTGCCTTCTTGAACCGCTGAAATCCATGTGAGGTAGGTACACCCACAGTGCTGTTAGGAAGGGAGTTCCAGGATTTTGACCCAGCGACAGTGAAGGAACGGCGATAAAGTTCCAAGTCAGGATGGTGTGTGACTTGGACGGGAACTTGCAGGTGGTGATGTTCCCATGCATTTGCTGCTCTTGTCCTTCGAGGTGGTAGAGGTTGTGGGTTTGGAAGGTGCTGTCGAAGGAGCCTTGGTGCGTTGCTGCAGTGCATCTTGTAGATGGTACACACTGCTGCCACTGTGCGTCGGTGGTGGAGGGTGTGAATGTTTGTAGATGGTGTGCCAATCAAGCGGGCTGCGTTGTCCTGGATGGTGTCGAGCTTCTTGAGTGTTGTTGGAGCTGCACCCATCCAGGCAAATGGAGAGAATTCCATTACACTCTTGATTGTGCCTTGTAGGTGGTGGACAGGCTTTGGGGAGTCAGGAGGTGAGTTACTCGCCACAGGATTCCTAGCCTCTGACCTGCTCTTGTAGCCACGGTATTTATATGGCTGGTCCAGTTCAGTTTCTGGTCAATGGTAGCGCTGGGATGTTGATAGTGCGGGATTCAGTGATGGTAATGCCATTGAATGTCAAGGGGAGATGGTTAGATTGTCTCTTGTTGGAGATGGTCATTGCCTGGCACTTGTGTGGCGCAATCTAATCCCAATACCTTTAGCTATATACTGTGTGAACTCACATAGCTTTGCTGACGGTAAATTGGGGTAGATTTTCCCTCTGTGCTGTTGTCTGATAATGCCTAAACTGATTTGTATCAGTAGAGAGCTGGGATCCAAACCAGCACCTTCCTAATCAATATGGCACAATACCACACCATGTGATCAACTTACCCCTCGAGTCTTCAGCAACGTTCCAAGCAATATAAAGTCATCAAATCTGAAAAAGGGCCACACTGAAACAGAGAGGAAAAAGAATGAACAGTTACCTTTACCTTAAATGAAAACAAGAAATGCTGGAAATACTCAGCAGGTCTGGCAGCATCTGTGGAGAGAGAAGCAGAGTTAACAGAGTTTCAGGTCAGTGACGCTTCATCAGATTTCCAGCATCCGCAGTGTTTTGCTTTTATTTTACCTTTGCTTTAAATCTATTTTGCTGATTTCCATATCTTCTTTGTTGCCATTTTAACAGGCATCCCTTACACATTGACTATAAAAGATTAGTTATTTGATGAATAATATTTACCAGATTGGTAAACAGAAGAATATAAAATAACTGCAAAACCGCTTCAATAGCAGAATGTGGTGGAATAGCACTTCATATTTTGCATCACCCATTAACAATTTTAAAACTGATACCATGCTTATTGAATCCTAAAAAAAAGTATAATGAGGTTTCCCTGTGTTTAAAATGATTTTAACTGTGAATTGTTTATTTAGATAAATTTCAATATACATTGACCTGAATTTTAGGGCCCTCCCAATGAGTGGGGTGGTGGTGAGGGGCATAAAATTGAGTGGGAGGCGGTGGTCCATTCCCGACCCCCTCCCACCCTCACTGCAATTTTACACAGGGTGGCGGCAGCAAGAAATTGTCCGCCCCATCCCAGCCCAATCAAGGCTCTTAAGTGGCCAATTAACTGCCATTTAAAGGCCTCCTCCCACAGCAACCGGACGGCAAAGGCCCCAAGAAGCCACCTAGTAAAACCAGGCGGCCTTCTTGCGGGCTGGGGGGGGTGAGGGGGAGGCCTCCTGATCGAGCGCTCTGTGCCCCATGGAGGGCCACCCCTGAAGCCCCAACAGCCCCCAACGCACAACGATCCCCCCCACCCAATCCTCCTTGCCTCGCCAGGGCTCAGCCAATTGTCCCCGGCGAGGTCCCAAAAACTTACCTGAGTTCCGGGGCTGTCCGTCCTCGTGCCTCCGATGGCTGGGTGTAGTCCCAGCAGTGGCCACCACTCCCAGCGGCACTGCTGGGACTAAGAGCTGGCAGCCCGCTGATTGGCTGGCAGCTCCATTAGGCGGGACTTCCTGTCTCAAGGCATTGGAAGTCCCACCCAAGACCAGTTAAGGACCTGGGGAGCAAAAAATCCCAGCGTGGCTCCCCAGGCCCGGCAGAGGCGGGCTCGCCATCAACTTTTCGGCCATTATCTTTTAACGGGTGGCAGTCTGGGTTCAAATATAACCTATGCTGATGCAATAAATGTCTTTTTGTACTAGATGTAAAGGTACTATGTGAAAGGAGCTTGGCCACTATAAGCTGAAGTCCCACAACATATAACTAAGCATCCATTGACAGATAATGGTAAAGCTTCTGCTGCATCAGTTCCTGACACAGGTCAAGAACAATAATGGCAAATTTTAAATTTATTGTTATATGTGTGCATTGGGAGCCAGTGGAGTGATACATTTTCCCCCTAAATTGGCTACAACACCGACAACTTGCATTTATACGGGGCCTTTAATGTAATAAAATGTCCCAAGATGCTTCACAGGGGCATTATAAAACAAGTCACGACCCTGGACCACATAATGGGATATGAGGGCAGATGAACAAAAGGCTTGGTCAAAGAGATAGGTTTTAAGGAGTGTCTTAAAGAGGGGAAGCAAAGTAGTGAGGTGGAGAGTTTTAGGGAGGGAATTCCATAGCTAAGGGCCGAGGCAACTGAAGGCCTGGTCACCAATGGTGGAGTGATCAAAATTAGCAATGCTCAAGCAGCCAGAGGACCATGGATATCTCAGAAGATTGTGGGGCTGGTGGAGATTAAAAGAAAGAGAGACCTCCATTTATTAGCGCCTTTCATGACCATCGGACGTCCCGAAGCTCGTTAAAGCCAATGAAGTACATATGAAATGTGGTTATTGTAATGTAGGAAATGCCACAGCTAATTTGCACAGCAAATTCCTACAAACCGCAATGTGATAATGACCAGACAATCTATTTTTTGTTATCCAGGATAAATATTGGTGAGGACACCAGGGACAACCCCTCTGCTTTCCTTCGAAATGGTGCCATGGGATTTTTCCATCCATCTGAGAAGGCATACGGGGCTTCAGTTTAATGTCTCATCCAAAAGACAGCAACTTCTCACAGAATTTTACATCAGGGCAGAGGCCCCGCACAGCAGCTTAAAAGTTGGTGGCGAGCACGCCCCTGCCAGGCCTGGAAGCCATGCAGAGAGTTTACGTGGCATAGGCCCTTAATTGGCCTCAAGTGCAACTTCCACCCCTCTGAGGCAGGATGTCCCGCCTCCAAGAGCTGCCGGCCAATCAGTGGGGCAGTAGCTCCTAAGTCCCAGCATCGCCACCGGGAGCGGTGGCCACTGCTGGGATGGCACTCAGCTTCAGGAAGATCATGGATGCCGGTGCCGTATATGTGTGAGTTTCGGGCCTCTCTGGGGACAATCAGTTGGGCCCTGGTGAGGGGACTGGGGGTCAATCAGGAGGGTGGGGGTAAGTGCACCAGCAGGGGTAGCAGGAGCTGCTGGGGGGGCTCCCATGGGGAACAAGGTGCCTGATCAGGAGGGCCCCTCCCACCTCGGGGCCACAAGGAGGCCACCAGGTATTACTGGGTGGCCTCCACAGCTGACCCACAGCTGATGAAGTGCCCGTCTGCCTCAATTGGCCTGGGGCAGGCAGGCCATTTGTCACCTCCCCCACTGCTCGTAAAATTGCAGCCTGGGCGGGAAGGCGACGAGAACGGCACCACCCGCCTCTAGCCTACTCCCATGGGGGGTGTAAAACTCCAGCCCAGTACTCTGACAATTCTGCACTGTCAGCCTAGATTGTTGCACTCAAGCCCTGGAGTGGGACTTTGAGCCCACAACCTTGTGACTCAGAGATGAGAGTGCTACCAATTGAGCCACAGCTGATTACAGAGATAGGTAGAAGTAAAGCCTTGGAGGGATTTGAAAACAAGGATGAGAATTTAAAAATTGAGGTGTTGCTTAACTATGAGGCAATGTAGTCAACGAGCACAGGGGTTATGGGTGAACAGGACTTGCTGCAAGTTAGGACACGGGCTGCAGAGTTTTATATGAACTCACGTTTACGGAGGGTAGAACCTGGGAGGCCGGCCAGGCGTGTGTCGGAATACTCAAGTCTAGAAGTAACAAAAGAACGGATGAGGACTTCAGCAGCAGATGAGCTGGGGCATGGGCAGAGTCGGGCGGTGTTACAGAGGTAGAAATAGATGGTCTTAGTAATGGCACTGAAATGTGGTAGGAAGTTCATCATATGACACCAAGGTTGTGAACAATCTGGTTCAGCCTCAGAAAGCTGCCAGGGAGGGAGATGGTGTTGCTGGCTCGGGAGCTGGTTTTGTGACAGGGATTGAAGATTGAAGTCAAGTGAGGTAGAGCTGGGTGTCATAAATGTACAGTGTGGAGCACAGAGTGATCAGGGAACAGAAAGCCAAAGGCAGGAATTTGGTGTGAGTGGGATCTCTCTGGTAAGTATTTCTCAAACTGTAATTTAGATTAACATTTAGAATTTGACTTAGAACTTTAAAACTGCAAACTAATTAAGATACTTTGTTAACAGAAACTGCCTGTCGGTGGCGGTGGCAGCTAACTGTCAATCAGCTGAAATTGTTTGTCTGAATATGTGTTAATTGTTGTAGCTGGAAGTTGGTTTCGCAGTTGTAACTTGGGTGTGAGTCATAAGCTCTCTATACAAGTAGTCAGTGTTTGCTACCACACAGATATCAGTCAGGCTCCAATGTGGCTCACATACGCTTGCTAGAAACTACATATATTCATATACAGGCATCTGTCCTCTGCATGCAAAAGGAACATGTCCAGGCATTGTGCCTTTTTTGAATTAAACTAAAGCATTGGGGACAATTGGGCATGGCAACACCTCGACCAATCAGAGTTGGCTTGCCAACCCTTTTCTCATGCAGTAAAAATTGTTGTTCCCTTTGAAATTTGGCGTTCTTGCGTCTGTCCTAATGATTGCAAGACGAAAAGCTTTGACAACATTTTTTTTCAGCAATTCAGTTGATAGGTAAATTGGCCATTAGCAATTTCCCCTAGTATAGGTAGGTGGTAGGGAAATATAGGGACAGGTGGGGATGTGGTAGGAATATGGAATTAGTGTAGGATTAGTATAAATGGGTGGTTGATGGTCGGCACAGACTCGGTGGGCCGAAGGGCCTGTTTCAGTGCTATATCTCTAAAACTAAAAACTAAAAACTAAATACTCAAGTTCTGTACGACCAAGTGACAATTTATATACAATACTAGTTAGACCACAACTTCAGAACTGCACACAATTTTCATCCCCATGTTACAGGAAAGATGTCATTGCACTGAAGAGGGTACAGAGGAGATGTACAAGGATGTTGCCAGGACTGGAAAATTTTAGCTATGAAGAAAGAGCGGATAGGCTGGGCTTGTTTTTCTTGGAACAGAGGAAGCTGAGGGATGACTTAATTGAGGTGTATAAAATTATGAGGGGCCTAGATAGAGTAAATAGGGATGATCTATTATCTTAGCAGAGTACTAAAAAACCAGGGGGTATATATTTAAAGTAATTGGTAAATGAATTAGAAGGGAGATGAGGAAACATTTTTTCACCCAGAGGGTAGTAGGGATCTGGAACTCATTTCCTGAAAGGGCGGTAGAGGAAAAACTCTCACCATGTTTAAAAAATACTTGGATGTCTACTTGAAGAGCCATGACCTGCAGGGCTACGAACCAAGCGCAGGAAGGGGGAACGAAGTCGGGTAGCTCTTCGTCAGCCAGCACTGACATGTTGAGATGAATGGCCTCCTTCTATGTCATAAATTTTCTATGATTTCTATATTTCCAAGACATGTGGAAACTGACATTGTGTTTTTGGATGATGTTACTGAGGGGTAGCATGTAGATGAGAAATAAGATTGGGCCAAGGATAGATCCTTGGGGGATATCAGAGGTAATGTTGTGTAGTGAGAAGACAAGGTATTTCAGGAATACTCTGGCTATGATTAGATAGACTAGAATGGAACCAGGTGAAAACAGCTGCACCCAGCTAGCCAACAGTGGAGAGGTGTTAGAGGAGGATGGTGCGGTCAATTATGTCAAAGGCTGCAGGCAGGTCAAGAATGATGAGGAGGGAGAATTTATCTTTGTCATTGTTACATAGAATGTCATTTGTGACTTTGATTAGAACCGTTTTGGAATTGTGTCAGAGGTAGAAACCTAATTGGAGGGATTCAAACTTGGAGTTCAGGGAAAGATGGGAATGAATTTGGGAGACAATAACATGTTCAAGGACTTTAGAGAGGAAAGGGAGGTTGGAAATGGGGCAGTAGCTTGCACTGTTAGAGGGGTCAAGGGCTGGTTTTTGAAGGAGAGGGGTGATGATGGTAGATTTGCAGAAAAGGTGAACAATACCTGAAGAGAGAGAGCCATTAACAGTATTAGCTAACGTGGGGACCAGGAAGGGAAGTTGGATGGTCAGCAGTTTAGTAGGAATAGGGTCAAGAGAGCAGGAGGTGGGTCTTATGACAAGATGAACTCTGAGAGAGCATGAGGGGAGATCGGAGAGAAACTAAGAAAGATGTGAGTTCAGGATTAGAGTAGGGGGTCCTTGGAGGAAGTTTGGTCAGGTGAGCCAGGGGAAGGGAGGGACGTGGCATGAACAGCTAATCAGATAGTCTCAATCTTGGTGACAAAGAAATGCTGGAGCTCCTCACATTTATTGTTGGAGGTTGCTCAACAACTCTGTGCAGATGGCTGGAGTGGATATGGCGGGAGTGGGATGAGTGACATTCGGTCACTTGCAACTGATTTTCTGAGGCTGTGATTTAGGTGTATCACTGAGGTAGAGTACGAAGAGCTCAAGGTCATTACAAATATAATACTAAACATTAGGACCTCCTACAAGTCACTGAAAGCCTACACTTTGCTCACTCCTTGGATGTGCTCTCTACACGCTTCAGTAATCTAATATACAGCTTAAGTGGAGACATTACTGTACACAAAGTATAGAATATTAAAGCACAGCTTCTATAATGTATTCTAAGTTGCTCTCCTCAATGGACGGACCTACTAATCTCGGCAAGGAAATTCTGTTTGCCCTTACTTAACCAAATGAGACAAGTGATCATGCAAGAGAATTACCCACTGATGAAAGGTCACAGTGCTCTCACTCCTACCACAGGCTGTCGAATATAATGCAGGGGTGTTTCGACATTGAAATTTCATAAAGATTGATGGCTGCATCTGTAATTTGCTAATTTTGAATTCAGTCAAGAATTTAAAATGGAACTGGCAATTTTTAGTGCACCAGACAGATTTCCTTTGTGTTTTTGCTTGGAGCAAATGGGCAGGAAGAAACAGACCATTAAGCAGGCAGCAAGAGTTGTAAAAGGCATAGTATGAAAAGCACCAGTATCTACAAAACAAGCAGTTTAAGGGCATTCTTCAGTTATGCTTAAAACAATAGCCTGTGCTGTAGGTTAGCTTGTACTGTTTTCAACAAATCCATACAAAATTGTCCAATTAGATCCTCTAACACATCAGTGGCACTTGCTAAGTAGCCCTATAGACTGTTACCTGTGGCGAATGAGTGAAGATGTAAAATTATATTTTTTATCAAGTACTTACTTTCTCCATATTTCAAGACCTCAGTCACCATGAAAGCTCTGACTGGGAGAGCCTCTAGAACATCTTCCTCTAAGGTCAGAGCACAGGGAGGAAAGTTAGGTAGGATGGATTGCCTTAGTTTAAATGCCCATTAAAGGCATGCAATCTTCCCCACCTAATCTGGCATTCAGTGACCCACCAAGGAAATGGTTTTATTCTCAGATGGTACAGATTTGTCTCTTATTATGATGCAATTTGCATTTCTATAGGGCCTTTTAACGTAAATGTTTTAAGGCATTTTGTATATGGAAATCAACAGAAAAACAAATTCCAAGCCATGGAGGAAGAGATTAGGAGAGATAAGCAAAAAAACCTGGCCAGAAAAAGATAGGGTTTGAGAAGGAGGACAGAGAAGTAAAGAGACAAAGAGATGTAGATAAGGATTTTCAGAGAATGGGCTTAGATGACTGAAGGCCCTACCATCAATGGTGAGGGGAAGGGAGCAGGGGATGCACGATAGTCACAGGACTGAAGGGGGTGAGTGGGATCTAAATGTGGAGGAGCAGTGAGGCAAAGCTATGCAGCAAATTGAAGATAAGGATAAATACTTTAAATTTAATATGTTGGGGGAGATGGAGCCAATTTGACATTATAAAAATCTGTGCAAACCCCATCGAAATGGATGGACAAACACAGGCACACAAATAAAAACAGCTATGCACCATTAGAACACACTGATCTGAGGAACAAAAATATTTATAGTTTTAATATTTTTAACTTTTACAGAATTTAAAGTATTAGCAACCAGGTAATGCCTTTTATTAGAAAACAATCATTATACTTCGGGAATCAAGTTGAGGCTCAAATTAAATCAGTCTGCAATCAGATAGAACTTCCTCCTTCCCCATCTTTAACAGCTGCTGTGAGTCACTGCAGTCTTTAGCTTATTTCAATGCCATCCCAAGTGGGCAAGAATTTGCACTATAAAACAGCCCCAAATTCAACTCTAATTGTCTCAAATTGACAATCAACATTATTGCTTTGAGATTCTTCATGGATATAAAATTTCTAACAAGTTGATGGCTAGGTACACACTGGAATTCAATAGACAGCCTTTTATCTACTTGAAAAAAAATCATGATTTACGTCTGGTCCTTGTCATCGCTTGCCTGCAATATTCACTTAGTGCACGAATTAGTCAAATATTTCATTCATCACCTCGATTATCTTTCACATTTAGCAGAGTGACTCACAACCATTAGGTCTTTAAGTACTTACTAAAAGGTTGGTCTCACTATCAGTACCCGCTTTTAAAAATTAAACAATCACAAAAAGTAATTATGATTCATTTTGATTTTTTTTTACTGCCTTTCTAACTTTTAAGGGATTTGTGTTTGAGCAAGAAGTGAAGGTGATGACTCCGTCAGGGTGAAACTACTTTTAAGAAGTTGTTGAACCCAACAGTGTAAAGGAACTAAATGACTACAGTCACTAACAGTATGATTAAGCATCTGCATCATGCCTGCAAACTGTCAGCCCCGGTAATCCAGTTAATCTGCCCACAGCCCAATTATGTCATCTGCACATTCTCGGGAAAGATTTGTTTTTGACCAGTTTTATGGTTTAAGCATTTAAAGTATGTTATTCCTTGTCAGTGATTATACACTACTTCTTATGAGTGGAGGTTATCCTCCATGATCAGGAAATGTACTTCTTAAGAGATCTTGCCCTTCATAGAGATTGCACGGTCCAAATCTAATGCTGAATCTAAGTGTATTGGAATACGATTAGTGTGAGCTACATCCTCATTTCTCTCTAGAATGGCAGTTTATCACTGCATGGCTCACAACAGTTAGAGGGTAAAAACTGACAACATTTAATTACAAATTATATAAAGGCTACACAGAAGCCTAACAACTAGGAAAAATACTTCAATTGCAAGGTAATTGTTTGGGATAGAAATGCAATACTGTACCAATGTGCTTCCTGACTTGCTGTAGTCATGTGACCTCTACCATGCGGTACTCTGACTAGGGGCAGCCATTACAGTCAGTTTCAATAAACACTCAATATACACAAGACTAGTGTCCTGTGAGCTCGTAACATGGTGTCAGAAGTGGAGCTGAGGTGAGTGTTGAAGAGCTGTTTAGAAGCACAGCTACGGAACAAAGTCCACAGGAATGGTCAGAGATGCTAAACCCTGCTAATAGCCACAGGAAGTCACAGAAAAGGAACAAAGAAACAGCTGAAAGCACAGGGTAAGACAATGTCTGCAAATTGGCCTCTGCCTGCACTGGTAGAAATGAAAAGTGATATGAAACAGTTTTTCCATTTGCAATGGCAAAATAATGAAATTCCAACAGATTTAATTAACAAACTAGAGCAGCTGCAAGTAGCTACACTTTTATCACTGTTGGGGAGAGACTGTTACAAAGTGTATTCCACCCTAAATCTCTCTGAAGAACAAAAATAATGGACAGCAGAAATTTTGAAAGCCTTGAAGGCAGTCTTTGAACCCCAAGTGAACGTAGCCTATGAACAGTACGTGTTCAGTATTAGGACTCAAGGTGAAAAAGAATCCATTGATCAATATGTGACTGCATTAACACAGCTCACAGAATCCTGTGAATTTGCACAACTAAAAGATGATCTAATTAAAGACAGGATTGTATAGGCATAAGAGATCCTGCAGCGAGTGCATGTCTACCAAGAGAGGAGAAACTGACTGTCACGAAAGTGATTGACATGCGCAGAAGTGCTGAGGTTGTAAATCAGCAGCTAAAGCATATTAATGGCAGAACAGACCAGGTCTTGCATTATGCTGATAGGCATTCCAGGCCAAAAGGGCAGAAAGATCACAGACAAAGGGTAGGCTGCAAATACTGCAGAGAACATCACGCACAGGAAAAGAAAGCATGTCCAGCGTGGGGAGAGCAGTGTTCACACTGCAAGAAGCTGAATCATTTTGCATGCAAGTGCTTGACTAGAAGGAAGCACAACAAGCAGGTACAGATGGCCACTGCAGAAACATCAGCCGAAGATTCTGACGAATCACTATGCAACAGGTTGCTTCAGACAGGTCGATCGGTGATAAATGGTTTGTGACTGTTAGAATGATGACGGCAGAAGGAGAATATCAAGTCAACATAAAGTGCCAGATAGACACCGGTGTGTCATGCAACATCATAACCTTCAAGGACCTGTGCGAAGTGGCTCAACATGGCGATCCAAAAATGAAGCCCTCAAAAATAAGGTTGAGGCTATATAATGGCACCATACTAGTGCCAAGGGGACAAGCTACTCCAAGAGCCCATTGCAATGACAAGAACAATGATCTGGAGTTCCAAATCATAGATGGCAAGCAAAAGCCACTCATCACAGCAGAATCAAGTCTAAAGATTGGACAGGTAACCCTCAACGTGCAAAAAGAGAAAACCCAGGAGATGGCCTACAGGAGCGGGCACCAGCACTGGAACAAGAACGCCTTTGCCACTTGCAAGGTGGCGCGAGTCGTAAAGGCATCGAGGAAGAGGAAGATCTGGCAGTCGTCTGCTCAGGCGCCCGAGGTGGAGCCTGTGGGGAAGTTGCGCTCGGCTTCCACAGAGAGAGCAGACAAAATCAAGGTGAAATGGCAGAAAGCCAAATTTCATCTAGACAAAACTGCTGAACCATCGCCAGAATTGAGCATGAGAGAGCTAGAAGGATACAAACCTTCAACGTGCTCAACAACAGTCAGCCCAAGTGTCAACTCGGGACCTGCATAGAGCTGTTGTCACCTCGATCATACTTGGTGGTAGTGAAGGACCAGAAACACCTTCACAACCGCAGGCACACACGCACAACTGGAGAAGCTGTTCCTTCGTGGCAGGTGGCCAATCAGGAATATGAGAACTCACCAACTACACAGACCACAGAACAACCATCAGCCCCAAAGGTCCACAGTACCCCAACAACGGAACAACAACAGTTACAGTGGCAACAAATGACAAGGGAACGGCACGCACCGGAGAAGGAACATCAACCAGATGAACAACCAACAACAACGCGCACGCGCACCATGAAGAGATCGGCACGATTTAATGACTATGTCTGCAATGCATGTGCATAGACTGACAAGAATGACAAACAATTAATGCATGAGAACAGTTGTGTGCATAGTGAGTAACTTGGGCAACTCACAGTTTCAATGATAATGCATGCAAATTATTTTTGGTAATAAAAGGGGGATGTTTGGGATAGAAATGCAATACTGCACCAATGTGCCTCCTGGCTTGCCATAGTCATGTGACCTCTACAATGAGGTGCTCTCAGCCATTACAGTCAGTTTCAATAAAGACTCAATATACACCAGGCTGGTGTCCTGTGAGCTTGTAGCAGTAATAATGTTGTTGGTCCAGCATCAAAGGTATATTCAGTGATACGAACATACGAATTAGGAGCAGGAGTAGGCCAATCGACCCCTCGAGCCTGCTCCGCCATTCAGTAAGTTCATGGCTGAACTGATTACTCCATATTTCCACCTACCTCCGATAGCCTTCAACCCCCTTGCTTATCAAGAATCTATCTACCTCTGCCTTAAAAATATTCAAAGACTCTGCTTCCACTGCCTTTTGAGAAAGAGAGTTCCAAAGACTCACGACCCTCTGAGAGAAAAAAATTCTCCTCACCTCTGTCTTAAATGGGCGACCCCTTATTTTTAAACAGTGACCCCTAGTTTGAGATTCTCCCATAAGCGGAAACAACTTTTCCACATTCACATTGTCAAGACCCCTCAAGATTTTATATGTTTCAATCAAGTTTCCTCTTACTCTTCTAAATTCCAGCGGATACAAGCCTAGCCTGTCCAATCTTTCCTCGTAAGACAGGCCACCCATTCCAGGTATTAGTCTAGTAAACCTTCTCTTTATTGCTTCCAACGTATTTACATCCTTCCTTAAATAAGGAGACCAGTACTGTACACAGTATTCCAGATGTGGTCTCACCAACACCCTGTATAGCTGAAGCATTACTTCCTGCTTTTGTATTCAATTTCCCTCATGATAAACGATAACATTCTATTAGCTTTCCTAATTACATGCTGTACCTGCACACTAAACTTTTGTGATTCATGCACTAGGACACCCAGATCCCTCTGCATCTCAGAGTTCTGCAATCTCTCACCATTTAGATAATATGTTTCTTTTTTATTCTTCCTGCCAAAGTGGACAATTTCACACTTTCCCACATTATACTCCATTTGCCAGATCTTTGCCTGCTCACTTAACCTATCTATATCCCTTTGTAGCCTCCTTATGTCATCTTCACAAGTTACTTTCCTACCTATCTTTGTGTAATCAGCAAATTTAGCAACCATATCTTTGGTCCCTTCATCCAAGTCATTTATATAAATTGTAAAAAGTTGAAGCCCCAGCACAGACCACTCGTTACATCTTGCCAACCAGAAAATGACCCATTTATGCCTACTCTCTGGTTCCTGTTAGCTAACCAATCTTCTATCCATGCCAATATGTTAACCCCTACATGATAAGCTTTTATTTTCTGCAATAACCTTTGATGTGGCACCTTATCAAATGCCTTCTGGAAATCTAAGTACAATACATCCACCGGTTCCCCTTTATCCACAGCACATGTAACTCCCTCACAGAACTCCAATAAATTGGTTAAACATGATTTCCCTTTCACAAAACCATGTTGATTCTGCCTGATTACCTTGAATTTTTCTAAATGCCCTCCTTAAACATCTCTAAAAATAGCTTCTAACATTTTCCCCAAGACAGATGTTAAGCTAACTGGCCTGAAGTTTCCTGCTTTCCGTCTCCCTCTCTTTTTGAATAAAGGAGTTATATTCACTATTTTCCAATCTAACGGAATCTTCGCCAAATCTAGGGAATTTTGGAAATTTAAAACCAACGCATCAACTATCTCACCAGCCACTTCTTTTAACACCCCAGGATGAAGTCCATCAGGACTCAGCCCACAGCTCCAACAATTTGTTCAGTACCACTTCCCTGGTGATTGTAATTTTCTTGAGTTCCTCCCTCCGTTCCATTTCCTGACTTACAGCTAATACTGGGATGTTACTTGTATCCTCAGCACTCCCAGTGGGTGCTCAGCCTGTGATTTCCTGAGATGTGCTTCGGGGTAGCATTGCTCCCCACTGGGTGCGCCAGATCACAGAATCACCCTTAGAACTTCTATTAAAAAAGCTATTACCTCTCCCAGATTTTTTGCATTTCTCTACTAATTTTAGACAGGCTGGCAAGATATTTCTTCCTGAGTAATGCTTCTCAGTTGTTACCCCGCTGGTTCTTTCCTCCTACAGGTAAATCCTTCAGTTTCTAAAACATATTGCATTGAAGATGGACAAGCTTTGAATATACCAGTGTAATCAACACAATTAACAATGGAGCTTCATTTATCCAGTAGTTTCACAGAACATGACACCTTCCATATATGTTTTTAAAACCATGCGGTTTAAACCAGATTGATTAAAGTAGAACATTAGAAAACCACAACACTAAGCCTCCAAAAATGCATTCAGTATGACACACAAAGTCCATTAAATTCTAATGAGTAGTTTTTACATTTTGTGAGATTTACCTTCTGGCTAGTTGGATAGTGTGTTTACACGGCTGCCACCACCTGCATTTGTGCATATAACAGCGTATCAAACACACAAGAGGCAATTCTAACCTTACCCTCCTAGAGGAAATCAGGCAGACAGGCAGTTAAAGTTGCACAGGGTTCTTTTACGCCCACCTGAGAGGGCAAACAATGTAATGACCGCTGCCACCATATAATGAGAAGCCTTTTATGTTGTCTGATGCAACATAAAGATGATGCATGGAGTTCAGTTGATTGAAGATCTCAAACAGGTTTATTAAACAGCTAAACTATTATACAGTGCAGCGCTATCTATTTACAGATCTTGCCTCTTGGTGTTACAGTTACAGAATGAGACTGGCATGTAGTCACATGACTGCATCCTGGTACTCAGCTCATCAGCATACTAAGATCTTAAATGGACATCACTCTTAAAGGCAATCACACAACAAACAGGGCCCCATTTTAACTTCTCTTCCGAAAGATGGCCGCTCCAACAGTGCAACACTCTCTCTCAATACTGGGCTGGATGTCAATTTAGAGTTTGTGCACGAATCTCTGGAATGGACTTGAACCCACACCTTCTGACTGAAGTGAGTGAACACGCACGGAAAAAATGATCACATTAAAATCTTGGTTGTACTGAATTTGTTATGATTGCACATATTGTTCTTTGCAGAATTTGCAGGTTACTTTCATTTTTTTAAATTTATTTTTGGGATGTTGGAATATAAATGACACAGATCAGGCAGTATTTATTGACAATCACTAGTTGCCCTAAAAGTCAACCATAAATCAGTTCAGTTTTAACAAAGGTCTCTTGCCTTCCATGGTCATTTACTGACATGAATCACCATATTTACTAATTCAATTTCGCAACTTGCTGTGGTAAGATTGTGAAATCACAACTTCTGGGTTGTTACTCTTGAACTACTACCATTGGACTACTGTACCCAAAGAATGAATGGAAGCTGTGCATTCTGCAGAGTGCAGGGAAAGTTTTGTTGTTATGTTAGGAAGTAGGTAAGACTTAGAAAGAATTTCATACCTTGACCAAATGTAGTAGTCCAAAAAAAGTCATCTATTTGAGGAGTTAGAAGACAGAAAGAAGGGACATAGGTCCTTTTTCTGATTGGTAGGATGTGACAAATGATGTTCCTTAGGGATCTGTACTGGGACCACATTAATTAATACACATTAATGACTTGGATGAATGGAGAGTTGTATATCCAAGTTTGCAGATGACACTAAGTCAGTAGGCACAGAAAGTTGTGTGGATAGGAATAGGAAGTTGCAAATGGACACGAACAGAATAAGTGTGTGCACAAAACTATGGCAGATGAGAATGTGGGGAAGTGTGAGGTCATCCAGTTTGGATCTGCGAAAAAAAATCTGATTATGTTCTTAGTGGTAACAGACTAGGAGCTATGAGGCAGCAAAAGGACTTAGGTGAAATAAAAACAAGAAATGCTGGAAATACTCAGCAGGTCTGGCAGCATCTGTGGAGAGAGGAGCAGAGTTAACATTTCAGGTCAGTGACCCTTCTTCAGAACTGGCAAATATTAGAAATGTGAAAGGTTATAAGCAAGTAAAGCGGGGGTGGGGCAAGAAATAACAAAGGAGAAGGTGCAGATAGGACAAGGTCACAGAATAGCTGACCAGAAGGTCATGGAGTAAAGGCAAACAATATGTTAATGGTGTGTTGAAAGACAAAGCATTAGCACAGATACGGTGTTAACAGACTGAAAATTGAACAGCCGCAAGTACAAACATGAAAATAACGGTGGGTAAGCAAACTGAACAAACTAAGATGAAATAAAATAAAATAAGCACAAAAAAAATACAAAAAAGAAGAAAAAATAACTAAAAATAAAAGTAAAATGGGGGGCCTGTCATGCTCTGAAATTATTGAACTCAATGTTCAGTCCGGCAGGCTGTAGTGTGCCCAATCGGTAAATGAGATGCTGTTCCTCAAGCTTGCGTTGATGTTCACTGGAACACTGCAGCAATCCCAGGACAGAGATGTGAACATGAGGGCAGGGGGGAGTGTTGAAATGGCCAGCAACCGGAAGCTCGGGGTCATACTTTCGGACTGAGCGGAGGTGTTCTGCAAAGCGGTCACCCAGTCTGCATTTGGTCTCCCCAATGTAGAGGAGACCACACTGTGAGCAGCGAATACAGTATACTACATTGAAAAAAGTGCAAGTAAATCGCTGCTTCACCTGAAAGGAGTGTTTGGGGCCTGGGATAGTGAGGGGAGAGGAGGTAAATGGGCAGGTATTACACCTCCTGCAATTGCAGGGGAAGGTGCCAGGAAAGGGGGCAAAGTGGTGGGGGTAATGGAGGAGTGGACCAGGGTGTCGCGGAGGGAACAATCCCTCCAGAATGCTAACAGGGGAAGGGAGGGGAAGATGCATTTGGTAGTAGTATCACGCTGGAGGTGGCGGAAATAATGGATGATGATCCTTTGGATATGGAGGCTGATGGGGTGGAAAGTGAGGACAAGGGGAACCCTGTCACGGTTCTGGGAGGGAGGAGAAGGGGTGAGGGTAGAGGTGCAGGAAATGGGCCAGACATAGTTGAGGGCCCTGTCAACCACAGTGGGGGGGAATCCTCGGTTGAGGAAAAAGGAAGACATATCAGAAACACTGTCATGGAAGGTAGCATCATCAGAGCAGATGTGTCGGAGACAGAGAAACTGGGAGAATGGAATGGAGTCCTTACCGGAGGCAGGGTGTGAAGAAGTGTAGTCGAGGTCGCAGTGTGTCCCCAGAGATGGAGACAGAGAAGTCAAGTAAGGGAAGGGAAGTGTCGGAAATGGACCATATAAAGGTGAGAGAAGGGTGGAAATTAGAAACAAAGTTGATAAAGTTTTCCAGTTTGGGGCGGGAGCAGGAAACGGCCCCGATACAGTCATCAATGTACCGGAAAAAGAGGTGGGGGAGGGGGCCTGAGTAGGACTGGAACAAGGAATGTTCAACATATCCCACAAAAAGACAGGCATAACTAGGACCCATGCAGGTACCCATAGCAACACCTGTTAATTGAAGGAAGTGAATGGAGTTGAAGGAGTTGTTGTTCAATGTGAAAACAAGTTCAGCCAAGCGGAGGAGGGTGGTGGTTTTAGTTTTAGTTTTATTTTTAGTTTTAGAGATACAGCACTGAAACAGGCCCTTCGGCCCACCGAGTCTGTGCCGACCATCAACCACCCATTTATACTAATCCTACACTAATTCCATATTCCTACCACATCCCCACCTGTCCCTATATTTCCCTATCACCTACCTATACTAGGAGCAATTTATAATGGCCAATTTACCTATCAACCTGCAAGTCTTTGGCATGTGGGAGGAAACCGGAGCACCCGGAGGAAACCCACGCAGACACAGGGAGAACTTGCAAACTCCACACAGGCAGTACCCAGAATTGAACCCGGGTCGCTGGAGCTGTGAGGCTGCGGTGCTAACCACTGCGCCACTGTGCCGCCAATTGCCGCCGGTTGATGGGGACTGATTGGGCCTCTGTTCAAGCAAGAAGCGGAGAGCCCTCAAACCGTCCTAGTGGGGGATGGAGGTGTAGAGAGATTGGACATCCATAGTGAAGAGGAGGCGGTTGAGGCCAGGAAACTGGAAATTGTCAAAATAACGTAGGGCGTCAGAAGAGTCACGGATGGAGGTGGGAAGAGACTGGACCAGCGGAGAAAAGATAGAGTCAAGATAGGAAGAAATAAGTTCAATGGGGCAGGAGCAGGCTGACACAATGGGTTTGCCGGGACAGTCCTGTTGTGGATTTTGGGAAGGAGGTAGAATCGGGCTGTCTGGGATTGCGGGACTATGAGGTTGGAAGCTGTAAAGGGAAGATCTCCAGAGGAGATGAGGTCAGTGACAGTTCTGTGGACAGTAGCTTGATGTTCGGTGGTGGGGTCATGGTCCAGGGGGAAGTAGGAAGAAAGGACTTAGGTGTCCCTGTGCACAAATTACTAAAAGCTAGTGCACAGGTATAAAAAGTATTCAAAAAGGTTAAAAGAATGTTGGCCTTTATCTCAAGTGGGATAGAATTCAAAAGTGGGGAATTGGTGATTCACTTTTAGAGAACCTTGATCAGACACCCAGCCTTGGTTCAAACATGGACAAAAGAGCTGAACTCAAGAGGTGAGGTGAGAGTGACTGCCCTTGACATCAAGGCAGCATTTGACCGAGTATGGCATCAAGGAACCCAAGCAAAACTGAGGTCAATGGGAATCAGGGGGAAAACTCTCCGCTGGCTGGAGTCATACCTAGCGCAAAGGAAGATGGTTGTGGTTGTTGGAGGTCAATCATCTGAGCTCCAGGGCATCACTGCAGGAGTTCCTCAGGGTAGAGACCTAGGCCCAACCATCTTTAGCTGCTTCATCAATGACCTTCCTTCAATCATAAGGTCAGAAGTGGAGATGTTCGCTGATGATTGCACAATGTTCAGCACCATTTGCGATTCCTCAGATACTGAAGCAGTCCGTGTAGAAATGCAGCAAGACCTGGACAATATCCAGGCTTGGGCTGATAAGTGGCGAGTAACATTCGTGCCACACAATTTGCCAGGCAATGACCATCTCCGACAAGAGAGAATCTAACCATCTCCCCTTGACATTCAACTGCATTATCATCGCTGAATCCCCCACTATCAACGTCCTAGGGGCTACCATTGACCAGAAACTGAACTGGAGTAGCCATATAAATACTGTGGCTACAAGAGCAGGTCAGAGGCTAGGAATCCTGAGGCGAGTAACTCACCTCCTGACTCCCCAAAGCCTGTCCACCATCTACAAGGCACAAGTCAGGAGTGTGATGGAATACTCTCCACTGCCTGGATGGGTGCAGCTCCAACAACACTCAAGAAGCTCGACACCATCCAGGACAAAGCAGCCTACTTGATTGACACCCCATCTACAAACATTCACTCCCTCCACCACTGACGCACAGTGGCAGCAGTGTGTACCATCTACAAGATGCACTGCAGCAATGCACCAAGGCTCCTTTGACACCAACTTCCAAACCCATGACCTCTACCAACTAGAAGGACAAGGGCAGCAAATACATGGGAACAACACCACCTGCAAGTTCCCCTCCAAGTCACACACCATCCTGACTTGGAACTATATCTCCGTTCCTTCACTGTCGCTGGGTCAAAATCCTGGAACTCTCTTCCTAACAGCACTGTGGGTAAACCTATCCCAAATGGACTGCAGCGGTTCAAGAAGGCAGCTCACCACCACCTTCTCAAGGGCAATTAGGGATGGGCAATAAATGCTGGCCTAGCCAGTGATGCCTACATCCCATGAATGAATTTTAAAAAAACCTTTCTAAAAGAGGGTGGAAATGGCAGTTCAACATAAAATAGCAGAATGACAGATGGCAAAGTAGCTAGCAAGAGCATAGAAATAAAGCAAAACCATTTTTTAATCAGTGGAGGAACTGAAAAGCTTTAAACTGTCTATAGTTGTATAGAATTTACAGCACAGAAACAGGCCATTTGACCCAACAGGTCCATGCCAGTGTTTACACCCCACACGAGCCTCCTCCCAACCTTCTTCATCTAACTCCATCAACATATCCTTCTCTGGCTTCTATTCCTTTCCCCCTCATCTGTTTATCTTACTTTCTCTGAATGTGTCCATGCTACTCACCTCAACTATTCCTTGTGGTAGTGAGTTCCACATTCTAACCACTCTCTGGGTAAAGAAATTTCTCCTGAATTCCATATTGGATTTATTAGTGACTATTTTATAAATGGTCATTTGGTGGTACAGAACTTGAGAACTGCTGAAAATAGAGACATGCTGTTGAAGCTTTTCGTCTTGCGCTCATGAGATCAAACTGCAAGAATAACCAATGTAAGGGAAAACAACAACTTACACTGAATGAGATGAGAGTGCTGTTTGGTTGGCAGGTGAACTGTGATTGGTATAGGTGCTGCCATGGAGAATGCATCAGTTTACAGTGACTGACAGTTAACTGTCAAGCTTTGTTTGAAATTTAAAGCAGGCAGCTTGACTCTGATTGGCCAAGGCATTACCCTGAGGAATGAACCAGTGAATGGCGGTCACTTATTTTGTTCAGCTGAAACAGGTGCAATATGTGTACATGCTCTTTCTGTCTGCAAAGAACAGGGCCCTGTGTCTTGAGATATGTAGATTCAAGTACGCGTAAATGCACCACACTGTGAGCCCTATTGACAATCTTCAATTGATTGTCAGCGTATTTCTTAGCACACTGCGGATTATTTAGCAAATGTTGTCCAATCCCGGAGTCACATCTAATGTTCACAGAATCACAAAATCGTTACAGAGCAGAAGGAGGCCATTTGGCCCATCATGTCCGCACCAGCTCTCTGAAAGAGCAACTCCCTCAATTCCATTCCCCTGCCTTCCCCCGTAACCCTGTACATTCTTCTTTTTCATATAACTGTCTAATTCCCTTTTGAATGCTTCAGTTGAACTTGCCTCCACCAGGTTCTCAGGCAGCGCATTCCAGACCTTAACTACTCGCTGCATGAAAAAGTTTTTCCTCATGTCACTTTTGCTTCTCTTACCAAATACCTTAAATCTGTGCCCTCTCGTTCTTGATCCTTTCATGAGTGGGAACAATTTCTCTCTATCTACTCTGTCCAGACCCCTCATGATTTTGAATACCTCTATCAAGTCACTCTCAGCCTTCTCTTCTCCAAGGAAAATGATCCTAACTTCTCCAATCTATATTTATAACTGAAATTCCTCATCCCTGGAACCATTCTCATGAATCTTTTCTGCACTCTCTCCAATGCCCTCATGTCTTTCCTCAAGTACGGCGCCCAGAATTGGACAAAATACTGCAGCTGAGGCCATCTAGTGTCTTATACAAGTTCAACATAACATCCTTGCTCTTGTACTCTGTGCCCCTATTAATAAAGCCCAGGATACTGTCTGCTCTATTAACCGCTCTCTCAACCTGTCCTGCCACCTTCAATGACTTATACACCTATACACTAGGTCCCTCTGCTCCTGCACCCCCTTTAGAATTGTACCCTTTATTCTATATTGTGTCTCTATGGTCTTCCTACCAAAATCAATCATCTCACATTTCTCTGCATTGAACATCATCTGCCACCTGTCTGCCCATTCCACCAACTTGTCTATGTCATTTTGAAGTTCTACACTCTCCTCCTCGCAGTTCACAATGCTTCCAAGTTTCGTATCAGCTGCAAACTTTGAAATTGTGCCCGTACACCCAGGTCGAGGTTATTAATAAAGGGCTGTGTTTGCTGACAATGCAACCACTAGGTGGTGCTGTATTAGCACCTGCGCAAATGCAGCCTCCTCGATTGAAACATCACTGTCTGCGACGTTCAAGCAGTTGCCAGGATTAAAGATGGTACTGTTCAATTTATCACAGAAAAACAACTTCAACCCAATGCAGCACACAATGGATATGTTTGTTACTGGGAGAACATTGCACTGTTTAAAGTCTCATCAGAAGGACAGCACCTCTGACAGTGCTGCACACCCTCTGTAATTCTGAGGTTTCAGCGCTCTCCCGCTCTCCGGCCGCTCACAACCCGCTTCCCCCCCCCCACACCCCAACCCCCTGTCGCTCACTCCCCGCTTCCCCCCCACTCCTCCCACTCTCTGGAGTGAGCGACCAGAGAGCGGGAGGTGGGTGGGGAGGGGGAAGCGAGTGCTCTGGAGTGAGTGGCTGAGCGGGGAGAGAGTTTTTCTGCTCATGCACCAGTTAGTCCTGGCAAGACAAGACGTAGACTGCGCATGCACAGCATCTCGAAGCACAGGAGACCGTTTGCACATGTGCACACCTTGGAGCACTCTGAAGCCGTCAGCAGGCCGCTGTGTTGTCAGGAGTCACTTTGTTCATATATATCAGGAAAAGCAAGGGTCCCAACACTGATCCCGTAGGAACTCCACTACAAACCTTCCTCCAGCCTGAAAAGCATCCATTAACCACTACTCTTTGTTTCTTGTCATTCAGCCAATTTCGTATCCACGTTGCTACCGTCCCTTTTATTCCACGAGCTACAAGTTTGCTCACAAGTCTGTTGTGTGTCACTGTATCAAACGCCTTTTGAAAATCCATGTACACCATATCAATAACATTGCCCTCATTAACCCGCTCTGTTACCTCCTCAAAAAACTCCAGCAAGTTAGTTAAACTTGATTTTCCCTTAAGAAATCCATGCTGTCTTTCTTTAACTAACTCGCATTTGTCCATGTGACTATTAATTCTGTCCCGAATGAATTTTTCTCGAAGTTGTCCCTCCACCGACTGGCCTGTAGTGCTGGGCTTATCTTTACACCCTTTGTTGAACAAGGGTGTAACGTTTGCAATTCTCCAGTCCTCTGGCAACACTCCCGAGTCTAAGGAAGACTGAAAAATTATGGCCAGTGCCTCTGCGATTTCCACCCTCACCTCCCTCAGTATCATTGGATGCATCTCATCTAGCCCTGGTGTTTTATCCACTTTAAGTACAGACAGCCTATCTAATACTTCCTCTTTATCAATTTTAAACCCCTCTAGTGTCTGACTTACCTCCTATTTCAACATTGCCTGGGATGCATCTTCTTCCTTGGTAAAGACATATGCAAAGTATTCATTTAATACCTCAACTATGGCCTCTGCCACCATGTGTAAATCCCCTTTCTGATCCCTAATTGGCCCCACTCCTCCTTTTACCACCCTTTTACTATTTATATGCCTATAGAAAACTTTGGGATTTCCTTTAATGCTATCTGCCAGTCTCTTTTCATGCTCTCTCTTTGCTTCTATTATTTGTTTTTTCACTTCCACTCTGGACCTTCTATATTCAGCCTGGTTCTCAATAGTACTTTCTTCCTGGCATCTGTCATAAACTCACATTTTCTTCTTTATCTTAATCTCTACCTCTTTTGTCATCCAGGGAGCTCTGGATTTGTTTGCCTTACCTTTCCTCTTCGAGGGAACATACCTTGACTGTGCCCAAACTATCTCTTCTTTGAAGGTTGCCCATTGTTCGTCTACCGGTTTTCCTGCCAGCTTTTGACTCCAATTTATTCGCCCCAGCTCCATTTTTACCCCATTGAAGTTGGCCTTCCCCCAGTTAATTATTATTACCCTGGATTGCTCTTTGTCCTTTTCCATAGTCAGCCTAACTCTTATGATACAATGGTCACTGTCCCCTAAATGCCCTCCTGCTGATACTTGATCGACTTGGCCCACCTCATTCCCAAGAATCAGGTCTAGCAGTGCCTCCTTTCTCATTGGTCTAGCAACATAGTGTTGTAGAAAATTTTCCTGAACACACTCCAGGAACTCTTGACCCTCACTGCCCTTTACACTACTATTATCCCGTCTATGTTTGTATAATTGAAGTTCCCCATTATGACTACCCTATAATTTTTGCACTTCTCTGTAATTTCCTTGCAAACTTGTTCCTCCATGTCCTTCCCACTAGCTGGTGGTCTATAGACAACACCGAGCAAAGCAACTGCACTTATTTATTTCTTAGCTCGAGACAAATTGATTCTGTCCTCGACCCCTCTCTGACATCCTTTTTCTCCAGCCCTGCAATGCTCTCCTTAATCAATACTGCCACTCCTCCCCCTTTGTTCCCTTTCCTATATTTCCTGAACACTTTGTATCCAGGAATATTTAACACCTAGTCCTGCCCTGCTTTGAGCCAGGCTTCTGTTATAACAATATCATCATATTTCCACACGGCAATCTGCGCCTGTATCCCACCAGTCTTATTAACCACACTCCGTGCATTCTCATACATGCACATTAACCCTGACTCAGATTTTATTACTTTCTCCTTTACTCTGACCCCACCTAATAACATACTATTCCCTACTCTTGTGCTATCTATCTCCCCAGTATTCTGTGCACCATGGTATTCCTCTCTAATACTTGCTCCTGATTCCCATCCCCCTGACAATTTAATTTAAACCCTCCCCAACAGCACTAGCAAATCTCCCTGCGTAGATACTCGTCCCAATCCTGCTAAGATGCAACCCGTCCATCTTGTACAGGTCCCACCTGCCCTAGAACTGATCCCAATGTCTCAGAAATTTGATGCCCTCCCTCCTACACCAGTTCTCCAGCCATATGTTCAATCGCTCAGTTCTTCTATTCCTATCCTCAATTGCACGCGGGACTGGGAGTAATCCTGAGATTATTGCTTTTGTGGTCCTGCTTTTTAATTTCGTTCCTAACTCCCCAAAATCTGTTTTCAGGACCTCATCCCCCTTCTTACCTATGTCATTGGTACCAATGTGAACCATGACCGCTGGCTGTTCATCCTCCCTCAGAGGAATGTCCTGCAGCCACTCCGTGATATCGTTGACCCTGGCACCAGGGAGGCAACAGACCATCCTGGAGTCACGTTTACTGCCGCAGAAATGCCTGTCTGTTTCCCTAACTAATGAATCCCCTATCACTACTGCTCTTCCACTCCTCTTCCTCCCCTCCTGTGCAGCTGAGCCACCTGTGGTCCCACAAACCTGGCTCTGACTGCACTCCTCTGAGGAACCATCACCCTCACCAGTAGCCAAAATAGAAAACCGATTAGCAAGTGAGATCATATCAGGGCACTCCTGCACTACCTGCCTGGTTCTTTTAGGCCCATTCCTTATCTGCCTGCATGCTCCTAACCTGTGGTGTGACCACCTCCCTAAATGTGCTATCCACGTAGTCCTCTGCCTCGTGGATGCACAACAGTAATTCCCGCCACCTCTCAAGTTCCGAAACCTGGAGCTCAAGCTTCTGCAGCCAGTGACACTTCCTGCAGATGTGTTTGTCTAGGTTTAAATTTCAAACAAAGCTAGCCAGTTAACTGTCAGTCACCATAAACTGGTGCATTCTCCATGGTAATGCCTCTACCAATCAGAGTTCATTTGCCAACCAATCAGCACTCTCTTCTCATGCAGTATAAGTTGTTCTTTTCCCTTATGTTGGTTATTCTTGTGTATTGTCCTGATGAGTGCAAGACGTAAACATGTCTCTATTTTCAGCGACCATTTTATATTTTTGGCCTCTAGTTCTGGTCTCTTCTGCAAGTCAAAATTGTATCTCTACATCTACCCTAGCAAAACCTCTCCTAATGTTAAAAACTTCTACCATTCTACCTCTCAGGTCTTTTCGAGATAAAAGAGCCCCAATCCATTCAATCTCTCCAGCTGGGTATAGCCTTCTTAGTTCTTTAAATGTACATCTACCTTTTCCTCAGCATCTCGGTGCCCATTTATACAGTAGTAAATACCATTGACTACAAGTGAGGCTTTCCCAACAGAAAACAGGAATGGAGACCTTCACTACGTCAGTACCGCCTTGTTTGTGATAGAAGGGACAGTTAGAAGAAGACTGAAGTGGACGAGGATATCCAACTCATTTCCCACCATACGCACCCTGTTACTGCCCCAAAACCTGGCACAACACAGTGAGAAACCTAGATTCTTATTCAGTTGGAGCACTTCTATCAGCTCCATTCATTTTCAATGCTCACTGTGACATCTAGTGGACGATATCTATGTTGCTTCTATAATTTTTCAGTCAGCCAAAAACTGCAGATAGTGCTGCAAATTGCATAGGCTTTTCATCAGAAGACACTGGATACCTGGCATAGCTCATTGCAATCTAGATTACCTGCTCACATTGTCTTGCCCGTCCAATTCCTTAGCCGCCTGCCCACTTCACCCTCCGTGATCTCATTCTCCTTAAATCGCTGGCTGATGTTGGGCTACTGTTCTACAGGTGCCCACTAGTCTCTGGTAACCCGGTCCAATTTTAACCAGAAATGCTGATGCCAATCACAAGGGCCGGAATTTTACCCTTGGTGGACGGGAGCCATTCACCGACTGAAAAGTCTGTGGCGAACCTGCCTCCGCCTGGCCAGGGAATCCTATCTACATTTTGCAGTCCCCAAACCTTTAATTAGTCTGAGGCGGGACTTCCACCTCATTGAGGCAGGAAGCCCCGCCTAATGGCGCTGCTGGCCAATTAGAGGGCCGGCAGCTCACTGTCCCAGCAGTGTCACCAGGAGCGGTGGCCACTGCTGGGACTGCAACCCAGCCATCGCAAAGATGTCGGGGAGCCCCAGAACTAAGATAAGTTTTTGGTGCCTCGCCAGGGGTGATCAGTCGGGACCTGGCGAGGCAAGGGTGGTCGATTGGGGGGACCGGAGGCGTGTTGGGTGCTGGGGGTGGTTGGGAAGGCGGAGGGGGGAGTGGGTAGGGAAGGGTCCCCCGAGCCTTCGGCTCCATTTTACGTCCCCCCCACTTTACCGCTCTTTGCGAGGGGGCATAAAATTCCAACCAAGACCTCTTTTGTTCACTGCAAAAATGAATGACTGCAGCTGAAAGCCAGCGATCTTATTGGCAAGGTTATTATTTTGACCTCTGTAACTTTACTTTTAGGAACATAAGTACATACAAACAGGAATAATTCCATTTAGCCCCTCAAGCCTGTTCTGCCTTTCAATGAGATCATAACTGATCTCTGGCCTAACTCCATATATCTAACTTTGTCCTACATTCCTTTGGATAACATGATTTCATTGTTGTAATAAATCTCAATACTAATAGAGATTTGTAGTGCCACAACAGTAAAACTGTATTTTATTTTGTGACTTGACCCAGAATTGAGGCCTGAATATCTAAATCTATCTTCAAATGTACTTCATGGGACATGTTCATGCTGCTAACGTTATCTTGTAGCAGCATCAGACAAGAACGCCTACACCTTGGCACTGGTACTTATAGTTTGAAAGCAATTTTAAAAGCTGGTGATGCTAATAGCACAATTCTATTCAGGAACCCTGCCAAACTGGGTAAAAGTGTCCTGATCAGGTGGTTTTAGTTTTTCAAGTGAGACAAAGTGGAAGGTTCCTCTTCCTTTACTTGATTAGGTTTGCCACACATGAGTCAGGTCAGCAATGCTATTGGCTGGGAAACTCAAATATCCAGCCAGGCCTCTCTGGCTTTTGTCATTTGTGACAGCTCTGGGGTTTTTGCCAGCACAAAAATGGGCAGTCGGATGGCAGATATAAGTTAACGTGGAGAAGTATGAAGTGACGCTGTAACAATTCTATGCTACTATGATTCATTTTGGGAGGGAAAAACAGGGAAATGAAAGATTTACACTCTATAGAAAAACACCGATGGGTATTGATGGACACCTAGATATAGGAATTTGAAGTTCATTATTCATTAAAAGTCTCATTATAAGTAAATAAAGTCATAGAATGGTGAGTGTTGTATTGGAGTTTTCATAAATGTTTTGGCTTTTCCCAAAAGAAAAGTGGAAAAAACATGTTTCCACTAGTGGGGGAGACCAAAGTTACAGACTGTAAATGTAAGATAGTCATTAATAAAGGATACAGGAGAAATGCCGCAAGCAACAGATGCCCCTCTACATTGCTTTCATTGATCTCACCAAAGCCTTTGACCTCGTCAGCAGACGTGGTCTCTTCAGACTACTAGAAAAGATTGGATGTCCACCAAAGCTACTAAGTATCATCACCTCATTCCACGACAATATGAAAGGCACAATTCAACATGGTGGCTCCTCATTAGACCCCTTTCCTATCCTGAGTGGCGTGAAACAGGGCTGTGTTCTCGCACCCACACTTTTTGGGATTTTCTTCTCCCTGCTGCTTTCACATGCGTTCAAGTCCTCTGAAGAAGGAATTTTCCTCCACACAAGATCAGGGGGCAGGTTGTTCAACCTTCCCGTTTAAGAGCGAAGTCCAAAATACGGAAAGTCCTCATCGGGGAACTCCTCTTTGCTGACGATGCTGCTTTAACATCTCACACTGAAGCGTGCCTGCAGAGTCTCATCAACAGGTTTGTGGCTGCCTGCAATGAATTTGGCCTAACCATCAGCCTCAAGAAAACAAACATCATGTGGCAGGATGTCAGAAATGCTCCATCCATCAATATTGGCGACCACGTTCTGGAAGTGGTTCAAGAGTTCACCTACCTAGGCTCAACTATCACCAGTAACCTGTCTCTGGATGCAGAAATCAACAAGCGCATGGGAAAGGCTTCCACTGCTATGTCCAGACTGGCCAAGAGAGTGTGGGAAAATGGCGCACTGACACGGAACACAAAAGTCCGAGTGTATCAAGCCTGTGTCCTCAGTACCTTGCTCTATGGCAGCGAGCCCTGGACAACGTATGTCAGCCAAGAGCGACGTCTCAATTCATTCCATCTTCGCTGCCTCCGGAGAATACTTGGCATCAGGTGGCAGGACCGTATCTCTAACACAGAAGTCCTTGAGGCGGCCAATATCCCCAGCTTATACACACTACTGAGTCAGCGGCGCTTGAGATGGCTTGGCCATGTGAGCCGCATGGAATATGGCAGGATCGCCAAAGACACATTGTACAGCGAGCTCGCCACTGGTATCAGACCCACCGGCCGTCCATGTCTCCGCTTTAAAGACGTCTGCAAACGCGACATGAAGTCCTGTGACATTGATCACAAGTCATGGGAGTCAGTTGCCAGCGTTCGCCAGAGCTGGCGGGCAGCCATAAAGGCGAGGCTAAAGTGTGGCGAGTCGAAGAGACTTAGCAGTTGGCAGGAAAAAAGACAGAGGCGCAAGGGGAGAGCCAACTGTGTAACAGCCCCGACAAACAAATTTTTCTGCAGCACCTGTGGAAGAGCCTGTCACTCTAGAATTGGCTTTTATAGCCACTCCAGGCGCTGCTCCACACACCACTGACCACCTCCAGGCGCTTACCCATTGTCTCTCGAGATAAGGAGGCCAAAGAAGAGGCACTGGAGAATATGTGAAAAAGAATTTACAAGGATGATAACAGAACTGAGCCTTTACATCTTTTAGCAAAGATTTATTAGGCTGGGACACTTCTCTAGACAAGAGAAGGATGAAGGATGAACTGATAGAGGTCTTTAAGATTAAGAAAGGGTTTGTTAGGGTAAACATAGAGAAGATATTCCCACATTTGGGGAAAACCAAAGTTATGGCTGTATTTATAAGATAGGCACTAATAAATCCAACAGGGATTCAAGAGAGACTTCTTTTTCCAAAGAGTGGTAAGATTGTGGAACTTGTATACCACAAGAAGTAGTTGAGGTAATTAGCAAATGCAGTTAAGTGGAAGCTGCATAAACACATGGGGGAGCTTATGCTGATGGGCTTAGACAAAAAGGGGTGGAAGGAGGCTCAAGTGAAACATGAACCCTGGAATGGACCAGTGGGTCGAATGGCCTGATTTTGTGCTGAATAATCTATGTTATGCACAAGGAGTGCACAGGACAATGCCAAGGATGAGATGCAACTGTTATGAGAACAGCCTTGACATTCTGGGACTAATTCCACTGAAACAAATAAGCTTAAAACAGAAGTTTTAAACAAAATTATGAAGGGTTTTAAAAAGATGAATAAGGAAACATTATTTTCTCCAGTTAGAAGTGAATGAGGTAGGGGTCACCAATTTAAAACTATCACCATGAGCGTGAGGAGAGAGTTTATGAAAAAGTTCTTCATGGCACGAGTGGTTTCAGCATGGAATGCTTTGCCACAGGGAACATAAGAACATAAGAAATAGGAGCGGGAGTAGACTATGTGGCCTGTCCAGCCTGCTCCGCATTCAATATGATCATGGCTGATCTTGGGCTTCACTTTCCCACCTGCTCCTCATCTCCCTTGATTCCCTAAGAGACCAAAAATCTGTCTACCCCAGCCTTAAACGTATTCGATGATGGAGCATCCACAAACCTCTGGCATAGGGAATTCTAAAGACTCACAACCCTTTGTGTGAAGAAATTTCTCATCAGGGAGTAATTGAAGCCTAAACAATTGCATCTTTTAAGGGAAAAGTGGAGAAAGATTTGAAGACATGGAAGATACAGGCATACGGAAAGAGATCGGGGCAGTGGGACTAGTTTTAGATGACTCTAGCAAACAGCCAGCACAGGCACAATGGCCAGTGGGCTCCTTCTGTAGTTCTTAAGTGTGTTATTGAATAAATGGTGGTGTCTTCCAGTCTCTTGCCTCCTAGCCAGCTGTTTATGTGCTCACAGCAATTATTAACTTGCAAACCAGAGACTTCTGATGTCAGAACCATTTAAAAAAACACCCTATTCATGTTAAATTGATGCATTAATCATTGCCATCATTACTGATCTAACTACCTTAGCTTTCAATAGGCAGCCTTCATTTGTGATTACCGACTTTACAATGTATTGCAGAAAACTCATTCTGAAAGTCCATAAAATCATTTCTGACTTGATGAATAGTGAATTACACATTTTATTCTGGTTATTTTTAATATAGTAATAGACAGTAGGCTAGATTTTCCACTGAGTGATATTGATACTCAGGGATACATGAAATTAAAATACTTTCCACATTATTTTTTTCCAAAATAATTTATTGCCACTTGCAAAATTAACAGTAATCAAACCAAGCATAAACACTGGCAGTTATGGATATTATCTCCAGTCTAGACTATTAACCTTTACAATTCTATACACAAAATATCTCT
The DNA here is from genome assembly GCF_036365525.1 of Heterodontus francisci. Lineage (NCBI taxonomy): Eukaryota > Metazoa > Chordata > Chondrichthyes > Heterodontiformes > Heterodontidae > Heterodontus > Heterodontus francisci. Next base: position 188,446,205 of record NC_090372.1, on the reverse strand, counting down.
CCTACCAATTCCAAACCAAAGCTGTACCTTGTATCTTCTGTACCTTGCCCAAGTGGTCAATCTTCATGCATGAACACAGGCAAAAGGGGCAATCTTTGTCTTCTGATCTAAGTCAGTTCGAAATGGCTTAGATCTAGTACAACTCCTCAAAAGATGCATCAAGTCATTAGCAGCTCTTGCCAAGGCTGGAAGGGCAAGAAGCAGCATTCCGAATTGAAGGATTTGTAGACAAGAGAATCGAAGCACCTGACTCCCTGTTTGTTAGTTATTGAGCTGGTTTCAAATGGGATGCTTATGAGAAGGAGTACCCTCTGTGCTACAATGAAATAGCATCTTTCTTAATCAACATGCCTGCAAGGAATTAGAGCCAGGTTTCAGGTAGACTTATCAACTCTGGTTGGAGATATTTCTGAAGGCTTAAACAAATGATGAGCAGAATCTTCCCAGCCCCTGGTTGGGGGGTTTGAAGGTGGGGGGCTGGGAAAGATGAGAAGTTGTGTAAAGCCCCCACCATGGTCCCGCCTCCAGGCGAGTTTCCCAGAGACGGGCTGGCACTGGAATCGGTAGCGCACTCCGTGGAGGCGGGCAGACAATCAACATAATTAAGGCCTCAATCAAGGGTCATTTTCTGACAGTACTGCAATTTTCCCAGTGTCGCAAAGGGCGTCCCACCCACACCCTCCCCGCCATGCCAGGACTCCGGCAATGCTTCAGAGGCGGCTTCTCGACGGGAGATCAGAGAGCCATTGGAGGATGACTGAAATAGCTCTATCAGGGCTCCAGAAGGCTCAAAGGGGTCCAATTACAGCCATAGGCATTCTTGTAGAGGGATTCCCTCTCCACTCTGAGGCCTCTCACAGTTCTGGCCCATGTTTTTGTAAACTGAGTTTGGAGCCTTTCATGCACACTTTCATTTTGAGGTGTCTCGTAGGTCTCCCTCTTCTTCAGCAGCACTTACCTCTCCTGGTGGAGTTGCCAGCCGGACATTCCTGCGGGCCCTCCCATTGGCCCTCCTGCCTCTCTGTTCCATCCAACATCCTTAATTGCATGGAAAACGTGGAGGTGGCCTGTTAATTGGCAACCCCCTGGAAGATCACACTGCCGGTGTGCCGCTGACCCAATTGGAGTCGGGACACGGAAATGGTTGCGATGACGAAACTTTTATAGGTGCAGAAGATTCTGCCGGTTGTTTGATTGCTTGACATCTGAAAAAATTATTACATTTACCTTATAATTGGTGGTTCCCCTTTTGTTGAGTCTCGGTCCTCGTGGTTTCGCACCAGCAGTTGTTGTGCGAGAAGTTCCAAGAAACAGGAAACGCTGATTCACACGGGGGTAATGAGAGATTGGAGGAATATTGAATCCACCATTAACTAATAGTAACCTACTGACATTGCACCGACAACTAACAAAAATACTGGTTGGTTGGTTGGCATCCTTCCATCTATGAAAGATGATGGACACGCAGCAAAAAATCCATTTAAGTGGGGTGTCTTCTCTTGGTGCACCTTTGCTGATGGCGGTGAAGGCAAATCCTTGAGAGGTAGGTTCTGCCACAAGTGCAGCACATGAAGTGATGCTGTGAGTTATTGTTTTTGATGTTGGTGCCTGTTGCCAAGCTGCTATAGCAATACTGGTAACAAGTCAGATTCCCCTCAAAACCAACAGTCATGCAATAACTCACTCATAATTTGTATGTAACTGGTGGTAATTAATGTAACACACCAAATCCTACCTGTAACTTGTAGTAATCCTATAACCTGCTGATATTCACTCTGTAACTACAGTCAGAATGCCTTTGCACTGCACATGTTGTGGTTAAACTCCCCAGCCAATACCACTTGTGATGGGACCCAACACTCTCCCTATCTTCTTGGACTCTGGCTTGGACTTTGGTCCCATCTGAAGGCAACAACTCTAAATTGGGAGCCTCAATCTATACTTGGACTTCACACTTGAAAATCAGGTGGCACAGACTGACCTGAGCCAAACAGAGAGATCGAACAAAGGGCAGCAGGCATGGTGTTTGGGGAACTTCTCACACTGCACACTGACCTAAACTCAGCTCAACCCCAACATTTCTAAACCACTCCCCAAGCTCAAACTCAATAAAGGAGAGGTTTCATAGAATGACGGCAGGTACAGCACAAGAAGAGGTCAATCGACACGCGGTGCTGGTGCTCTCTCCTGTAACCCTATTCCTCTCCAAATCCTTTTATCTTATTCCTTCTCAATAACTTATCCCATTTCCATTTCAATGGTACTCTTTGCCTCAATAGTTAATGATCTAATAGCCCTCAATGAAATATCCTTCTTTGTCTCTTCTCCCATCATTCTTCCAGTGAGTATCCTTGGTCTCTGTCCTCTTGTTCCCCACTTGCCCACTAGTGTAAACAATCTCTCACTATTTACCCACAGTAAAGTGCCCAGGTTTCACTCAGGTCTTTACTGACAACTGCCCTCATGGCACCGATCACAGTCACTACACTGCTGATGCTGCTCCCAGACTTGTATGAAATGCTGGGCCCCATGGCCACCACATTTCCCGGCCTCCCTCTCTTCCCGATCCCCATTCCTCAGTCACCCCCTTCTTCTTCTTCTTTTTCTTAGGTAGTCCCTCGGGAACAAGGATGACTTTCTTCCACTCCAGGGTTGTGGGTCCTTAAGTGACTGAATAGTCCAATTCTGGCTCCACAACCTCAGGTGGGGCAGGTGTTGTTTGGTAAGGCGAGGGAATGGGATGCTCGAATTTCTGAACACTCCTTCCGCTGTCTGCACCTGGTCGCTGCCTAGGCAAGTCGACATTGTTCGAACTGGCTGGCAACTTCATGGATACCTCTTCTCCATTTTGGGCAGTCTCAAGCAAGAGATTCTCACGAATCAGTGGAGATGTCACACTTTTTTCTGGGAGACTTTAAGGACATCCTTGTAGGATTTTTTCTACCCTCCTGGTAACCTCTTGCTGTGATGGAGCCAATGCTCCAGTCTTTAATTTCTCCCACTGACCCTGACTCCTGTCTCCCTCTCTCGCCCCTAGCTCCCATCCCCCAATTCCCATTCCCCAGTATCCCTCTCGCGCCTCGGGATTCCCACCTTCTTCGGACAGGAACTTCCAGTGCTCACAGAGCCCTAACCAAAAGTTTGTCCGGGGACAAAAAGTTAGGCAGGTACCAATAACACTGACTGCTGCATATTTTCACCATCCTGAATGCTCAACAATACTGGAAAACAGGAACAGGACAATAAAATCAAGCCAGTAAGTACAGGCAGCAAAATAGCCAACTGCAGGATGCATCTTATCCTCACTCAACACCCACAAAAAATGCACACTTCCTGGCAGGAATCATCAGGTAACCAGCAGGAATGAATTTCTTCCCCTCCCTGAAATATTCAACTTGTCTTTGTGGCATAAGAACAACAGATTTTTCATTCAATGACGAGAGTTGAAGAAAGAGCAGAGCAATATATGGCAGCAAAGAGAAGATGGAAGGGGATTAAAGTCTTGCCTTCTCTCCTTCCCCCTCCCATAAAAAATGCAAGTTCTACAGTTTTATTTTGAAGTAAGAGAGAGACAGTGCCTCGGGCACTTCATGTTCAACAGGAACACCATCACTGACATGAACATCAGGAATGTAGAAGGACTCCAGATCATAATCCGTATGCTGCTGCCACCTTCTGGCTTCCAACTGCTGACTGGAGTGAGATTTGCTTTCTAATGAAACACACGGGAACGAAAGATTCACTAACAAAGCCACACACTTAGACATCTCACATTTCAAAGCCACAGGCTACAGCAACTTACATCAGCAGGCCCTCAATGATAGAGGAAACAGACATTCTCCCATTTCCTGTTTAAAGGAATTTCACCGCCCATGAGTTCTGCCAAATTTGTAAAGAAAGTGCATCTACATCAACTCTAACTTCAAATTCAACAGGCAAGAATAAGCATAATAGGTGGAAAGATTTTTGAATTTCAAATCAAATCCTTTTGCTCCCCCTCACCCCACCCCTTCTCCAGCTATAGTTTTAAAGGTTTAGAAATTGGTACATTCTAGCAGAGCAATCCTATGTTGGAATGGGTAAATGCAAGGAACCCCTGATATTGGACCAGGGGCCTTAATTACATGAGACTAGTTTTTTTTCCATTCATGGGATGTAGGCATCGCTGGCCAGGCCAGCATTTACTGCCCATTCATAATTGCCCTTGAGAAGGTGGTGGTGAGCTGCCTTCTCGAACCACTGCAGTACATATGGGGTAGGTACACCCACTGTGCTGTTAGGAAGGGAGTTCCAGGATTTCGACCCAGTGGCAGTGAAGGAACGGAGATATAGTTCCAAGTCAGGATAGTGTGTGACTTGGAGGGGAACGTGCAGGTGGTGATGTTCCCATGCATTTGCTGCCCTTGTCCTTCTAGGTGGTAGAGGTCACGGGTTTGGAAGGTGGTGTCTAAGGAGCCTTGGTGCATTGCTGCAGTGCATCTTGTAGATGGTACACACTGCTACCACTGTGCGTCAGTGGTGGAGGGAGTGAATGTTTGTAGATGGGGTGTCAATCAAGTAGGCTGCTTTGTCCTGGATGGTGTCGAGCTCCTTGTGTTGTTGGAGCTGCACCCATCCAGGCAAGTGGAGAGTATTCCATCACACTCCTGACTTGTGCCTTGTAGATGGTGGACAGGCTTTGAGGAGTCAGGAGGTGAGTTACTCGTTGCAGGATTCCTAGCCTCTGACCTGCTCTTGTAGCTACGGTATTTATATGACTACTCCAGTTCAGTTTCTGGTCAATGGTAGCCCCTAAGATGTTGTTAGTGGGGGATTCAGCGATGGTAATGCCATTGAATGTCAAGGGGAGATGGTTAGATTCTCTTTTGTTGGTGATAGTCATTGCCTGGCAGTTGTGTGGCACGAATGTTACTTGCCACTTATCAGCCCAAGCCTAGATATTGTCCAGGTCTTGCTGCTTCAGTATCTGAGGAGTCACGAATGGTGCTGAACATTGTGCAATCATCAGCGAACATCCCTAAGGAAGGTCATTGATGAAGCAGCTGAAGATGGTTGGGCCTAGGACACTATCCTGAGGAACTCCTACAGTAATGTCCTGGAGCTCAGATGATTGATCGCCAACAATCACAACCATCTTCCTTTGCACTAGGTATGACTCCAGCCAGTGGAGAGTTTTCCCCCTGATTCCCATTGACCTCAATTTTGCTAGGGCTCCTTGATGCCATACTCGGTCATATGCTGCCTTGATGTCAAGGGCAGTCACTCTCACCTCACCTCTTAAGTTCAGCTCTTTTGTCCATGTTTGAACCAAGGCTGTAATGAGGTCAGGAGCTGAGTGGCCCTAGCGGAACCTAAACTGAGCGTCACTGAGCAGGTTATTGCTCCAGTGAGCTGCATGTTTCTGCTGGACATCACTAGGCAGCTAGCTGATGAAGAGGAAGTTAATTTCAAGTTTCTGTACAGTCCTCGGGTAGGGGGTAGGGGCTTCTGGAGCTTGCCAATGGGAGAGTGGGAAGCTATCAGAAGGAAGGGGGCTGATCAGGGGTCAACACTACTGTTCAGCACCCCCAGTCGAGCCAAGAGAAGCACTCCTGCACGCACATTCAGGAAAGTAATTTTTTTCTTTAAAGCTTACCTTTTAAGTGACTGTCATGTGTTCTTTGTGTTGTCTAAAGTTCTTTTCTATTTGTTTGTGGGATGTGGTTGTTGCTGACTTGGCTAGCATTTATTGTGCTTGAACTGAGTAACTTACCCATCCATTTTAAGAATCAACCTCATTACGAAGGGTCTGGAATCACATGTAGGCCAGACCAGGTATGCATGGCAGATTTCCTTCCCTAAAGGACAGTACTGAACCAGATGAGTTTTTATAACAATTGACAATGGTTTCATGGTCACCATTAATCTAACACTTTAATTCCCAGATTAATTGAATTCAAATTTTGCTATTTGCTGTGGTGGGATTCAAACCCACGTCCCCAGAATAGTAGCAGTAAAATAAAAGCAAAATACTGCGGATGCTGGAAATCTGAAATAAAAACAAGAAATGCTGGAACCACTCAGCAGGTCTGGCAGCATCTGTGAAAAGAGAAGCAGAGTTAACGTTTCGGATTAGTGGCCCTTCTTCGGAAGTGGTTCCAGCATTTCTTGTTTTTATCCCCAGAATAGTAGTCTAGGTTATAAGTCCAGTGACATTACCATTATGCCACTGCCTCCCCCATGTGGCATGAGGATTCCAATTCCTTGAAGATCTCAAACAGGTTTATTAACAGTTAACTATTATATACAATACAGAGCAAAATATGTACAGAACCTTTGTCTAGGGAGTTACAGTTGCAGAGTGACTATGGCTTTGAGTCACATGATCAGATCCTGGCACTTAGCTCATTAGCGTACTGAGTTCTTAGAGTCACATCACTCTTGAAGCGACCATACAGTATCCCCTTTCTTTCCAAAGATAAGTCTCAAACGCTATAAGTACAAATATATAAAATTGGATAACATCAAAATTATTTACAGAGGGATAGAGATTATGAAATTTACACATGCAGAAGCTTAAGAGTCCATATATCGTTTTGGTGGATTGACAACTTGGTGAGGTTAGGGGACCTCAAACAAGCACTGGTCTGCCTATTTGCATGTACAAATGGCTTAACGCCTGTTTCAGGCCCAGATCCTGGATGCCTCTTTTACTGCTTTTACCAATATAATGGGCCCCGCACATTCTATTAGATGCTTGGGCATCCATTTTGAGCCACATCGGTTAACTTGCATCGCTTATGTAAAATAAACCCACAATGATATAACCAGAATCCTGAAAAACAATTGAGCCCTTGTCCTGTTTTAATTACTTGCTGTTGAAAAGATGGTGGCAGACTTGTAAAAAATGTTCCTTTTCAATTCTCATTGATAGGTCAGCAAAATGGAAACTGAGTTTGCAGCTGGAGTAATTGTTGCCTGGAGTCATTTTTGATCCTTTAAACCTATTCTACATCCCAATGGAACATACACTTTTAGATCAGGAAGCATATTAAAATTCACTCGCAAAGGGATCCTATTCCTGCAATTTATGAAGGAATAATGTTCTAATTCAGCTAAAATTAGATATTAAATTTGTTCTAGGTAACTCCATAAAATAAATGATATGAACCACCACTTCATAAATGCAAATCATTGCCATTGATTACAGTTTACTTCACACTCTTACTCTTTAACTATAATATCTGCATCATCCCCCTCTTTTGTGAAGACATACGCAAAGTATTCATTTAGAACCATACCAATATCTTCCACCCCTATACATAGGTTACCTTCCTGGTCTCCTATGGGCCCCACTCTCTCCTTAGTTATCCTCTTACTCTTAATGTATTGATAAAACAACTTTGGGTTCACCTTGATTTTGCTTGCCAATATTCTTTCATGCCCTCTCTTTGCTTTCCTAATTTCCTTTTTGATTTCACCCCTCCGCTTTCTATACTCCTCTCGGCTTTCAGTATATTGAGTTCTCGGTGTCGGATATAAGCTTTCCTTTTCTGCCTTATCTTACCCTGTAGGCTCCTTGACATCCATGGGGCTCTAGATTCAGCCGTATCACCCTTTCAGTTTGTGGGAACATATTTACTCTTAACCCCTTCAATCTCCCCTTTGAATGTCTCCCACTGTTCCGACACTGATTTACGTTCAAGTAGCTGTTTCCTGTCTACTTTCGCTAAATCACTCCTCAGTTTAGTAAAATTGGCCTTGCCCCAATTGAGAACTCTAACTCCTGTTCTATCTCTGTCCTTTTCCATAATTATGTTAAAACTGACTGAATTATGATCACTACCATCAAAATGCTCTCCCACTGCCACCCCTTCCATCTGCCCATCTTCAGTTCCTAAAACTAAGTCTAGAACTGCACCCTCTCTTGTTGGATTTGCTATATACTGGCCAAAAAAGTTCTCCTGAATGCACCTCAAGAATACTGCTCTTTCAATTCTTGTCATACTAAAACTATCCCAGTTAATATTGGGATAGTTAAAATCCCCGACTATTACTGGCCTATTGTTCTTGCACTTCTCAGAGATTTGCCTACATATCTGTTCTTCTATCTCCCCTCAACTGTTTGGGGGTCTATAGTACACTCCCAGCAGTGTGATTGCCCCTATTTTGTTCCTTAGCTCAATCCATATGGACTCATTCGATGAACCTTCCAACATATCATCTCTCCTCACAGCTGTAATAGTTTCCTGCACCAAAATTGCCACTCCCCCTCCTTTCTTATCCCCCTCCCTATCGCATCTGAAAGCCCTGTAACCAGGAACGTTGAGCTGCCATTCCTGTCCCTCCTTAAGCCATGTTTCTGTAATAGCTATGATATCATACTGCCACGTGTCTATCTGTGCCCTCAGCTCATTTGCTTTATTTGCCATACTCCTCGCATTGAAATAGATACCCTTGAGCACTGCCAAACTCTTTTTCTTATTTTCCAACCCTCGTTTCCTCTGTCTTTCAGACTCATCCATTAATTTTCTGCCTTCCATTTACATTTCTGATTTTGTTCCAACTGAGTCTACCCTCAGGTCCCTATGCCCCTGCCAAACTAGTTCAAACATTCCCCAACAGCACTAGGAAAACGTCCCACAAGAAACTCAGTCCTGGCTCTGTTCAGGTGCAACCCGTCCAGCCTGTACAGGTCCCATCTCCCCCAGAGCCGGTCCCAATGTTCCAGGAATCTGAAGCCCTCCCAGCTGCACCATCTTTCCAGCCATACATTCATGTGTCTTATCCTTCTATTTCTATACTCACTATAGTCTGGTCAATCCTGTACAGGGATTTAAGCTGAGACCCTTATCAAGCCTATGCCATTCAGTGGAAACAGTGCCTTTACCACGATCCCATACAGTAACAAGCATTTCCATAGATATGCTTTGGACATCTAATCAGATTTAGGAGCAGGAGAAGGCAATAAGGCCTGACCAGAGTTTGGTGCTGAGACATATAAATTCTACAGCACTAAGCTATACTTACCTGACAGTATGATGCATAAGGTTATGGATGCATAGAAGAGGCACTTTTCCCAACACATCAATAACAGATTCAGCTTCAACATGAAGCTATAATTCCAAGTCTAAAGGAAAACGTGGTCAAACTCAAGTGATGAGGTCTGGGCTCACGCAGGGTCCAAAGAGATAATTGTGTTGCTGACTGGGGAATGCAGAGTTGACAAGGGGAGTTGTTCAGTTTGTAGGATAATACTGTCTGCCTCACCAATGCTATTTTGTCTGCCCTACCATTTGTTATAAAAGCAAAATACTGCAGATGCTGGAAATCTGAAATAAAAATAGAGAAAGCTGGAATTCTGAAATCAAAACAGAAAATGATAGAAATACTCATCAGGTCCGGCAGCATCTGTGGAGAGTGAAACAGAGTTAACATTTCAGGCTGATGACCTTTCATTAACCCAAAATATTGGGCTGAATTTAGTGGGCCCCCCGGAGATGGGTTCGGAGGCAGGGGAGCCCATTGAATTGCAACAGGAGGCGGGGGGCTGAGGGCCTGTCACCTTCCCGTTGCACCGGAATTTAGGTGGGGTTGAGATAGGTGGACGACAGCCTTCCTGCCCAGAGGACTATTGCAACCACTTAAGAGTTTCTTCTTGCCGACGCTGGGAAATAACCAGCAATTGGAATGGTCTCCGTCACGTGGGGAGGTCTCCCTGTGGGCTTTGGAGGGGTGGGGCCTCCTTTTTGGGCAATAGTGGCCCATGGAGCTCCCCTCCACAACCTAGGAAACACTCCAGCTACGTGAAACCCCCTCCCCATGCACTAAATGCACACGCCCCTTCCCCCGCAACCTCCCCCCCCCACCCCATAGCCAGGGCCTGCCAGTCTGGCTCCAGCGACCCCGCCTCACTTACCTTGGGGCCAGGCTCCAGCACTGGGCCTAGGCCCAAGCTCTCTGATTGGCCAGCAGCTCTTGAAGGCGGGATCCCAATCTTTGAAGGGACGGGGATCCTGGGCACTGGATGCTTAAGTCCCAGAGCACCATTAAATCACACCAGGGTAGTGGGGGGGTGGGGGGGGGGAGTCGAAAAGGCTGAGGCAGGATTCCCCTCACCTTTTTGGCAGAGCACTGGGAGCCCCACCAGTGAGACAAAAACCAGCCAGAACTAAAAGCTAGTCTAATAGTAACCATGAAACCATTGTTGATTATGATTGTTGTAAAAACCCATCTGGTTCACTTAGGGAAGGAAATCCCCCATCGTTACCTGGTCTGGCCTACAGCAATGTGGTTGACTCTTAAATGGCCTAACAAACCACTCACTTGAATCAAACTGCTACAAAGCCTAAGAAAAGGAATGAAACCGGATGGACGACCTAGGCACTGGAAAGAACAACAACAACCCCAGTCTTGTTGACCTCGCAAAGTCCTCCTTACGAACCTCCTTTGGCTTGTGCCAAAATTGGGCTGAAGTAAATTGAAATAAAAGATTGAAAGGCAAAACTATAACTGAACAATGGGCTGCTTTTAAAGAGGAGATAGTTCAGGTACAGTCATGGTACATTTCCACAAGGAGGAAAGGTAAGGCAAACTGACCTAGATCTCCATGGATGATGAAAGAGAATAAGATGAAGCAGAGAAAGGGTGCATATGACAGATGTCAGGTGGATAATATAATGGAGCACCAGGCTGAATATAGCAGGTGAAGTGAAAGAAAAGATGAGAAACAAAGACAGAGTATGAGAAGCGACTCACAGTTAAAATAAAAGGAATCCAAAAGTATTCTTTCAGCATCACATAGTAAAACAGTGGTAAAAGGGCCAATTAGGAACCAAAAAGGGAATTTACGCATGGAAACAGAGGGAATAGCTGAGGTACTAATGAATAATTTGCATCTGTCTTTACCAAGAAAGAAGATGCTGCCCAAGTCATGGTGAAAGAGGAGGTAGTTGAGACACTGAATGGGCTAAAATGGATCAAGAGGAAGTATTAGATAGGTTGGTTGTACTTAAAGTTGATCAGTCACCAGGACCGGATGAGATGCATCCAAGGATACTTAGGCAAGTATGAGTGGAAATTGCAGAGGCACTGGCCATAATTTTCCAAACCTCTTTAGATACATGGCTGGTGCCATAGGGCTGGAGAATTGTAAATGTTAGATCCTTGTTCAAAAAAAGGGTGTAAGGATAAGCCCAGCAACTATAGGCCAGTCAGTTTAACCTTTGTAGTGGCAAAGCTTTTAGAAACGATAATTTGGGACAAAATTAATGTCACTTGAAAAATTGTGGATTAGTTAAGGAAAGCCAGCATGGATTTGTTAAGGGCAAATCATGTTTAACAAACTTGCTTGAGTTTTTGATGAGGTATCAGTGAGTGTTGATAAGGGTAATGCAGTTGATGTGGTGTACATGGACTTCCAAAAGGTATTTGATAAAGTGTAACATAACAGGTTTGTTATCAAAGTTCGAGCCCATGGAATAACCGGGACAGTAACAGCATGGATACAAAATTGGCTGAGTGACAGGAAACAGAGAGTAGTTCTAAACAGTTATTTTTAAGACTAGATGAAGATACATAGTGGGGATCCCTAGGGGTCAGTGTTAGCACCCCTGCTTTTCTTGATATATATTAATGACCGAGACTTGGCTGTACAGGGCACAATTTCAAAATTTGTGGATGACACAAAACTTGGAAGTATCGTGAACTTTGAAGACAATAGTGATAAACTTCAAGAGGACATAGACAGGCTGGTGCAATGGGAGAACAAGTGGCAAATGAAATTTAATGCAAAAAGGTGTGAACAAAGAACAAAGAACAAACAACAGTACAGCACAGGAACAGGCCATTCGTCCCTCCAAGCCTGCGCCAATCTTGATGCCTGCCTAAACTAAAACTTTCTGCACTTCCGGGGACCGTATCCCTCTATTCCCATCTTATTTATGTATTTGTCAAGATGCTTCTTAAACATCGTTATCGTACCTGCTTCCACCACCTCCCCCGGCAGCAAGTTCCAGGCATTCACCACCCTCTGTGTAAAGAACTTGCCTCGCACATCCCCTCTAAACTTTGCCCTTCTCACCTTAAACCTATGTCCCCTAATAACTGACTCTTTCATTATGGGAAAAAGTGATTCACTTTGGTAGGGATAACAAGGAGAGGCAATATAAATTAAAGGGTACAATTTTAAAGCAGGTGCAGGAGCAGAGGGACCTGGGGTATATGTGCACAAAGCATGTTGAGAAAGCAGTTAAGAAAGCATGTGGGATCCTGAGCTTTCTAAATAGGAGCATAGAGTACAAAAACAAGGAAGTTGTGATAAACCTGTATAAAACACTGATTTGGCCTCAAATGGAGTGTTGTGTCCAGTTTTGAGAACCACACTTTAGCAAGGATGTTAAGGCATTAGAGAGGGTGCAGATAAGAGTCACAAGAATGGTTCCAGGGATGAGGAACTTCAGTTCCGTGGATAGGTTTGAGAAGATTAAAAGGATATTTAATAGAGGTTTTCAAAATCATGAGGGGTCTGGACAGAGTAGATAGGGAGAAACCGTTCCCATTGGCAGGGTGATCCAGAACCAGAGGACACTAATTTAAGGTGATTGGCAAAAGAAGCAACAGCGACATGAGGAAAAACGTTTTCACTCAGCGAGTGGTTCGGATCTGGAATGCACTGCCTGAGAGTGTGGTAGAAGCTGATTCAATTGAGGCTTTCAAAAGAGAACTGGATAATTGGAGAGAAAACATTTTCGGGGCTACGGGCAAAAGGTAGGGCAGAGGAACTAGGTGAGTTGCTCTTGCAGAGAACTGGAACAGACATGCTGGGCCAAATGGCCTCCTTCTGTGCTGTAACCATTCTATGATTCTAAGAGCATTCTTAATGTAATTTATTCTTGGCTACCCCTATAATTCTCCCTCGATGATTTATATCGGGAAGGCTAACTTTCACAAGGCAGAGCATTGTTTTCAATCTCCTCCTTGTCTCAGACCTACAGAGTTTTGCAAGAAGCAAATAAACATTGAGAACCACCATATTTATGCTTTATTGGTACCTCTCTGGTATTTCTTATGCAAATAACACAATTGTTACATGGCATGAATCAAAAATCCCAGCTATGATCTTGTAATGTAGCACTGGGATCCCATCACATGAATAATAGAGTTTTGTGAGATTGCATGATTACATTGTTGGCTCAGAATGATAGATGGAGACTTTACAGAAATGTAGTAACAAGAACTGCAAGACCAAATAATTGGGCATGGGTAGAACCTGGTAATCATTGATCCTTGCGGTATCTGTATTTAGGACACTTCCGATGGCAGATAATCAAGTCCTGTGGGGAAGTGCGTCAGATGAGAATTTCACTGAGACTTGAGGAAACCTTTCTATTGAATATGAAAGAGGATTTGCATGGCAAGAAAAATAGACTTGGTTAACAGTGTAAATAAAATTTGATTGAACATGTGTCACTGAAAAACCCAACTTTGTCCATGTGGAAAGCCAATTATTAATCCCTTAAATCTCCACCATTGGAGCTGCAATATGAGAGTGGATAAACTGTTGGTTAAAGTCAACTTGAGTCTTAACTGTTGAATGAGAAATTCTCCATCTCTGAGCTATATAGATCATGAAGATCTGTGCAGAGTTGGGTGATAAGGAAGCAACAATTTGCCACATTACCTAGTTTAACAAAGGAAAGGTTGGTCAGAGCAGCAATTCCTGATTACTGTACAATAACTTCAACAGTGGACCTTGTCCTATCAACACCTCTTTTGTTATCTCTTGCCCCACCCCCGCTTTACTTGCTTAAAACCTTCTACATTTCTAATATTTGTCAGTTCCGATGAAGGGTCAATGACCTGAAACGTTAACTCTGCTTCTCTCTCCACAGGTGCTGCCAGACCTGCTGAGTATTTCCAGCATTTCTTGTTTTTATTTCAGATTTCCAGCATCTGCAGTATTTTGCTTTTATTCAGCTGAGTGTGTGTTGAGTGAGGATAGGGCTCTGCAAGGCTTGGATCTATTTCACAGATGAACAAAATGCTAAAACGCAGTGGTGAGACACACACGTGGAGGGGATTTTATGTGGGCGACGGGGGCCTTGGCCACCAGCTGAAGCACCAGCGAGAGCCCGTATCACCTTCTCTGGGGAAGACCCACTGCATTATGTATTTAAATGGACAGTGGTGGCCCTTCCCCAGGATTAAGGACCCTGATGACGGAGGTCCCGCCTACTGAGAGCTACTGGCCAATCCCTCGAGGCCAGGTCCCTCGATCAAGCACTAAGTGCTTTTTAACGAAGGACCCCACAACCCCCATGCATCCTGCCCCGGGTCTAATACGAATGGTGGGATAAGGCCCTTATTTGGGCATTAATTGCCCACTTAAGGGCTTTATTTGGCGGCAGGGTGGGAAGGCCAGCCACAGGCCTTCCCGCCACAGACATAATTAGGGTGGAGGCAGGAAGGTGCTGGGGATCCCCCCCCCCCCCCCACAACCCCACCACCATCCCACCTGATTAAATGCTCGCCTCGCCTCCAAGTTCGCCACGGGGGAGAACGAAAAACTCCCCCCATGAATATTACTTACTAAGACAAGATGCCAGATGGTGGGTCAATCAATAACTTCAGGAGAACAGGGGAATAAAATTGGAGAGAAAATAACAAATGGCCTCTGGTAGGATATATTGATAGCTGCTGGGAGAAGGAGGTACAAATATGAACATACTTCATTTAGTTTTAAAGCAGAAGTTGAGCTGAAGCTAATTATGGTGTCTGAACTAAAATGATTAATCTTCTAGCTTCCTCAGCAGATTAAACTTTGAGAACTTGTTGTCCAAATGCAATTACAGCAGTGAAGATTGACAGCTGAGTGCAGTATAAGGCAGATGCTGCATATTACTTTCAAAACATACCTCAAGCCAAACTTCAATACAAAGCACCAACTTTTCCAACAGTATGGCCTTTCCATTCCTTAACATTTACAAGGATTTATAATCTTAACTACACATATATGTCAACAGATAATGCAGTAGAATACAGGTGCCTGTTTTCTGATGATATCATATGCTGCAGGATTGAAGTTCAAACAGCCTTTTCCTGCTGGAAGAACTGAGAGATTGAACTACTTACTGGATATGTGGCATCTGACATATATATTGTATATGGCCACCCCAGATGTAGCATATATAATGCAATAATTCATTATCAGTGAGACAGGATTTGTACTTATTTGTATGCATTTTGGTCATTTGCAGTATTAAAAAGCCAATATAAAGAATTTCAATACACCCAAGTAATTTGATCCTCCTTTGACACTCATTGGGCTAGAGATCACCATAGCCGGCATAAGTAGGAAATCAAAACAGCATGGCACCATCTACTGAGTATCTGGGACCTGTGTGAACAGGACAAGCAACTGTGTGATTCTTAACCGATCAGATTGAAGAATTGTTAATTAGCAGCACAGAGGCTGAACCAGGAAGTGCCAGATAGAATAGTGAATTCAATATCAAATCAGGTACAGAAAGCAAAATGAAGAGAAAGAAAGATTACATTAAGAGAGAGAGGGGAGAAAAGAGACAGAACAAAAACTTTAAAAAAATATAGTTGTACATCTCGAGCAAAAATTCAATTTGGAAGGAATGAGACTCCACACTTGTAAAAGTTAATTTTCAGTACCAGAGGTTGTTTGACAGTAATTAACATTTATCAGCTGTTAAAAAGGGTACTTAGCCTTGAATGGACCAGCCATGCAAGTGCAGGAACTTAATGTTGCTCGATGCATTTCAATGGTGAGTTCGTCAGTGAGATGCATTTTTGCAAAGCTGGCAGTGAAGCAGTGCAACTCAGACAGCAACTTGTGCATTTTTGAGTTTAACCTTGTATCTTCCCATGCCTGAAGCTGCTGTGGCATTTGCGAGTAAATAACAGTTAATGCCGTTAGTCCAGCCATTATTTTGACAGCAAATTCTAGTCCATTGTATGCAGTTAAGAAACAGCAATTAGAACACGCGAATACTGGTTGTTGCCTGACAACCTTATAGAAGAACGGCATTCTGGTGTGGATATACTTTGAAAGTATAATATTTCCCCAAAAGACTGTACAAAATATGTTGTCACTCCTGAACGAGTGAACATTTTCTCTTGAAAACTACAGTGTTGTGTCCCAGCAAGTGCTGAACTGTATGATTAAATGAAGATCAGGATTGTCATCCTGGACAATAGGAGAGACATTCTGAAAAGGAAATTAAATAGAGTGAAGGATATTTATCCAGACCTATCCTGAGACATAAAACCAGGAAGGAGGCTGATCCCTAATCCTGCTAGTTATCATGACAACTGTTCAAAGAAGGAGCAACAACTACACAATCTCGGACCCTTAGCAAACATCAACAGTTTACAGTTTGTAAATAAAAGATGGGATCTCCTCCGAACAGGCAGGAGATAGATCATATCTCCTTCTTGAAGCTAGTACTTTCTCTCGACATAATGGAAGGCAGTATGGAATAGAAGTTTGCTTTGGCCAGTGGCACAAAATGGTGGTATCACATTGGCTGCCCGATATACAGCCCCACAGTGTACTGAGCCACCAAAGCGATACTGCTGAAGGGCATCTGTGGGACAATCCCAGCATAACTGCTGGGATCACAAGCCACAGAGTTTCAGGGCCAAGCTGTTCCCTTTAAGCAATCTGACGAGGGCGTTAAAAGCCACCTTAACCTTTTGTATTCATTCAGCAATTACTTCTGGTCCTATCTAAATTAAATTTGAAGTCCAAAGATGTCTGTCAAAGATTGTGCAACTAAACCTTTACATGTGTTAGCTCCTTTACATACTAATTACTACAACCAAAGAGCTTGATTTTGGTGTGTGTGATCTTAGCTGGTATTCACGATAATAAATTTGAATTTCATAAGCAAATGCCAATCTCTTCCAAAAGACCATCATCTTTCGCAATAAATATATAAATAGGCCTGCAATATCTTGGCCTACTCTTCTAATACAAGGCCAGAAATGACGGTCAGTGATAACAGCAGATGAATGCCTAGTCGATTCATGTGATGTTTCGCTGTCACCCATTTTTTGATGAAGGAATTAATCCATTTACTTTAATTCCTCGGTTAATTCCGCAGACAGAGAAATATCATTCAAATGTGTAAAGCATTGGCAGTAATTATTTCCAACAGTTTTTTCCATCTTCTAGTTATTTTGTTATGGTAAAGAAACATTGAGGGCAACTTTCCTGCCTTTGCTGCCCCGCTTGCCAATCCAATTCACTCCATGTGATATCAATAATGGCTGAAGGTACTGGATACTGCAAAGGCGTTGGGTCCTGACAACATTCTGGCAATAGTACTGAAGACTTGTGCTCCAGAACTAGCCATGCCTCTTGCCAAGCTGTTTCAGTACAGCTACAACACTGGCATCTACCTGGCAATATGGAGAATTGCCCAGGTATGGCCTTTATAGCCACTCCAGGCGCTACTTCACAAACCACTGATGACCTCCAGGCGCTAACCCATTGTCTCTCGAGACAAGGGGGCCAAAGAAGAAGAAGAAGAATGTCCTGTCCACAAAAAGCAGGACAAATCCAACCCGGCAATTACCACCCTACCAGTCTAGTCTCGATCATCAACAAAGTGATGGAAGGGGTCATGGACAGTGCTATTAAGCAGCACTTGTTCAGCAATAACCTGCTAACTGACGCTCAGTTTGGGTTCTGCCAGGTCCACTCAGCTCATAACCTCAATCCAGTATAGGTCCAAACATGGACAAAAGAGCGGAACTCCAGAAGTGAGGTGAGGGTCACTGCCCTTGACATCAAAGCAGCATTTGACCGAGTATGGCATCAAGGAGCCTGAGCAAAACTGGAGTCAATGGGAATCGGGAGAAAACTCTCCACTGTTTGGAGTCATATCCAGCACAAAGGAAGATGGTTGTGATTGTTGGAGATCAATCATCTCAGTCCCAGGACATCACTGCAGAAGTTCCTCATGGTAGTGTCCTAGGCCCAACCATCTTCAGCTGCTTCATCAATGACCTTCGCTCTATCATAAGATCAGAAGTGGGGTGTTCGCTAATTATTGCACAATGTTCAGCATCATTCGTGACTCCTCAGATACTGAAGCAGCCCATGCCCAGATGCAGCAAGACCCAGACATCATCCAGGCTTGGGCTGATAAGTGGCAAGTAGCATTCACACCACACAATGCCAGGCAATGACCATCTCAAGCAAGAGAGAATCTAACCATCTCCTCTTGATGTTCAACAGCATTACTATCACTGAATCCTCCACTATCAACATCCTGGGTGTTAGCACTGAGCAGAAACTGAACTGGAGTAGCCATATAAATACTGTGGCTACAACAGCAGTTCAGAGGCTGGGAATTCTGCAGTGAGTAACTCACCTCCTAATTCCCCAAAGCTTGTCCACCATCTACAAGACACAAGTCTATAGTGTGATGGAGTACTCTCCACTTGCCTGAATGGGTGTAGCTCCAACAATACTCAAGAAGCTCGACACCATCCAGGACAAAGCAGCCCACCTGACTGGCACCCCATTCACCACCTTCAACATTCACTCCTTTCAACACTGATGCACAGTGGCAGCAGTGTGTACCATCTACAAGATGCACTGCAGTATCTTACTAAGGCTCGTTCGACAACACCTTCCAAACACGCAACCTCTACCACCTAGAAGGACAAGGGTAGCAGAAGCATGGAAACACCACCACCTGCGAGTTTCCCTGCAAGCCATACACCATCCTGTCTTGAAACTATATCGTAGTTCCTTCACTTTTGCAGGGTCAAAATCCTGGAACTCCCTTTCTAACAGCCCTACACCCTACACCCCAAGGACTGCAGTGGTTCAAGAAGGCAGCTCACCACCACCTTCTCAAGGGCAATTAGGGATAGGCAATAAATGATAGCCTAGACAGTGACACCCACAACCCAGGAACGAATAAAAAAGGTTTGTGCCTAAAAATGAGGTGGTAGCTAGACCAATATTGCATTGACAAGTGAAGTACTAATTTAGTGCTTGGTTTCAGTCAGTCCCAAGTTTTGGGTGGTTAGAGTTTCTGCAGAAACAGTTGAGAGTGTCATTAATAAATTAAAATTGGTGTCAGATGACAAGGTTACAAACCCCAGCAGCACTTTTGTTTCTGTCCACATTAATGCTGTCAGTTCCCGATACCATCCACAAATCATGCGGCCTTTTCAAGATACATACACAATGCCAGAAAGTGGGCCAAAAAAGGAGAAGGCCATAGCGGGTTGTGAGGATATAAGTACAGCCAGAAAAGTGGTGCAGTGAAGCATTCCTTGCTGACTTAATGGGAAAGGCAATGATTGAGACTGTTGAGGCAAAATCTAGGCTCTTTACAACTGCGCAAAATGTATAAGAGATGTGAAGAGGAGTCTCACCTTGGCCCCCCCTAATCAAATAATTCATTTTTTCCTTTCCAGGTCTTCGGGTCAATACTGGTGAGATTGACTTGCTGTGTTACCTCCCTCCATGCCGAATCAATTTTTTGCAACAACCATCATCTATCAATGGTGATGAGGGCCTTCTTCCTGCTGCTCACTTGGTCAATGTGCACTGCCAATGCTACATCAGAGAACCTGGGAACCTAGTCAAAGTCACCTTATAATTTCACTGCCCACTATCACCTATGCAAAAGCATCTCCCCTTAAAATGCCACCAGATGTAACAGCTGACTTTTGGATTTCTAGTCCTCCCAATTGGCCAGCCATATCTCATGAGCATGTTTTAGACTGGCAGACCGCCGATTTAATTTTAATAAAGCACAGATACAAAAAATGATATGGGCCCTATGCCAATTCCTTCAGGTGAGCACAGTGCAAGTGCAGCCCACCATCCTCAGTTGATGAAAATCACACTCGTATTTAAAGCCAGTTATCAACAGTTATCCTGTGTTTTCCTAAGGTAGGTGAATAATGCACTTAGGAAAATAAGATTCAGCTTAACTGGTCCAAATATGCAGCTCACTAGAAAAATCAATTCTTGTTGTGTGCTTTTTTTATTTTTGCAGACATCACAAATATAGACTGTCAGAACTGACTAGAAATGCTTGTAATTTCTGTCATTTTGCTCTGTCAGAAAAATGTTGAATAGAATAAATCAGACCTAGTTATATATAAGATACAAAATGTTGTGTGTGCAGAAATTCTTTCTGTTTCTTTTTATTGGGATGGATAGGGAGAAGAGGTTGAATAAAGTTCAAGAATCATTTTAAAAGTATTAAGAGAAGCAAAGATGCTACAGAAGATATTTAATATGCAGCAAATTATTGGAAAATGTACTTATTTTCACTGTGTATTCCAATTTGGTGCCTAGTCCAAATTAGCAAAGATTTGGGCAACCAATATTTCAACAGGTCACTGCATACAACCTTACTTATCACCACTACCTGTATATCAAAACCACTCAGTACTGCACGCTTCCAAAATACACACTTATTTCCCATTTATTTCTATGTACTGAATTAGTATGAACTATTAACTCCTCTTAGCTGCACATGAGTTGTGATCAACCCTCCACCACACCAAAGCCCACTCCAATTCCTCCTCCCAGGACTTATCTGAGGGTCATTGTCTGCACTCAGGCGAGCTGCCTCTTGAGGTGTGACCAGTGCCCAGCAGCTTGCTCCAAGTATGTCTGTGAGGCTTGAAAACCAATTTCCTTGGGCCTCTCAATTTGGGCGTGTGCCTAAGTTCTAGGTAGCTGTGTAGAGCAAACCAAAACACAAAGCAGTAGTTTGGATTGAGTTGAACTCTTCTTTAAGGTGCTGTCAGTTCTTTTGCAGCTTTGAGGAAGAAAAATATAAATTCTTTCCAAGCGTGCAGATAGACTTCAAAAGTTAGACATGAAGGTATTAATTTTTTCAGATGTTAAAGCGAATCAGGGCTGCATTCTGAAAACGTCGGGATGAAAAGTAAAACTTCTAACAATGAACTTAGCCTCAAAGCATCACTAGCAAATCAGATTAGAAGGGATTCTTAGCGTATTAGCTCTTGCCTTTTGCAAAGGTTTCTATGTCTTAATCCTCAATTTGTGAAGAACTCTTTGAAAATCTATCTTTAGTATACACCTGTATTTCTTCCTTTGCTGGTGGACCAGAAATACATTACTAGACATTTCAGCTCATAAAAATAGCAGTGCATTAGTTATCGAGCTACTGATAACTGGCTTACAATGAACTTAATTCACAATTAGAATTATATTGGGATGCCACAGGAGCAATAGTGGATGCTAAACAGTGCCAATGCAGTACAAAGATTGAAGTTATACTTACACTTTCTTGCCAATGCAAAGTCATTTTGAATCCGCACTATTGTGGGCCCCAATCTGACTTTGGAATATACTAAAACCAATCAGGGTGAAGCTCCACAGAGGGGCCCTCTCACCCTTGATATTGCCTGGATTACATAGTTGCCAACAGTTGGCTTTTCATATTTGCAGTCCCTGATTATGATGGCTATTCGCTTTGCTTTCGATGGGGGCTAACAATTTACTATTTTTGGAACTTTCAAAGTCACCTCATGAAGCATTGTAAGTCACCTCATCATTGAAATGAGATATACACATGCACAGGAGAAGGTGACTTAGAATGTTTTATGGGACAGGTTTATCCAGCTGTTCGTAGCATCTGGGGATAGTGTGGGCAGATTGACAAGTATGCCCAGGGTCTTGTAAATATAAAGGAGCTAGAATGAATAACTTCAGCTTGTGTAACTGTAAAGTAATTTTTTTGGCATTCTGGACCATTTTACAGAGTAGGAGCCAATGGAACTCCTTTCTGATAATCAAAGTACCCCGGTACCATACTGAATATCACCATGTGACACAATGGCTTCCAAGGCCACATGGTAATTCATGCTCCCCCCTCCAAAAGAAAGTAGCAAATGCTTTGAAAATCTGTAAAACAACGACACAAAGAATGCCTCAGGGCTAAAATTTGGTCCACATCATATTTTTGGGTTCAGAGGTCGCAATTCGCAATGTGGCCATGCCCACTGAGGTAGAGGTAGACAGCATGTGAATTTGGTGCTGCCACCTCGTTTACCTGACTGTAACATTGGACCAAGTGGAATCCGTGCTGCTGGCTGCCTCAGTGCTTAAGAGGGAGCCATGAAGCGTGTGCTAGTAGTATGTGGTGCAGCCAGCCTTCTGTTCTTAAAGGCAGTCTGTCCCTCTTAAAGGGAGGCTGCACTGAATTATAGGAGACTTCTCCTGAATACTATTGCTGAAATTGTAAACAAGGAAAATGGAACACAAGGGCAGAAAGAAGGCTCCAGAATCACAGATGTGGTACTAGGGGCCTTAGTGGTGGAGATGGGCAGACACCATAGTTCCACAGGGGCCAAGAGGCCCTCAAGGACCCCCCTTAGAAGGGTGTGGGAGTGGGTGACCAGGGATGTCATTTTCCGGCATTTGGATCAGTGGACCTGCAGCACTGCCACAGGAAGTCTAATGACCTCACATGGATGGTCAAGGTCACTGAATGCATCTTCACATGAGATCTCATTACCCCGCCAGCCTCTTGCACTGCTCAATGCATCACACCTCTAGCTCTCATCTAGCAGCACCTATGAATTTAAGCCGAAGGGCTGATTTGAATTCTCCCTGCTCAGACGAAATGGATGGCGGATCAAGGAGATCAATTTACCAGACTATTCTTGCTTTCCTGTCTTTTCAATTCCAACCTTTCACCTGAGTCAGGTGGAAAAGTCATTAATCCATGTAAATTGGGATCCTATTGACTGCAATTCAGAGGACCTACTGGGTGGAGCTTGATCTGTGAAACCTGGTGGTCCAGAGGAAGAGGTCCTAAAAGGTTAAGATTAAAATTACTATGGTGTGGCTGGGAGGATAAGGTGTGCTCATCGAGCTCCACAAGAATAATTTGGGCTACTCCCACCCTCACTCCTCTTCCACCCTCACACCTGCCCATGGTTTTCCCTCCCCGGACCTACTTTCCTGCAAGCAGGATGGGCCTCTGCTCTGCCTGGAATTGCGCTGGCCCGAAGACAGCAAGCTGCTGCTGGACTCCCATTCAGGGCTTGTGGCTGCCAACAGCTTGTTAATGTGGCCTGGTCAACAGTACCAACTAGTTGTGAGACTTTGAACAGGTAAAAAAAAACTGAAACCAACATGCACTTATTTCACTCTTTTAAATAAAAATAAACTATAATGCCACAATGTCTATGCATTGTATGTAAAATCAAGAATGTTCACTTTACCCAGTGGAAAGCAAGCTTTAGAGGTTGAAATTAAATGGTCCATATTTGAAGAAACATTCATCAATGTTGCTTCTAAAATCAAAACCTCCAACAGGTTTGCAGCTTGATACAATATGAGTTAGCACCTTACCACAGAAAAGTTACACGAACCATATGCATTCTGTTTTTGACAAAAAGCATAGTTAGAAAAATGCAAATTGCAGGCATGTTGGTTTCAAGATAATTAATCCTGGAAAGTGTGAACAAAACATTTTTTCTTTGCAGAGAAGATGTGTTTCCCACAGACACAGCTTCAGCTTGTACTTAGTTTGTTGTGTTTACTCCATTCACATTAAATGCGATTCATATTGTGTACAACTACATTCATAGCCAACACAAGAAGACTCATTAGTACAAATGGCATTCAACTAAAGAACAGCATTAAAAAAAATCTGTGCACTTCTTGTGTGTGACTTCTAACTATACAACTAACAAAACAAACTGCATTTTCTAGACAGTATCTCGAGCTATAGTGATACATGGGTCATTTGGATAACGATGCAAAATAAATTAAACATGAATCATCGAGCAAGTGAAATGATGTGCAACGCATAATCATCTAAGCAATAATGAGGCAATCATTTTAGTGACCTAAATAGATCACACGCAGTGAAGCTTGACACAACAACTAAAACAATGCAGTGATTCCATGTGGGAGATCAAAACATGTTCTGCAGCCCTTCACTATAACAATGATGTCCATGAACTCTGATGTGACCCATTTTCATATTTATTTTTCACCCTACCATTAAAATGCTACACACATCTGCACAAAATTCCTGGTTCTGCACACAATTGGCTGATAAGATGTCAGCCTTTGTTCCATAGTAATACTCTCGCCTCTGAGTCAGATGTTTGTGGTCTTAAACCTCACTCCAGAGATTTGAGCACATAAGCTAAACTGACATTTCAGTGCGGTACAGAGGGAATGCTGCACTATTCAAGGTGCTGTCTTTTAGATGAGGCGTTAAACTAAGGCTCATCTGTCCTCTCACTTGAATGTAAAAGATCTCATCCATCCACCTGAGAGATGGCATACTTGATGAAGAGCAGGGAAGCTCTCCCTGGATCCTACCAGTATTTAGTCCTCCACCAGCATCACAAAAACACATTATCTGGCCATTTCTCCGTCCTGTTTTTGGGAACTTGCTGGGCTGAATTTAATGACCGGTGGCAGGCCTGGAAATGGGCAGCATTCCTGTGCATCACATATGCGGCCACGCCACCACGATTACGCAGCAGGTGGCCACTTAGCACAACGCAGGCGTCGGATACCCTTAATCATGTGGCGGGGTAGGAGGCAAAACGTCAATTATGGCACCAGCTGAGAGTGGATCAGGTGCTTGCACCATCTTTAAAAGCCTGCCAACCCTGCATTCACTCCTGCTTTGCAGTCAATAGAAGCTCAATGTACTGTGAAGCATAAACAGTTCCAGCACTGTTCCCTACACCATCCAACTTCTCCCCCACACCCCCAGCGGGAAGAGTGGACAGAATGGCCAAGGCTAGACCAAGGGTAGCCCACAATTCAATGATGCCTCCCTGTGGATTCTCCTCTAGGCTGCAATGATGATATGAAGAGCTCCTCCCGCCTGACCAAGCAAACCTGGGTGGAGATCACGGCAGAGGTCAGCAGCCATGGGATTACATGATGAAACTGGCTCCATTGCGGGAGAAAGGTCAATGACCTCTTGTGTTCAGCCAAGGTGAGTGCTCCGTTCCAATGATTTTTTTTCAGCATTTGCACGTGACTATGTGGCAGGGTGTACAACATGGTGAGGATGCCACTACCCGCGCGATGACAGAGAAGTTATAACCTCATCATACATAGTTACATCTGGGCCACATGCCACCTTCATTCAGAGCTCACCCCCAGTAAATGCCATGACAGTGTGTGTCATCATAAGATATATCAGGTCCCTCAGTTGGGGACAAGGGGTGCCTAGTAGCAGAACTGTCATGGTGATATTTATGCCAATTCATAATTTCTCCATCCTTGCTCTTGCAGGAGAAGAGGACCCATAACAGGAGGGAGGTAGCCAGGACTAGTGGAGTGGTCCCTGAAATTTGTCCTCTAAGCCAGGCTAAGGAAGAGACTTGAGAACTGTCGGGGAGCCAGGGTGAACGTGCAATATCTGACGGGGAGACTGGAGTTCCTGCGCAAGAGAGTGATTACTGCCATTCATCAAAATATTTATGAATTATAGAGAACCACATCAGGCATGTTTGGCATTACAGAATATGTACATCCTGATCCATACGTGTTTCTCTTCTCTTGCAGGTCAGCGTCTGCAGGAAACTCCAGCTGAAGGGGGCATTATTCAACCTCTGAGGAGGAGGACCACTCAGAGAAAGCACTGTCACATGACTCTCCTGCACCTTCCACCAGTGCAGATACTTTCACCTCAGTGGGTTTCCACTCAGCTGTAGAATCAGGGGTCACAAGCTGGTGAAAGCACCGCACACACGGCCATGCAGCTGGCTGAGGCTAAGGCAGCCGAAGCCTCTGACAGTCGGAGGACTATGGGTAGCCATGCTGAACCCCAGGCTGATGATGAGCCTCTGATATCGACAGCACAGGGCATGCTGGAGTTGCAGAGAGAGGTAAGACACCATCTGTCAGAGGCCATGTGCAACCATGAGCAGCCAATGGAGGTGTCCATCCATGCCATGACTGCTACTATGTCTCAGGCATGTGAGCACATGCCTTCTTCCATCAAGAGGTTGGCGACCCTCATGGAGAGCCAGATCCCACAGATGCACGAGGACCTTGGCCATGAGCTCAATTCAGCAGTGGCAAGGTGAGAGAAGGACTGGGAATCTGGAGACTTCTCCAGTTCCTCGTCCTTCTCTGGTGAGAGTTTCCAACAAGCCTTGAAAGGGAGGAGGAGAGGCTGCCCTCCACATCTGGGGGCTCCCCTCAGGGTACTCCAAGTGTGGACGCCAGCTCCTCAACCCCTCTGCCAGTGAGCCCAGCTCCAGCAGCCGTGCCGCCTGAGGAGAGTCCCGCACCTGTGCAGGAAACCCTTAGGCAGCCAGGGCACTCCAGGCCTCAGGCACTCAGAGGACAGCCACTGAAGGCATCTGAGGCCAAGGGGTGTCCTGATCAGTAGCCTGACTCCAGCACAGCTGCTAACACTGGGGTCACACCGCGTAGGAGCTCCCGCCAGCGTATTAAGAAAAGCGCTAGCCACACTTGGGAATTCACAGGTGTTGCAAATATGTCCTTTAGAATTTAATTAAGCATTCTTTTGTGCCAATCATTTGCCATCATTGTGTGAAACCCATGTTCCATAATTCCTTAATTGTGATCTTCTGACTTCCACCCTACCCCTTAGTGCAATGCTTATATGACCGCAGCCCTCATTATCTTGGCAATGTGACTGCAGATCTTATTAACATATGTTCCCCCATGGGCACTAACACGTATTGCAGCCTGTCGACATTCAAGGAACGCAGATGAAAAGGAGACGCAGACTACATGCATGAAGGTAAGTCTTTATTGAATTGTCATTGAATGGACATCAGGGTGGCTGAAAGCAGGTCATTACAATGTTGTCTCTTTCCTCCTTTACATGTCGCTCAACATGTCTGGCCTCCATCACCATGCTATCATCATCCATTGATGGTTGCCCCTGTCTCTCCTCTGTGTCCTCATAATCGGCGCTCATGCATATCTTGCTCATTTAAGGCCTCCCTCCACTGTAGTGCTAGATTGTAGCGAGCACAGCAAACCACCATGATTAGCAAGACTCTCGACGGGACATACTGCAGGGCTCCACCAGATCAATCTGGTGATCAATCAAGGCAACAGAACTTCATCTCCAGCAGCCCAATGGCCTGCTCGATTCACACTCAGGTGGAACCGTAGCAAGTGTTGTACCTCTCCTCCGCTGCATTACAAGGGTTCCTCACAGGTGTCAGAAGCCAAGTCTTAAATGGATATCCCTTATCCCCTGAAGGCAAGCAAGGGAATTGAAAAGCTATGGCACCTGGGACTAGTGAAGTATGTAGGTGTCGTGGCTGCTCCCTGGGAAGCAGGCGCAAACTTGCAGGAAACGCTTTCGGTGGTCGCAGACCAGTTGAACGTTGATTGAATGGAAGCCCTTCCTGTTGATGAAGGCGGCTGGCTGGTTTGTGGGAGCCTTGATGGCCATATGTGTGCAATCTATCACAGCTGGGAAATTCAGCGATGGCCCTGAATCCGATGGCCCACTCTGCCTGCCAGTCAGGGTCGGTCCAGTAGTGCACATATTCACCGACTCTCTTGAACAGGGCATTGGTCACCTCCTCGATGCAGTGGCGCGCTGCGGTCTGGGAGACCCCACACATGTCCCTGGTAGATCCCTGGAAATATTCAGATGTGTAGAAGTTAAGTGCCACAGTAATCCTCAGGGCCACTAGCATAGGGTTACCCCCAAATCCCAGAGGTCACAAGTCATCTTGCAGAAGGCAAGTCAGTGATGCACTCCCTGGAGAGCCATAATCTTTGCTAACAGTGTTGCTCAGACATTTGAAGGTAGCTGATGCATATGTGCACTCTTCTTGGCCTGGCTGGCTGCTGCTGCTCTCATCATGGAGCTTCAGGGTCCAGCGTAGCTGCCTCTTGAGCCTGCCTCCGTCAGAGTCACCTCAACACGTCAAGAGGATCCAAAAACACAGGGTGCATGAGACCCATGGCAGATGACCTGGGACCTTCGGATCGCTTCAGATGCAGAGACGACCCTTCCTCGGCAACTATGCTCATCGCTATTTACTTGATGGAATGCCTGATGTCCCTCAGAACTCAAACTTACTGATGAGCAGCCATCTTTCCCAGCAGTGTGAGCCAGCACACACAATAACACAGCAGTTATGAAACCCCATAATGCCCACCCACACCCAACCTAAGTCCTTGCAGAGCCCCTGATACTCACAACCCCCCTTGCAGAGCCCCCAATACACACAACCACCTTGGGTTCACATCAACAATGCAACAATGGAATTCCCCCCCACCCCCACTTCCCCTGTGCTGCAATGATCAGGATACCTCCCCATCATGGAACTGAAGCCTCTCGCCTTAGTCCTGCCGGCTTTTAATGGCGCAAACCTGAACGCATGGTCCACTCATTAAATCGCAAATAATTACATTTAAATTCATGTTAAACAGCATTTCAGCAATTTAAAATAGGTTTCTACTGCATTGGGGTGTAAATTCCGCCATGGTACTTTTCCGCCTTTGACAAAATCGGGAACCTAGGTAAACAACACCGGATTTCAGGGCGGGCGCTCAGCTGCGATTCTCCATCCCCCCACACCATACCCGCACTAACAGCCAAACAAAATTCAACCTGCTATGTGCAAATTGGCTGCAGTGTTTCCTACTGTGGAAAGATCAAGAGCAAGTGAGGAATCCATTTTGTATTAAGTCCTTAAAGTTATTAAAGAGGTGATCTCACAGAAACATATATGATTCTGAAAGGGTGTGACAGGGAAGATGCTGAGAGGGTGTTTCCCTGGCTGGAGAGTCCAGAGCCAGAAGGCATAATCTTAGGATAAATGGTCAGTCATTTTAGACTGAGATGAGTAGAAATTTCGTCACTCAGAATGTTGTGAATCTTTGGAATTCTCTACCACAGAGAGCTGTGGATGCTCAGTCATTGACGATATTCACGGATGAGATTGATAGATTTTGGACTCTAAAGGCATCAAGGGATATTGAATAAGGCAGGAACGTGGTGATGAGGTTGAGGATAAGCTATGATCTTACTGAATGATGGAGCAGGCTTGAGGGGTTGACTGGCCTACTCCTGCTCCTATGTCTTATGTTCTTATTTTCAACTCTGCATATAAAACCCTCATTTCTGGAAAAGGATTATCTTAACATTACATTGCAATACAGACTATCCTTCAAAAGTATTTCATCGGCGATGAAGTGCTGTGGGATGACCTGAGGTCATGAAAGATGCTATATAAATGAAAGTTATTTCTTTATTCCTTCCAATGGAGGTGGAGGGAGTGTCTCAGCAACTTGCTTATCAATCTTTCCCTATCAGTAAAGAAACAATGAGGTAATAAAAGCAAAATACTGCGGATGCTGGAAATCTGAAATAGAAACAAGAAATGCTGGAAATATTCCAGCAGAGAAGTGGAGAGAGAAGCAGAGTTAA
Source organism: Heterodontus francisci (assembly GCF_036365525.1). NCBI lineage: Eukaryota > Metazoa > Chordata > Chondrichthyes > Heterodontiformes > Heterodontidae > Heterodontus > Heterodontus francisci. The sequence goes on along the minus strand of NC_090372.1, from coordinate 188,416,770 downwards.
CGTTTCAGGTCACTGACCCTTCTTCAGAACTGGCAAATATTAGAAATGTAAAAGGTTACAAACAAGTAAAGCGGGGGTGGGGCAAGAGATAACAAAGGAGAAGATGTAGATTGGTCAAGGTCACAGAATAGCTGACCAGAAGAAGGTCAAGGAGCAAAGGCAAACAATATGTTAATGGTGTGTTGAAAGACAAAGCATTAGTACAGATAGGGTGTTAACGGACTGAAAATTGAACAGCCGCAAGTACAAACATGAAAAAAAACAGTGGGTAAGCAAACTGAACAAACTAAAATGAAATAAAGTAAAATAAAAACATATAAGAAAAAGGAAAAAGAAAAAATAACTAAAAATAAAAGTAAAATGGGGGGCCCGTCATGCTCTGAAATTATTGAACTCAATGTTCAGTCCAGCAGGCTGTAGTGTGCCTAATCTGTAAATGAGATGCTATTCCTCGAGCTTGCATTGATGTTCACTGGAACACTGCAGCAATCCCAGGACTGAGATGTGAACATGAGAGCAGGGGGGAGTGTTGAAATGGCAAGCAACCAGAAGCTCGGGGTCCAGCTTGCGGAATGAGCGGAGGTGTTCCGCAAAGTGGTCACTCAGTCTGCGTTTGGTCTCCCCAGTGTAGAGGAGACCACATTGTGAGCAGCGAATACAGTATACTACATTGAAAGAAGTACAAGTAAATCGCTGCTTCACCTGAAAGGAGTGTTTGGGGCCTGGGATAGTGAGGAGAGAGGAGGTAAATGAGCAACTATTACACCTCCTGCAATTGCAGGGGAAGGTGCCAGGGAAGGGGACAAGGTGGTGGGGGTAATGGAGGAGTGGACCAGGGTGTCACAGAGGGAACGATCCCTTCGGAATGCTGACGGGGGAAGGGAGGGGACGATGCATTTGGTAGTAGCATCACGCTGGAGGTGGCGGAAATGGCGGAGGATGATCCTTTGGATATGGAGGCTGATGGGGTGGAAAGTGAGGACAAGGGGAACCCTGTCGTGGTTCTGGGAGGGAGGGGAAGGGGTAAGGGTAGAGGTGCAGGAAATGGGCCGGACATGGTTGAGGGCCCTGTCAACCACAGTGGGGGAGAATCCTCGGTTGAGGAAAAAGTAAGACATATCAGAAGCGCTGTCATGGAAGGTAGCATCATCAGAGCAGATGTGTCAGAGACGGAGAAACTGGGAGAATGGAATGCAGTCCTTATAGGAGGCAGGGTGTGAAGAAGTGTAGTCGAGGTCGCTGTGGGAGTCGGTGGGCTTATAATGGATATGGAGATAGAGAAGTCGAGGAAGGGAAGGGAAGTGTCAGAGATGGACCATGTAAAGGTGAGAGAAGGGTGGAAAATAGAAGCAAAGTTGATAATGTTTTCCAGTTCGGGGTGGGAGCAGGAAATGGCACCGATACAGTCATCAATGTACCGAAAAAAAGAGTTGGGGGAGGGGGCCTGAGTAGGACTGGAACAAAGAATGTTCGACATATCCCACAAAAAGACAGGCATAACTAGGACCCATGCGGGTACCCATAGCAACACCTTTACTTGAAGGAAGTAAGTGGAGTTGAAGGAGAAGTTGCTCAATGTGAGAACAATTCAGCCAGGCGGAGGAGGGTGGTGGTGGATGGGGACTGGGTGGGTCTCTGTTCAAGGAAGAAGTCGAGAGCCCTCAAACCATCCTGGTGGGGGATGGAGGTGTAGAGAGATTGGACATCCATAGTGAAGAGGAGGCGGTTGGGACCAGGAAACTGGAAATTGTCAAAATGACGTTGGGCGTCAAAAGAGTCACGGATGTAGGTGGGAAGAGACTGAACCAGCAGAGAAAAGATAGAGTCAAGATAGGAAGAAATAAAAGCAAAGTACTGCGGATGCTGGAAATCTGAAACAAAAACAAGAAATGCTGGAATCACTCAGCAGGTCTGGCAGCATCTATGGAAAGAGAAGCAGAGTTAACGTTAACTCTGCTTCTCTTTCCACATAGGAAGAAATAAGTTCTGTGGGGCAGGAGCAGGCTGACACAATGGGTCCTGTTGTGGATTTTGGGAAGAAGGTAGAAGCGGGCTGTCCGGAGTTGTGGGACTATGAGGTTGGAAGCTGTAGAGGGAAGATCTCCAGAGCAGATGAGGTCAATGACAGTCCTGTGGACAATAGCTTGATGTTCGGTGGTGGGGTCATGGTCCAGAGGGAGGTAAGAGGAAGTATCTGAGAGTTGGCGCTGAGCCTCTGCAAGGTAGAGGTCAGTACGCCATACAACAACAGCACCACCCTTGTCTGCAGGTTTGATGACCATGTCGGGGTTAGACCTGAGAGAATGGAGTGCCTCAAGTTCAGAGGGAGACAGGTTAGAGTAAATGAGGGGGGCAGAGAAATTGAGATGACCAATGTCGCGCCGACAGTTTTTAATGAAAAGATCAAGAGCGGGTAAGAGGCCAGGGGGAGGGGTCCAGGAAGATGGAGAATGCTGGAGGTGGGTGAATGGGTCTACTGATCGGGGGAAGGACTCGTGGTCAAAGAAGTGAGCTCCTAGGCGAAGGCAACAGAAGAAGAGCTCAACATCACGCCGAGTGCGAAATTCATTGAGGTGGAGACGTAAGGGGATAAAACTGAGACCTTTGCTCAGTACAGAACGTTCAGCGTCAGAGAGGGGGAGGTCAGAGGGTATAGTGAATACACGGCAAGGGGTCAGATCAGAAGGGGTGGGGTCAGAGGGAAGTGAAGGGGAAGAAGGATCTGGAGGGGTATTAGTCCCCATCAGCTGCTGGAGTTTGCGTTCCTTGACACCTGAAAGGAAGAAAAAAAGTTTTTTGTTAATGCGTCGGATTAGACGAAGGATGAAATGAAACTGCGGAGTAGAACAGCTTTGAGATAAAGTGAGGCGGGGCTGCTGGAGAGAAAGGTTCAGTGTGTGCATGTGGAGGCGCATAGCACTGAGTGTGGATCTCAGGATGCGGCGAGAATAGCAGTCCAAGGAATGTTGTATTTCTCGGAGATACCTGTAATCCTGGGTGGATTCAAAACATATTGGGTGAAACTGCAGTTGGAATCCACGTGGAATAAGTTGGAGCCGGAGACAGTCACTGAGGAAGGAGATTTGGCTGTGAAAACGAGTTTTGGTACACACTTTATCAAACACCAGGAGGAAATAGAAACGAGGCATTTGTACAGTGTTTTATCACATCTCTCAGGAAGATTGAAAAACATGTCACATAAAAGACTTATTCTGAGGTGAAATAATCCATATTATGTAGATAAACACAGCAGCAATGAGATGAATGATCAAGTAATTTTTTTTGATGGTTGTGATTTAGCGAGGAATGTTGATCAGAACATCAGCAGCACTGACTAATCTTCTTCAAGCAGCATTATGTGATCTTTAATACCTAGCTGAACAGACAGAATCTATGTTCAACAACTCAATCACAGGATGGCGCTGGTGACAATGCCACAGTTCCCTCACAATGCATTGGTTTATTAGCTTAGATTGTGTGCCGTTGGACTTACATCATCAAGTCTACAGCATAGAGACAGGACATTTGCACAACAGATCCAAGCCGGTGTTTATGTTCCACGTGAACCTACCTCCACCATTCTTCATCTAACCCCATCAACATATACTTCTATTCCTATCCCTTTCACATGCTTATCTAGCTTCCCTTGAACTGCATCAATGCTATTTGCCTCAACTATTCCATATGACAGGGAATTCCTCATTCTAACCACTTTCTGGGTTAGTTTGGAGTGATGTTATTTGAATTCTTGAAGAAACAAAAGTGAACTTTATTCCTTAGAGGTTGAAATATCCATCACAAATATGAAACCAGTAGAGGAGCTACAGATTAAATGAGTAGTAAATAGTGCAGTGGTGCAATACTGGTGAGAGGTGGGCTTGTGTTCATGTTCCACCACAGTTAATTAGGGAGACCCAGCACAGATTTGTAAAAGGCAAATTGTGCTTGGCTAATCTAATTGAATTTTTTGCTGAAGTAACAGAGAAGGTTGATGAAGAGAATGCTATGGATGTTGTCCATATGCATCTTAAGAAAGCCTTTGACAAAGTATCGCGTAAAAGGCTGGTTGCCAAAATTGAGGCTCATGGAATACGAGGGTCAGTGTCAGCTTGGATAAAAAATTGGCTTAAGGACAGAAAACAGCAAGTTGTGGTAGATGGTTGTTTTTTCAGACTGGAGGGTGGTAGACAGTGGTGTTCCCCAATGGTCAGTGCTAGGACCACTGTTTTTTTGATATACATAAATGACTTGGATATTGGAATACAGAGTAAAGTTTCAAAATTTGCCAATGATACCAAATTTGGAGGTGTGATAGCCAGTGAGGATGATACCAATCATCTGCAACAGGACATAGATAGGCTAGCAGAATGGGCAGACAAGTGGCAGATGGAATTTGGTACAGGGAAGTGTGAGGTGATGCATTTTGGCAAAAGGGATAGGAAGAGGCATATAGACTAAATGGTACAGTTCTAAAGAGTGTACAGGGACATAGGGACCTGAGGGCTGACGTGCCTAGATCTTTAAATGTGGCAGGACATAGTGAGAGAGTAGTTGAAAAAGCATGTGGGATCTTGGGCTTCATAGATAGAGATAATGGGTACAAAAGCAGGGAAGTTATGCTGAACCTTTATAAAGCTCTGATTAGGCGCCAACTGGAGTATTGCATCCAGTTCTGGTCACCACACTTTAGGAAGGATGTGAGAGTCCTTGAGAGGGTACAAAGGAGATTTACCAGATGGTTCCAGGGATGAAGGATTTTAGCTACAAGGTTAGGTTGCGGAAGCTGGAGTTATTCTCCTTGGAGCAAAGGAGATTGAGGGGAGATTTGATAGAGCTGTACAAGATTATGGCAGGTTTGGATCGGGTAGACAAAGAAAAGCTATGGATGGTACAAGGTCTATGGGACACAGATTTAAGGTTTTAGGCAAGAGATACAGGGTGGATGTGAGGAAAAACATTTTTACATAGTGAGTGGTAATGACCTGGAAATCGCTGCCTACGAGGGTGGTGGAAGCAGAGACAATCAATGATTTAAAAGGAAATTGGATGGGCACTTGAGGAAAATAAACGTCTCGGGCTATGGGGATAGAGCAAGGGAATGGGGACTGATTGGATTGTTCTCCAGAGAGCCAGAATGGACTCAATGGGCAGAATGGCCTCCTTCTGTGCCATTATGGCTCTATGACATCACACAGTTCCCAACTTCAACCAGGTTAGTCCAGAAAAAGGATAAGTGGAGCCTCTAGTCTGTCCCACAGGGAAGAAGTGAGGAAAATTTTGATGGGAAGTCATTTCTGGGCTACTTTAACATTCCTCCAAACAGCTGGTACATGGTGGCATTGATAAAGGTACGGGGCTCTCCCTTGCTCTTATTTGTTATATGGGTTCAAGTCATTATTTTGTCCCTCTCCAAATGGGCATTATTAATGTACAAACCTCAACAGTGAATGTCTGCCAGTTATTTGAATATATATAAAGAACAGCACAAGTCAGAAGTGTGATGGAATACTCCCCACTTGACTGTCTGGGTGCAGCTCCAACAACACTCAAGAAGCTCAACACCATCTTGGACAAAGCTTCCCACTTGACTGGCACCCCCATCCACCAACTTAAACATTCACTCCCTCCAGCAGCAACGTACTGTGGCAGCAGTGTGTACCGTTTTCAAGATGCACTGCAGCAACTCACCAAGACTTCATCATCAGCACCTTTCAAACCAACAACCTCTACCACTTCGACAAACAAGGGTAGCAGGTGCATGGGAACACCACCAACTGCAAATCCTTCTCCAAGTCACACACCATCCTGACTTGGAAATATGTCGGCGTTCATCATTGCTGCAAACTGTGTCCTGCAGTGGAACATGAGCACAAGCCCACCCTTGTCCAGTATTGCACTAATGCACTATTTACTATTCACAATTAATATTCAAAATCCTGGAATTGCCTACTAAACAGCACTCTGATTCTACCTACACCACATGGACTGGGACAGTTCAAGAAGGCAGCTCACCACCATCTTCTCAAGGGCAATTGGGGATGGGCAATAAATGCTGGCTTTGCCAGTGACACACACATCCCATGAATGTATAAAAAATAAATGCATCGGGGCATCACAGACTAAACAACTAAAATATGTTCTATCAAATTCTGGGTCAATAAGATTCAGTTCAATATTACAAAATACTATTGACCTGACAGTGTCATAAATTATAAGACTTTCTAATGTATGTAACAAAAAGTATGTGATAAGGACCCGAGCAATAACAGTGCGGATTCTGAACTAGATTGTCATGGGTTGAAATTTCAGGGCTACTGCTACTGAATCCATCTGCCACATGATGTTGAACGATGTCTTCCAGTAAAGGTTTATAGAGAGGGAGATGGCTATACCTGATATAATAAAAACAAAATATGGCAGTTGCTGGAAATCTGAAATAAAAACAAGAAATGATGGAAATACTCAGCAGGTCTGGCAGCATCTGTGGAGAGAGAAGCAGAGTTGCTATACCTGATACTGTGCTTTCCTCACCCCATCCCATCTCATGCAGTCAGACACCAGTTTTGTCTCAGTTCTTTCCTACATTATAACAATGACTACACTTCAAGAATTTTTCATTGGCTATAAAGCACTTTGGGATGTCCTAAAGTCGTCAAAGGTGATATATAAATGCAAGCACTTTCTTAAACAGCTTTGGCTGGCTCACCCTCTCTGCTCCCGAGGCTGACGTGACCCTTGTAGAAGTAAGGAAAAAAAAGATCAGGGAACGACTTTGCCTTAAGATCTTAGAACATTTCTGTAAGGACATCATGTGTTCTTTTTCTTTTGAAGACTCTCCTGCAATTGTAAGAGAAAAAAATGGAAATGACTGACAAAATCCATCGTAATAAAAACATTAAAAAATGACAGGCGTAGAGAGCAAATGATTTCCTTGCCATTCCAGGCTCTGCAAACAGTTCAGAAAGTTTAATGAGTTTTTCAAACCCGTCATGGAGAAAAACACCGTCCTGCTAATATATCTCCAACTTGCTACTGTGGAGATTTTTCACTTGCAATCACAGTGAGCTGAAGTTAATGTTTATCTTTGTAACTTTGTGATCCCGATGTTGATTCCTGCGAGCTTGGTGCTGGGGTTTGTGAGTTAATATTTAGATTTACTGATATTTGAGACTTTGAATTTCTTGCATTCAAGTGACAGCTTCTACACAGAGCTGGTATCCCTTGTATTAAACTGGGAGGAGCGACTCGGAAAAATGGGAAGTCGCCATTTGACATATAAAAACCTGAGGCGCATCTGATAGAACAGTGGATTAAATGGGTCATTCAGTATGATATCGCACAATACAAACAAGGAAGATCCCCTCCATGCTCCCTGTGTTAGTTCATCTCAGTCAGCGTTAAGACTATTGTTCAGGCTCCAGATGGGAAAATTCTCCAGGATTTCTGCTCCTGGCCCTGCTGAAAAGGAAATATATGTGCACATCTGGAGTAATAACTGCTCTGCTTGTTATGTGTAGCAACTCCATAAATATTTGGAGTGAAGGTTACTTCTCATTTGGTATTTCTAGCAAAACATTATTCTTGTCTGATGTGGCGAGGCCTGAGCAATGCTGCAATGTTTAACAAGGAAATCAGTATTAGTAGAGAAATGGTGTTGGGAAAATTGATGGGGTTGAAGGCCGATAAATCCCCAGGGCCTGATGGTCTGCATCCCAGAGTACTTAAGGAAGTGGCCCTAGAAATAGTGGATGCATTGGTGGTCATCTTCCAAGATTCTATAGACTCTGGAATAGTTCCTACAGATTGGAGGGTAGCTAATGTAACCCCACTATTTAAAAAGGGAGGTAGAGAGAAAGCAGGGAATTATAGACCAGTCAGACTGACGTCAGTAGTGGGGAAAATTCTAGAGACCATTATCAAAGATTCTATAGCAGAGCACTTGGAGAACAATGGTAGAATTGGACAGAGTCAGCATGGATTTACAAAAGGGAAATCATGCTTTGCAAATCTACTAGAATTCTTCAAGGATGTAACTAGTAGAGTTGATGAGGGGGAGCCAGTCGATGTGGTTTATTTGGACTTTCAGAAGGCTTTCGACAAAGTCCCACATAAGAGATTAGCGTGTAAAATTAAAGTGCATGGGATTGGGGGTAGTGTATTGCGATGGATAGAAAATTGGTTGGCAGACAGGAAACAAAGAAGAGGGATAAATGGGTCTTTTTCCTAATGGCAAGCAGTGACGAGTGGGGTATCGCAGGGATCGGTGCTAGGACCCCAGCTATTCACAATATATATTAATGATTTAGATGAGGGAACTAAATGTAATATCTCCAAATTTGCAGATGACACAAAACTGGGTGGGAGGGTGAGTTGTGAGGAGGATGCAGAGAGGCTTCAGGGTGATTTGGACAAGTTGAGTGAGTGGGCAAATCCATGGCAGATGCAGTATAATGTGGATAAATGTGAGGTTATCCACTTTGGTCGCAAAAACAGGAAGGCAGATTATTATCTGAACGGCTATAAACTGAGAGAGGGGGAATGTGCAACGAGATCTGGGTGTTCTCGTACACCAGTCGCTGAAGGTAAGCTTGCAGGTGCAACAGACAGTAAAAAAGGCAAATGGTATGTTGGTCTTCATAGCGAGAGGATTCGAGTACAGGAGCAGGGATGTCTTGCTGCAATTATACAGGGCCTTGGTGAGGCCACACCTGGACTATTATGTGCAGTTTTAGTCTCCTTATCTGAGGAAGGATGTTCTTGCTATAGAGGGAGTGCAGCGAAGGTTTACCAGACTGATTCCTGGGATGGCGGGACTGATGTAAGAGGAGAGATTGAGTCGGTTAGGATTATATTTCCTGGAGTTCAGAAGAGTGAGGGGGGATCTCATAGAAACCTATAAAATTCTAACAGGACTTGACAGGGTAGATGCAGGAAGGATGTTCCCGATGGTGGGGGAGTCCAGAACCAGGGGTCATAGTCTAAGGTTATGGGGTAAACCTTTCAGGACTGAGATGAGGAGAAATTTCTTCACCCAGAGAGTGGTGAACCTGTGGAATTCGCTACCACAGAAAGCAGTTGAGGCCAAAATATTGTATGTTTTCAAGAAGGAGTTAGATATAGCTCTTGGGTTTAAAGGGATCAAAGGATATGGGGCAAAAGCGGGAAGGGTTACTGAGTTGGATGATCAGCCATGATCATAATGAATGGCGGAGCAGGTTTGAAGGGCTGAATGGCCTACTCCTGCTCCTATTTTCTATGTTTCTATGTAACATTTAGCCTACACAGTTAAAGTGGACTTTTACCTCTCCTTATGCCCTGCTTCAAATACATAGTAATGAGATCATGCATTATGGATTTTTAAAAATCTTGAGATAAGCAAACCACTTAACTTCTTGAGCCTGCTATACCACTTTTGTTAGCCATTGCAGCTGTTTCTGTTTAATCCAGTCTTTAGTTCATGTCCCTTAATACCCTTACTACACAAGGAGGGCTGAATTTTCCTGGTCTACTGTGGTTGGGCTGGGAGGTAGGAGGGATTGAAATATTGAGACGGAAGGCGCAGGACGGAAGCCTGATGTCTTCACATTGCAACCGGATATTCCAAAGGATGACCAGCATGGCAGGAGGACCTTGCATTGACATGTGCCAACCTTGTGGAGGAGAGAGAGGGGAAAGGCGCTGAGGAACATGCAACCAGCCACATGTGCGAAGAAGAGGTTACCCGCCACAGAGGGTCTGCTGTCCAAAGCTCAGCTACCTTCAGACGGAACAGCAGTGTCGCTGAAGATTTCACCTCTCCAGAGAGGCCCTCACAGAGTTGTGTGCCAATATGGAGGACAAACTGGGCCTCATGGGAAGCGCTGAATTGCTACGTCTCATGATCATTCCACCGGAGATATCTGTGGGATCTCCCAGTCTGCCTTGCAGTTCATCATTGCATCAAAATCATCACAAATGTCGTGTTTACGAGGGTCAGATAATATGTATGCTTTCGCACTACTCTGGACAGATGGGGGAGAGGACCAAAGGATTTGGGGCCATCGCTTGATTCCCCCAGGCACGTGTGTGGCCATTAAGGCTCCCACAGACCAGCCTGCAGCCTTCATCAATCAGAAGGGCTTCCACTTGCTCAATGTACAACTGGGCTGCTACCACCACAAGTGCTTCTTGCAGGTGTGTGCACAGTGCCTGGGAAGCAGCCATGTCGCCTACGTACTAAGGCAGTCCCAGGTGCCAGACCTTTTCACACCCACCCCGCGCATCTTCAAGGATGGATACTGGGTGACAAAGGTTGCAGACATGGTTACTGATACCTGTGAGGAACCCTAGCACCGCTGCAGAGGAGAGGTACAACACCAGCCATAGCACGACTCTAACAACCAGTGAGCAGGCCATAGGGCTTCTGCAGATGCGGTTCAGATGCCTGATAGATCTGGTGGAGCCCTTCGCCCTTCAGTATGCCTCTGCAAGAGTCCCATGCATTGTGTTGGTTTGCTGTGCACTGTGGAAACTGGCTCTACAGAGGGAAGAGCAATTGAACTATGAGGATATTGCAGAGTGCGATGCCTCGTCTGCTGAGGAGGAGATGAAGGAAGATGATGGCCAGGACCACAGGCAAGGTGCTGTGAGATGCACACAAAGGAGGCTCAGGGCACCTTAGTACAGGCATGTTTCACATGATCCTTAATGACAGATCCATGCAATTAAATAAAGCTTCAGCACTCTGCTGCCCTGTTACTGCCTCCTTCATTGACCTTGTCATTTGCCTGCACCTAGTAAGACATTACACTGCGGCATGGGGGATGCATCGACCTCATGCAGTTTGGTCCCACCCTTCACACCCTTTGCCAGAACCAGGGTGCTCCTGTAGTAAAAACAGAAAGTGCTGGAAAAACTCAGCAGGTCTGGCAGCATCTGTGGAGAGAGAAGCAGAGTTAGCATTTCAGGTCAGTGACCCTTCTTCAGAACTGGCAGATATAAGAAATGTAAAAGATTTTAAGCAAGTAAAGCAGGGGTGGGGCAAGAGATAACAGAAGAGAAGGCATTGCTCGGACAAGGTCAGTGAATAGCTGACCAGATGGTCATGGAGCAAAGGCAAACAAGATGTTAATGGTGTGCTGAAAGACAAAGCATTAGTACATATAGGGTGTTACTGGACTGAAAACTGAACAGCCACAAGCACAAACATGAAAAAAAACAGTGGGTAGGCACAGTAGAAACAAACTGAACAAACTAAGATAAAATAAACACAGAAAAAAAGAAAACATAACTAAAGGTAAAAGTAAAATGGGGGGCCAATCATGCTCTGAAATTATTGAGACATCGTGACAAATACATGAATAGGAAGGGAATAGAGGGATATGGGCCCCGGAAGTGCAGAAGGTGTTAGTTTAGGCAGGCATCAAGATCGGCGCAGGCTTGGAGGGCCGAATGGCCTGTTCCTGTGCTGTACTGTTCTTTGATCTTGTTCTTTGTTCTTTGAAGTGGAGGGTGCAGAAGAACGATGTGACGGTGCGTCCTCTGAGGCTCCCTCCTCCTCCTCCTCCTCCTCCTCCTCCTCCTCAGAGGTGTACAGCTGTCCCCCAGTCTCTGGAACTGTTTGCTCTTTCCTTTTCCCTGTGTGACAGTGAGGATTACTTAGAGGGCAATGCGCATTCCTCATGTGCTTCAGACTACTCCTAGTGTGGAGTCCATGTGACCTGTAGTGGACACATGAGCATCATGCCACACATTCGCCAGAGGCTCTCTTGTGCCCATCCATGCGGCCATTCACTCTCTCATGTCTCCACTCCCGTATCACCATCAGCAATGGAACAGCCCCCATGCTGGCTTCCAAGTTCAAGAACTTCTTCCTCCTTGGGGGTCAGGATTGCGAGGAACAGGAAGCCACCACCAGTATTTGCCCTTTCCTTCAAATTGTGAGCTGTCTTACCATACGACCATACCATACGAATTAGAAGCAGAAGTAGGCCATTCAGCCCATCGATCCTACTCCGCCATTTAATAAAATCATGGCTGATCTGTTTCTGTCTCGAATTCCACACTCTCATCTACCTGCCTAACAAGAATATATCTACCTCTGCCTTCAAAAATTCAATGACCCCGCCTCCACCACCTTCTGAGGCAGAGAATTCCAAAGTCACACAACCCTCTGAGAGAAAAAAATTCTCCTCGTCTCTGTCCTAAAAGGGTGGCCCCTAACTTTAAAACAGTGCACCCTAGTTCTGGACTCACCCACAAGAGGAATCATCCCCTCCACATTCACCCTGTCAAGACCGTTTAAGATCTTATATACTTCAATCAAGTCTCCCCTCACTCTTCTAAACTCCAGTGAAAACAAGCCCAGTCTGTTCAACCTTTCCTCATAACACAACTCGCTCATTCCAGATGTCAATCCAGTAAACCTCCTCTGAACCACCTCCAATGTATTCACATCCTTCCTTAAATAAGGAGAGCAAAACTGCACACAGTATTCGAGATGTGGTTTCACCAATGCCCTGTATAACTGAAGCATAACATCCTTACTTTTATTTTCAATGCCCCTCATAATAAAAGATAGCATTCCATTAGCCTTCTTTATCACTTGCTGTACCTGCATACTAACCTTTTGTGACTCATGCACTAGAACACCTAGATCCCTCTGCACCTCGGAATTCTGTGGTCATTCCCCGTTTAAGTAATACTCTGCTTTTTTATTCTTCCTGCGAAAGTGAACAACTTCACATTTTCCCATATTATACTCCATCTGCCAGATTTTTGTTCACTCACTCAACAGATCTATATCGGTCTGCAACCTCCATATGTCCTCTTCACAATATACTTTCCTACCTATCTTTGTGTCACCTGAAAATTTAGCTACCATGCCATTGCTTCCCTCATCTAAGTCATTGATATAAATTGTAAAAAGTTGAGGCCCCAGCACAGACCCCTGCGGGACTACACTCATCACATCCTGCCAATCAAAAAAGGACCAATATATTTATACTTCCTGTTTTCTGCCAGCCAGCCAATCTTCTATTCATGCTAATATGTTACCCCCTACACCATGAGCTCCTACTTTGCGCAATGAACTTTTATGTGGCAACTTGTCAAATGCCTTCTGGAAATCCAAGTGCAGTACGTCAACGGGCTCCCCTTTATCCACAGTGCATGTTACTCCTTCAAAGAACTCCAATAAATTGGTTAAACATGATTTCCCTTTCACAAAGCCATGCTGACTATTCCCAATTACCTTGGGTTTTTCTAAGTGCTTGGCTATAGCCTCCTTAATGGTCGATTCTAACACCTTCCCCACCACAGACATCAAGCTAACTGGCCTATAGTCAGAGAGTCATAGAGTTATACTGCACAGAAACAAGCCCTTCAGCCCATCGTGTCTGTGTCAGCCATCCAGCACCCAACTATTCTAATCCCATATTCCTGCACTTGGCCCGTAGCCTTGTATGCTATGGCATTTCAAGTACTCATCCAAATACGTTTTAAATGTTGTGAGGGTTCCTGCCTCCACCACCCCTTCAGGCAGTGCGTTCCAGATTCCAACCACCCGCTGGGTGAAAAAATTTTTCCTCGAATCCCCTTCAAACCTTCCACCCCTTACCCTAAATCTATGCCATCTGGTTCTTTACACTTCCGCTAAGGAAAAAGTTTTCTTCCTATCTAACCTATTAATGCTCCTCATCATCTTGTACACCTCAATCATATCTCCCCTCAGCCTTCTCTGCTCCAAGGAAAACAATAGTAGCCTTTTCAGTCTCTCTTCATAGCTGAAATGCTCCAGCCCAGGCAACAGCCTGGTGAATCTCTTCTGCACCCTCTCCAGTGCAATCACATCCTTCCTATAGTGTGGTGACCAGAACTGTATACAGTACTCCAACTGTGCCCTAACTAGCATTTTATATAGCTCCATCATAAACTCCCTGCTCTTAAATTCTATGCCTCGGCTAATAAAGGCAAGTATCCCATATGCCTTCCTAACCACCTTATCTACCTATGCTGCTGCCTTCAGTGATCGATGGACAAGTACACCGGGTCCCTCTGACCCTCTGTACTTCCTAGGGTCTCACCATCCATTGTATATTCCCTTGCCTTGTTAGTCCTCCCAAAATGCATTACCTCACACTTTTCAGGATTAAATTCCATTTGCCACTGCTCCGCCCATCTTACCAGCCCATCTATAGCTCCCTGTAGTCTAAGGCTGTCCTGTTACCTGTTTTCTGCCATGCCCCCCCTCCCCACTTCTTAAATAGAGGGGTTATATTTGCTACTTTCCAGTTTTTTATTTAATAATTTTTTATTTAGAGATACAGCACTGAAACAGGCCCTTCGGCCCACCGAGTCTGTGCCGACCAACAACCACCCATTTATACTAACCCTACAGTAATCCCACATTCCCGATTACCTCCCTACACTAGGGGCAATTTACAATGGCCAATTTACCTATCACCTGCAAGTCTTTGGATGTGGGAGGAAACCGGAGCACCCGGCGAAAACTCACGCAGACACAGGGAGAACTTGCAAACTCTGCACAGGCAGTACCCAGAATCGAACCCGGGTCCCGGAAGCTGTGAGGCTGCGGTGCTAACCACTGTGCCACCTTTCCAGAATCTAGCGAATTTTGAAAAATTAACGCCAACGCATCTACTACCTTTTCTCCCGTAAGCACATAGATGACCATTGTTAGTTGCCTGACAAAGAGACATGCACCGCTGGTGTTGCCTTACTGTCTGCGATGGTACCACTGGAATGCCCCTGCAAGCAGCCACTCAGAGTCTACTTTGATGGAGCGGGACCATTCACCAAGATGCTGCCATGCCTTCAATAGACAATTCTGCTGCCTGATCCCATTTCCACTGACAGGGTTGGCATTCCTTTTCCAGAAAGCTCACCCACATGCATAGCCACATGTAAGCCCCTAAGGAAAACAACGTGTGGCGCACTCACCTTAGCGGATCGCATGAGGTCATTCACCCGCTTGCAGCACTGCAGCCAGATTCTAGGGGCGACCCCACGTCTGCTGACCTCCTCTGTGACCTCCGTCCAAGTTTGCTTGGTCTGGCAGGCAGGTCTCCTCCTCCCGTCCCAGGGGAGAGGAAGGACCTCCTGCCTTACCCGAGGAGCGTGGAGGAGAACCTGCAGAGTGGCTTCGCTAAACTATAGGGCCACCCGGGATCTTGCCTCTGCCATTCTTTGACAGGCCTGCTCTAAGCAGGTCTTCCACTCAGGCTTCTTTGTGGCTGGATCCATTTAAAAGAGTGTTGGCAGCCCTTTAAATATGGCACTAACCCTTCCAGCAGCCACTGCTGCCTTACAGAATGCCTCTTCCGCCTGCCAGCAGGTAATTGGCAGAATACCATTCCCCAACCCATCTGCCCTGCCGCCCGCCCACCCAAACAGCAGTAGCTCACGGCGTTGCCGAAAAAGTCAACCCAGAATTGTTTATTTCTCTTTTAAAGCGCCTTGGGATGTTTTACCAAATTAAATGTGTTGTATAAATGCAAGCTGTTGCTGTTAAACACTTCAATTAACTTGGCATCTCTGGTTTCTGGAGCAGTGCCTTCCACATTCTCATAATCCTCTGTGTAAAGAAGTTTTCCTGGATTTGCTATTAACTAGCTTAGTGGGAATCCTAAGATTATGTTCACTTGTTCAAGATTCCCCTGCTAGAGGAAAGATTTGTTTCATTACTGCCCTGTCAATTCTCTTCAATGCCAATATCTTCCTCAGGTGAGGTGCTGAAAGCTGAATACAATAGGGTACATTCAGTGGTCCTGTGACTATTCCTCTTCACCTTTCTCAACCTGTCTGCAGCTTTAGACACACTTGTCCATACAGTCCTGCTCCAACACCTCACCTCCACAGTCCAGCTGAGTGGGACTGCCCTCAACTGCTTCCAATCTTTCTTGTCCAGTTATCCTGTTACTTCAGGAGTCATCCAAGGAACTGTCCTTGGCCCCATCCTATTACAAACATACAAACATATGAATTAGGAGCACGAGTAGGCCACGCGGCCCCTCAAACCTGCTCCGCCATTCAACAAGCTCATGACTGATCTGATTGTAACCTTGACTCCACATTCCCGCCTACCCCTAATAACCTTTCACCCCTTGCTTACCAAGAATCTATCTACCTCTGCCTTAAAAATATTCAAAGACTCTGCTTCCACCGCCTTTTGAGGAAGAGAGTTCCAAAGACTCACAACCCTCTGAGAGAAAAAATTTCTTCTCATCTCTGTCTTAAAAGGCCAACCCCTTATTTTTAAATAGCGACCCCTAGTTGGAGATTCTCCCACAAGGGGAAACATCCTTTCCACATCTACCCTGTCAAGACCCCTCACTAGCTTATATGTTTCAATCAAGTCACCTCTTACTCTTCTAAACTCCAGCAGATACAAGCCTAGCCTGTCCAACCTTTCCTCATATAACAACCCACCCATTCCACGTATTAGCTTAGTAAACTTTCTCTGAACTTCTTCCAACGCATTTACATCCTTCCTTAAATAAGGAAACCAATACTGTACACAGTTCTCCAGATGTGGTCTCACAAATGCCCTGTATAACTGAAGCATAACCTCCCTACTTTTGTATTCAATTACCCTCACAATAAATGATAATTAGCCTTCTTTATTACTTGCTGAACCTGCATACTAACCTTTTGCGTTTCATGCACTAGGACACCCAGGTCCCTCTGCATCTCAGAGCTCTGCAATCTCTCACCATTTAGATAATATGCTTCTTTTTTATTCTTCCTGCTAAAGTGGATAATTTCACATTTACCCACATAATACTCCATTTGCTGGATTTTTGCCCACTCACTTAACCTATCTATATACCTTTGTAGCCTCCTCATGTCCTGTTCACAACTTACTTTCCTACCTATCAGTAAATTTAGCAACCATACCTTAAGTCCCTTCATCCAAGTCATTTATATAAATTGTAAAAAGTTGAGGCCCCAGCTCAGATCCCTGCGGCACACCACTCGTCACATCTTGCCAACCAGAATATAACCTATTTATGCATACACTCTGTTTCCTGTTGGCTAGCCAATCTTCTATCCATGCCAATATGTTACCCCCTACACCAGGAGCTTTTATTTTATTTTCTATTTCTCATCTATTTGTTGCCCTTCAGCAAAATTATCATAAAACAAGTCAGGTTCCATATAAACACTGTTGAAAAAAAAGACTTGTATTTATATAGTGTCTTTCACAAGCAATGTCTCAAAGTACTTTACAGCTAATGGTGTACTTTTTGAAGTGTAGTCTCTCTTCTAATGTAGGAAAAACAGTATGCAGTATGTGTGCAGCAAACTCCTACGAACAACAATGTGATAACAACCAGATAATCTGTTTTCCTGCAATGTTGATTGACAGATACATATTGGCCAGGACACCAGGGCTGGAATGTTTCATTGGGCAGGAGGCCCCGCCCACCTGCTGAAAAGTTGGTGACGAGCCTGCCTCCAACAGGCTTGGGGAGCCAGGCCAGGATATTTCGCTCCCCAGGACCTTAATTGGTCTTGGACGGGACTTCCACCTCCTTGAGGCAGCAAGTCCCACCTAATGGAGCTACCGGCCAATCAGCAGGCCAGCAGTTCTTAGTCCCAGCATCACCAACGAGAGCGGTGGCCACTGCTGGGACTACACCAAGCCATCACAAGCAAGGTGAAGGACGACCCCGAGAGACAGGTAGGTTTTTAGGGCCTCGCTGGGGACAATCAGCCAGGCCCCAGCGAGGCAAGGGGGATCGGTTAGGTGGGGTGGGGGGAGTGTTGTGCATTGGGGGCAGTTGGGGCTTTGGGGATGGCTATCCGTGGGGCACAGGGTGCCCAATCAGGAGGGCCCCCCCACCAGCCCACAAGATGGCAGGCGGGGTTTTTTGAGGCTTTTGCCGTCTGGCCACCAAGGATAAAATACTCGTGGCGGTGGGAGGAGGCCCTTAAGGGCCTTGATTGGCCTGGGGCAGGTAGGCCATTTCTCACCGCCGCCACCCTGTGTAAAATTGCAGCAGGGGTGGGAGGGGGGTTGGGAACGCCCTCCCCCCGCCACCCCGCCCCAGCCACATGCCCGCTTGTTTGGGGGCCGTAAAATTCTGGCCCAGGGATAACTCCCTGCTCTTCTTTGAAATAGTGCCATATGATCTTTTACATCCACCTGAGCAAGAAGATGGGGCCTCTATTTAACATTTTATCTGAAAGACAGCACTCTTGATAGTGCAGCACTCCCTCATTATTGCACTGGAGTGTCAGTCTTAATTTTCATGCTCAAGC
This sequence comes from Heterodontus francisci, assembly GCF_036365525.1. Taxonomy (NCBI): domain Eukaryota; kingdom Metazoa; phylum Chordata; class Chondrichthyes; order Heterodontiformes; family Heterodontidae; genus Heterodontus; species Heterodontus francisci. Next base: position 188,398,506 of record NC_090372.1, on the reverse strand, counting down.
CCTGCAGTGGGGCTTGAACATGGCACCTTACGATCCAGAGATAAAAGTGCTGCTAATTGATCCACAGCTGACACCAGCTCTACTGCACCATCTACTCCCTTAACTGCCTCTATTTTGTCAGATTACTTGTCTGACATCCATTCCTGGATGAGCCAAAATTTCCTGTCTTTGACCCCCAACCACAATCTTTGTTCCCTCGCCATGGATTTAATCGTCTCCCTAGCCAGTGCATCAGATGAACCCGACAGATTACATCCAAATCTCTGCTGCCTCTGTGGCAAAAATTCCAAGCCTTTAAACTTATGTTTTAAAATGAAATAACATTTTCAAATGCAAGTTTAAAGGCTTGGAGCAAAACAGTTAAACTTATCAGGAGTGAAAGTAATTACAAGGAATTGGGACGATACGGAATCGGGCTAGGTCCTACAGCCCGCCAAAGTTTTGTATCCGCCCACCAATCAAAAGTGCGAAAGGTTTGCCTGTGTGAGGACCTTTGCCCAACCAGAGGGCGGGGGTTGCGGGACTTACTGGGAAGATTGATGCTGTCAATCAAGTGTTCGCTGCCCCCATCCGACCAGCGGAATCAACCATGGAGAGTGTTGGTGTGAGTAGAACAGATAGGATAGCGCACAGTGAAGCAATGCTAGAACTGGGAAGGGAAGACTGCTTTGAGGCAGAGCAAGCTGGGTTTTATTCAGCAGACAGTCCACTCTCTCAGCTCGCCAAAGGTCTGGTTTCTCTCTGAGTACTGGGCTGGTGCCAAGTAACAATGTGTTTCTACTCCTGATGGTGGTGGCGGCGGTGGAGGGAAGGGAGAGAGAGAGAGGGGGTAGTGAGGGAGAGGAAAGGGCAGAGGGAGTGGGAGAGAGAGAGGAGGGCAGGGGGAGGGAGACAGGGGGTAGAAGGGGTGAGGGACACCAGGGAGAGGGAGGGTGACACAGTGAGGGGGCACACAGAGGGGAGAAGGATGGGCATAGAGAGGAGAGAGGGAGATGGCAGAGAGATAGACACAGAGAGGGGCGAGGGATGGAGAGAGAGAAAGAAATCAAGATCACTCCTGACAGATGGACATCTGTCCAAATTCTCCCCATCGCTATATCAAGTGTTTGGGCAGACATTGACTACTTGTGCAAGCAAAATCAAGCCAAGTGTATCACTAGATAGGGAGAAATGTGTTTTAAATCAGACTGTGTTTTGATGGCATTAGGTTGGCTAAACACATTATATACAGATTAATTGCCTCCATATCCATGCTGAGTCAATAACTTTGACAGATGTCCGTAGTGCAATATGTTGATACCTATCCCTGCCACCCCTAAACCCCCGCCCCACCCCTGCCCCATATCTCTGCAACCTCTTGCAGCCCTACAACTCACCTAGAGCTCCCTATTTGTCTGACTCAAGCGCCTTGTGCAAGCCTACCCCACTCTTCGCCCCACCATGGCAGCCATGCCTTCAACCATCTAGGCCCTACCCTCTGGATTTCTCTCCCTAAACCTCTTTGCCTCTTAACCTCCCTCTCCTCCTTTAAGAGCCTCCTGAAAACCCATCTCCACCCTTCATAAGATCTCTTTCTTTGACCTGACCTCCATATTTGTTTCATTTTGTCTCTGTGGAGCAACGGGATATTTTTCCACGTTAAAAATGCGACATAAATACATATTATTTTTGTGTTATAAATGCAGACTATTGTGAGTATGTCTTTATTTATTTATTTAGAGATACAGCACTGAAACAGGCCCTTCGGCCCACCGTGTCTGTGCCGACCAACAACCACCCAATTATACCAATCCTACATTAACCCCATATTCTCGACCACATCCCCACCATTCTCCTACCGCCTACCTACACTAGAGGCAATTTACAATGGCCAATTTATCTATCTTCTTCAAAGAATAATTATAATCAATTACCTTGTAAACCTTTGACAATAAATACATAGTCCTTTTGAACACACACTATTTTAAGAATCTAGATTGCAATCTTGGCTTTTGATAATTTTAAGAATTAGGGAAGAATCTGACATTCTATCCTATTTCTGACTATAAATAGGCACTGTGAAAACTTCAGTTCATTTCAGTGACTGAAATCAGAGCAAGGTGCTCCCTCTTGTGTTTAAACTAATATTAAACATTTTTATCAATCTAAAGAATGTGGATGTAACCTTGTGGTTATAGTCAACAATGAATCCATCTGATCCAAGAATAATAGAGTTTTGTTTTGTGTTCATTTGTTGAATTAATTTATGTATAAAACTGTTTTTCAGCTTAACACTCAAATATGAAACTCATAAATATTAATTTATTTTTATCTAGTCTGGAGCTCGTGTCTCCTGTCTCAGAGAATCAACTTTAAGATTCTTGGCTTTCAAATCCCCTCATTGTCTCAGTGCTTCCTACCTCTGTGCCCTCCTCCAGCCCTATGTCCCTGTGCACGCCATCTAGCCCTCCAACCCTGGCCTATTTCTCATTTATTGTCCCCTGCATTCTGCCATCAGTAATCTCTATTTTAAACACATTGTCCACGTCCTCTGAAACTTCCTCCCTCAACATCTCCACCTTTCCATCTCCCTCCCTGCTTTTAAAAATCTCCGCAAGACCCTTCTCTTTGGCTCTGTTTGCTTTCCCCAGTAACCCTCTTCCCCTGTTACCTCCTGCTTGGTCTCCACTTGTGATACACCACCCTGTAAAGCACTCGAAGACATCTATCTGTATGTAATGAATATGATAGAAATGTTAAATTGTTGCTGTTATGATGGCAAACTGCATTGGACTCCTCCACACAATTGCATGATTTGTGCTCGTGAGCACATTTCCCAACCCTGTGAGTTCACAAACGTGTCCATAGTACAATGTACAGATGCCATCAGCAACATTGGTAGAATCCAGAGCACAGATCACCTGACTATGCTGTCCATCATTTGTGAATGCTGCATGACAAAAAAAATATAGAAGGGAAGGAGAGAAAGGTGATGAGAAAATTTAAAAAGCACAAGCAAACCATTTTAATTTAATTCCTTTTTCGTACTTTTAAAGCCCCAATTCTAATGTAAGCAGATTTTGTATTCTAATAATAAATTAGAAAGTATATCAAGGGCTGAAAGCCAACAGCTAGATGCTGATTCAACATATGAAAGCTATCCAATGTTTATTTTATTACGTGGAGTCTCTTTATTAACCAATTTGGAGAATTATTACACAGATAATATCACAATACTAATCTCACTCAATATCCTCAAATCTACTGCAACTTAATTATAGAGCTCACGAAAAATACAATTTTTAGATTTTTAATCTTCAAGTTGGAACTTTAAATTTAACAGCATGCATTTCTCCTCAAACACTTTTGAGCCTTTATTTTGTTAACACATTTGACTCCCATTATAAGTCAAGGGGATAGATCTGGTTTCATTTTCTGTAGATTAGGGTTTAACCAAATGTTTCTCAGGTTCTAATGTTTCTTTGAGAACGGCCTTGTGCACAATCAGTCCCTACTATTTTTCCCCAAGTGAAAAACAAAATTGTGTCTGGAGGCAGCTGACATCTGTCATATTAATCAGTGCAATATTCCCCAGAGTGCTTCTATCTTCCTGAAAGAGAATTTGGTATTGTTTAGAGTGAAACCCTCTTTATCGTCTCCCCATGCCTTTCACCATGTATGTAATCTACTTCTTGTCCTTTGTAAATGTGTTGGTGTAAAGTTGGCCATTGGAAGGTGCATGTAAATAGCTTGTGGGGGGAACACTCGTTTCCCTTTCGTCTCTGGGAAGACATAAGATCAGCAAGATCTAATTGAGTGGCAGAACATGCTCGTGAGACTGAATGACCTACTCCTGTTCCTATGTTTCTATCATAAGTAAGGTTCATGTGAAGAAATTTTCTTAACTCATTTGATCTCATTCTACCTCAATACATCCCAGCTATCTTACCATGACAGCATGTTGTTGGTATTTCCCAAATGGTCATGTATTTTGGCCTTAGCCGTCCTTTCTAGCAACCCACTCCAGCAATGACTATGGTCGGTTACATGAGGGTTTCTCAACCTTTTTGCTGCTCGGGCCTCAATCCCATGTTATAAAAATTCCACAGACTCCCTCTAACACAAGTATTGTTTTCTCTATAAAAATTAGTTATACAATTAAACAAATATATTTATTATTATTGTTTTACTTAATGTGAAACTTGTTGGTGCTGAGCAACAATTCTGCCAAGACGTCCAGGTATCTTTGATTAAAATGAGTAAAAGGTGGGAAATGATTAGCAAATTAGCAAAATGTCAAAACAACAACAACTTTTACAACAACAGCTTGTATTTATATAGCACTTTTAACATAACAAAGCACCCCAAGGTGCTTCACATGAGCATCATAACACAAAATGTGGCACCGAAATTCTTTTTTTTTTTTTTCTTTTGGGCCTCCTTATCTCGAGAGACAATGGATACGCGCCTGGAGGTGGTCAGTGGTTAGTGAAGCAGCGCCTGGAGTGGCTATAAAGGCCAATTCTGGAGTGACAGGCTCTTCCACAGGTGCTGCAGAGAAATTTGTTTGTTGGGGCTGTTGCACAGTTGGCTCTCCCCTTGCGCCTCTGTCTTTTTTCCTGCCAACTACTAAGTCTCTTCGACTCGCCACAATTTAGCCCTGTCTTTATGGCTGCCCGCCAGCTCTGGCGAATGCTGGCAACTGACTCCCACGACTTGTGATCAATGTCACACGATTTCATGTCGCGTTTGCAGACGTCTTTATAACGGAGACATGGACGGCCGGTGGGTCTGATACCAGTGGCGAGCTCGCTGTACAATGTGTCTTTGGGGATCCTGCCATCTTCCATGCGGCTCACATGGCCAAGCCATCTCAAGCGCCGCTGACTCAGTAGTGTGTATAAGCTGGGGATGTTGGCCGCTTCAAGGACTTCTGTGTTGGAGATATAGTCCTGCCACCTGATGCCAAGTATTCTCCGAAGGCAGCGAAGATGGAATGAATTGAGACGTCGCTCTTGGCTGGCATACGTTGTCCAGGCCTCGCTGCCGTAGAGCAAGGTACTGAGGACACAGGCCTGATACACTCGGACTTTTGTGTTCCGTGTCAATGCGCCATTTTCCCACACTCTCTTGGCCAGTCTGAACATAGCAGTGGAAGCCTTACCCATGCGCTTGTTGATTTCTGCATCTAGAGACAGGTTACTGGTGATAGTTGAGCCTAGGTAGGTGAACTCTTGAACCACTTCCAGAGCGTGGTCGCCAATATTGATGGATGGAGCATTTCTGACATCCTGCCCCATGATGTTCGTTTTCTTGAGGCTGATGGTTAGGCCAAATTCATTGCAGGCAGACGCAAACCTGTCGATGAGACTCTGCAGGCATTCTTCAGTGTGAGATGTTAAAGCAGCATCGTCAGCAAAGAGGAGTTCTCTGATGAGGACTTTCCGTACTTTGGACTTCGCTCTTAGACGGGCAAGGTTGAACAACCTGCCCCCTGATCTTGTGTGGAGGAAAATTCCTTCTTCAGAGGATTTGAACGCATGTGAAAGCAGCAGGGAGAAGAAAATCCCAAAAAGTGTGGGTGCGAGAACACAGCCCTGTTTCACACCACTCAGGATAGGAAAGGGCTCTGATGAGGAGCCACCATGTTGAATTGTGCCTTTCATATTGTCATGGAATGAGGTGATGATACTTAGTAGCTTTGGTGGACATCCGATCTTTTCTAGTAGTCTGAAGAGACCACGTCTGCTGACGAGGTCAAAGGCTTTGGTGAGATCAATGAAAGCAATGTAGAGGGGCATCTGTTGTTCACGGCATTTCTCCTGTATCTGACGAAGGGAGAACAGCATGTCAATAGTCGATCTCTCTGCACGAAAGCCACACTGTGCCTCAGGGTAGACGCGCTCGGCCAGCTTCTGGAGCCTGTTCAGAGCGACTCGAGCAAAGACTTTCCCCACTATGCTGAGCAGGGAGATTCCACGGTAGTTGTTGCAGTCACCGCGGTCACCTTTGTTTTTATAGAGGGTGATGATGTTGGCATCGCGCATGTCCTGGGGTACTGCTCCCTCGTCCCAGCACAGGCATAGCAGTTCATGTAGTGCTGAGAGTATAGCAGGCTTGGCACTCTTGATTATTTCAGGGGTAATGCTGTCCTTCCCAGGGGCTTTTCCGCTGGCTAGGGAATCAATGGCATCACTGAGTTCCGATTTGGTTGGCTGTATGTCCAGCTCATCCATGACTGGTAGAGGCTGGGCTGCATTGAGGGCAGTCTCAGTGACAGCATTCTCCCTGGAGTACAGTTCTAGGTAGTGCTCAACCCAGCGGCACCGAAATACATAAGATGGTATTAGGGCAGAGGGCCAAAAGCTTGGTCAAAGTGGTAGAAAAATGAAGTGGTTTACAGAGGGAATTTTAGAGCCTATGGCTTAGCACCTAGGCAGCTGAAAGCACAACCACCTTTTGTTAAGCAATTAAAATCAGGTCTACTCAAGAGTCCAGAATTAGAGGAGCACAGATATCTCAGAGGGTTATCCAGCTGGAGGAGATTTCAGAGAGAGGGAGAGGATGGGGGGCCATGGAAGAATTTGAAAACTAGGATGAGAATTTTAAAATCAAGATGTTGTTTAACCAGTTGCCAATGTACATCAGTGAGAACAGGGGTGCTCAGTAGACTGGTCAAAAAGGATGAGGAGGGATAGTTTACCTTTGTCAAAGCAACATAAGTTGTCGGTACTGTGGCAGAGACAGAAACCTGACTGGAAGGACTTGGTGTGAGTAAAGACATGGGCAGCAGAGTTTTGGATGACCTCAAGTTTATAGACAGTAGAATATGGAAGTCCAGCCAGGAGTGCATTGGAAAAGTCAAGTCTAGAGGTCACAAAGGCATGGATGAGGGTTTGACCAGCAGATGAACTGAGGCAGTGCCGGAGTCGGGTGATGTTACAAAGTTGAAAATAGGAGTCTTAATGATGATATGGATCTGTAGTCAGAAGCTCATCTGCAATCAAATATTGAAGAGAGACAACCGTTAACAATATCAACAGTTTAGTGGAAATAGGGTCGTGGGAACAATAGGCGGATCTCATGGACAAAATGAGCTCGGAGAGGGCATAAAGGGAGATAAGAGAGAAACTCTAGAATAATGCGAGTTCAGGGCCAGAGCAGGAGGGAACTTTAGAGGAGTTTTGAATGGTGGGCTATAGAAAGGGAAGGAAGAGCTGAGGCAGCTGATTAGATGATCTCAATCTTAGTGACAAAGAAGTTCATGATTTACTCACACTTATTGTTGGAGGTGAAGGTAGAAGAGACAGGGGAGAGGGGTTTAAGAAGACTGTTTGCAGTAGAGAAAAGAAGCTGGGGGTTATCTTCGCATTCCTGGATGGTCTTGGAATCGTGAATAGTTTTAGCAGACTAGAGCAGGACACGATAGTGCTTTATATAAAAATAAATAGCAGAATTTTAAAAAGCCAGATCTGGCAGTGAATTATTAAAGCAGTTGTCCGCCATATCCATTCAAGCCTGCAACTCTTGGACTTAAGAGAGCTGAAATGAGGGTCATATCAGAGAGAACAGTTAGGGTGAGGGAGAGTTATGGTTTTAATGGGGGCTACAGCATCAAAGGTGGAGGTGCGGGTGCAGTTGAGCAAATCAGTAACTGCAGAAATGTCATGGTGGATGGAGGACCAGAGGCTAGACAGTTGGAATTTTGAAAGTGCAGTTGTAAGTGAATTGGGGAAAGCTTTTTTCCAGGGGAAGGTACAGAAGGAAATAGGGTTTGGACATGGAAGGAGGATATGGGTGGAGAATGATACAAAGAAGTCTTATCTGTAATTGATAGGATGGGAGTACCTAGGCCACTTGAGATGGCAAGATCAGTGCTGCTTGCCATGAATATGGGTTGGGGAGTTTAAATAGATGGAAAGGTTAAAGGAGGATAAGGGGGAAGTGAACTTAGCGGAGAAAAATACATACAGCGACCAATTCCAAAAGGGAGTATTGTTAACCAAAATGAGGGGACGTGATTAACCAAAGAGTCAAAAATAATGTTCAGAGACAAAATCTGAAAGGGGAAAATGGTGAACCAAAAATTGAGGAAACGGTAAGCCAAAAGCTGCAAAAATAATTTTCAGAGACTAAATCTGAAGTAGGAAAGGTTATCCATGGGACTTCCTGAAAATGAATGCTGCTCTCTGCCTTGATTCACGATTTCCCATTGTGTATTGCCCCTGATTTGTATTGCCGTGGCCGGATGCATTTTGCTCCAAAGTCCCAAGTCCGATTTCCTCTGGGAGTGGTTTGTTAGAAAGCATGGGCATTGCCACATGCTATATCGCTCACTGGTCCCGATCAAGCAAGGGATGAGGGTGAAAGGGTGAATCCACTGCTAGGCCAGGTGTGCTTGTGTGCTTGTACCTTTGTCAAGTGCAGTGACAGCAGTAAAGTGGCAAACTACTTTCCGACTGATAAATCCCCAGGCCCACATCTTGGGTGTATCATATGGGCTAGCCAGGACAAAGATGCATTGAATAATACCAGAACTAACCTGGTCAGACACCAGGAAGCAGGGTCCGTGAAACCTATTGAGGCAGCCCTGGTCTTTTAAAACCGCAGGGATCAAGGTTGCCATTTGCAGTGGACCAGTCACTTGGCCTCAATTATCAATTTTCAGTTCATCAATTGGTGCTTTGATAAGGCATGTTCTGCTTTGGAGTTCCGTGGCTGATTTGGCTGACCCCTTGAAACCCTCACTCAGACCCCTAGGGAGCCACTGACCCCCAGTTGAGAACCCGAGTTACACCTCACAGAACCTTGGCTAAAATTGGAAACATTTAATGCAAGGGAGCACAGAAACAACCCGTGCTCATCATTTAGTACAGTGTGATATTGAAGCTATAATGGGCATTACTATCAGGGCCATCTGATACATTCAACATTCAGCAAGTTAGGGTGAGACTCTGTATGTAGAGCACTAGGCATTATTTTCACTTTATGTGTCATGTCTAAAACGATTTATAGAGTGCTAAACATATTTTCCTATTCTTTGTGCTTGCACTGTGCAAAGGTTTTCCTATTATTTGTTTGTACAAATCACTATATACAAACTTTTTGCAGGAATGCACTGATCAAGAGCTAAGCAGCCATTTTGTCCAACTTATGCTGCTCTTCCATCCAATTTCATTAGCCAAAAAAATCTGTTGGATCTCAATATCCATGTAATAAAATGTCAAGAATATAAATAGATCTGCTCCCGCACTGAGTTACAGAGGAAATGCAGAAAAGCTTTTCTTTAATGAGATATAAAACTACAGCAGGCAAAGAAAGCAAACAAAGATGAATCATGGCATAGAGTACGTTTGAATATGTGCAGTCATTTTGCTAAATGCTAAATATTGTCGTGTTTGATTGATCTGGGTCTATGCATTTGGTTCTCTCTCCATCGGTCTAAAAACAAAAGCACTTCAATTAAAACAAAATGTTAATTATAATTGAAAAATAAAGATTTGTTTCGTTTTTTTTAGTAGGGGTGCGGCTTATTTATTTTCTAGTGATTGATGATTCTGGTGATTTCTTATTTTGCAGTGTAGTACTGGGACAGCACTGTGATATCAGAGGCAATGTTCCTTCGGATGAGATATTAACCTAAAGTCACATCTCCCTATTCAGGTGGCTGTAAAAGATCTCATGGCTCTATTTGAAGAAGAGCAAGGGAGTTTTCTCAGCGCTCTGGTCAACATTTTGTAAAGTTTGTAATAATAGACGAAGGCTGCAGTCCTTGTCGATGTCCCATGTCGATGTCTCATCTTGATGGGCGGCACAGTGGCGCACTAGTTAGCACCGCAGCCTCACAGCTCCAGCAACACGCGTTCAGTTCTGGGTCCTGCCTGTGTGGAGTTTGCAAGTTCTCTCTGTGACCGTGTGGGTTTCCACCGGATGCTCCGGTTTTCTTCCACAGCCAAAGATTTGCAGGTTGATAGGTAAATTGGCCATTGTAAATTTCCCGTAGTGTAGGTAGGTGGTAGGAGAATGGTGGGGATGTGGTAGGGAATATGAGATTAATGTAGGATTAGTATAAATGGGTGGTTGTTGGTCAGCACAGACTCGGTGGGCCAAAGGGCCTGTTTCAGTGCTGTATCTCTAAATAAAATAAAAATAAAAATGAAGGTTCCAGAGGCAGGAGTCAAGCACTTGCAAATTTATTAAGGGTTACATGAGCCTAATCACTGGCAAAACCCTGGACACACAGTGATGCTTTGCTGTAGAAGGTCGCATGTTACAATCAGTGAACTCAATTTTCTAGATCTCCTCCTCTCCAGGATGTTGCCTGGTCTGGAGGGCATTAGCTATGAGGAGAGGTTGGATAAACTCGGATTGTTTTCACTGGAACGACGGAGGTGGAGGGGTGACATGATAGAGGTTTACAAAGTTATGAGCGGCATGGACAGAGTGGATAGTCAGAAGCTTTTTCCCAGGGTGGAAGAATCAGTTACTAGGGGACATAGGTTTAAGGTGAGAGGGGCAAAGTATGGAGGGGATGTGCGAGGCAAGTTCTTTACATAGAGGGTGGTGAGTGCCTGGAACTTGCTGCCGGGGGAGGTGGTGGAAGCAGGTACGATAGCGACGTTTAGGAGGCATCTTGACAAATACATGAATAGGATGGGAATAGAGGGAGACGGTCCCCGGAAGTGCAGAAGGTTTTAGTTTAGGCAGGCATCAAGATCGGCGCAGGCTTGGAGGGCCGAATGGCCTGTTCCTGTGCTGTACTGCTCTTTGTTCTTAATTCTTTATTCTGTTTCATCTTCTTCAAATCCCGCATTACCATTTTTATATCTTTCTAACTACATTACTTAACATGGTCTTCATGTATTTTACACCAGTTCACATTCGGCTTTATCAAGAAGTAGTAGGTTCTCTAAGCATTTGTCATGGTTTCCAGGCTAGCAGGTGGGTATTTATGTGAACAAAGATCAGAATGTATCCATCATAGATAATATCAATAGATAAGTCTCTCAGCATGCATAAACAATAATAATCCCAGATCTTAATGTTATCAATGTCTAACTCAACCTTGAGATCAGACTGCTTGGGTCCTATGTGCAGATTACAAAGTTCTGCAGGCATTCAACTTTAGACTTTAGTATAAAATGAATTATTTACTTACAAAATGGATTCCTTTACTCACTCTTGTTCCCCTAACAATACCACCTTCAATCAACACCATCACATATAGATTAATTGGTGAGTCACCTAATTTGTTGTTTGTAGGACCTTGATGGGTGAAAATTAGCTGCCGCATTTGCCTGCATGCCCGTCAAAAGTTATTTTTTTGGACATGATGTTCTTTGGGATATCCTGAGAACATGTTGTGGTGCTTCTGACAAAAATATACTGTTGCTCTGTGTTCGATTGTGAATTTGTATTCCTTGTTGAAAAAGCATTTGACAATTAAGGATCACATAGAAATTTGGTTTTCATTCGTGCGGGGATGTGAGCATTGCTGGCTTTGCCAGCATTTATTGTCCATCCTTAATTGCCCTTGAGAAGGTGGTGGTGAGCTGCCTTCTTGAACCGCTGCAGTCCTTGGGTATAGGAACACCAACAGTGCTTTGTTCTTTGCTGTTAGGAAGGGAGTTCCAGGATTTTGACCCAGCGACAGTGGAGGAACAGCGATATAGTTCCAAGTCAGGATGGTGTATGACTTGGAGGGGAACTTGCAAGTGCTGGTGTTCCCATGCATCTGCTGCCCTTGTCCTTCTAAGTGGTAGAGGATGCGGGTTTGGAAGGTGCTGTTGAAGGAGCCGTGGTGATCAATGGAAATCATAATAGTGTTGTCCCAAACAAGCTGTCTGGCAAGGTCTGCACAAGCTGCGTAACCTTGGAGCCCAAACAATGGTTGGTAGTTATGTTAATTTTTAAACAACCTGGGACCATTACAATCAATCAGAAATATCTTCACATTTGTCAAAAATTACCTACATTCAATATCATTGGCTGACTGGTCAAGCGTAATTTTGAGAGGCACAGCTGTCCACTGCTTTTGCTTCAATATAACAGGAGAGCGGCGCCAACTCATGTTGGCATAGATCAACAATCATGACTCAGTGGATATGACTGACAGCTCAGTCTGAGACCTTTGAAAGGGGATAGAGTCATAGATTGGTTAGCATCATCTTTGGTGGTCAGTCCAAAAACACATCCAGTGTACAAAACTAAGAACATAATAATTCTAAATAAATGCAAGTTTCCGGTTATTTTATCTCTTTCCTTCTTGGGCATTACATGATTATCACTAATGCTGGAGGTCTGATTTTGACCTTTCTTGACACATTGTGAAGATACCTCCAGTTATGAGAGACCTCACTGTTTCTGAAGCCATATTCATGGAAGCTTGGATTTCACTATGGCTTTTACCTGTGTCATCTTAAGTTACAATAAAGATCAAATATCTTAGGAGCATCTCAAACAGACTGAAACCCTGCCCTGAGAAAGACCAGCATTACTCAAAAAGAACAAAGAAAATTACAGCACAGGAACAGGCCCTTCGGCCCTCCAAGCCTGCGCCGATCCAGATCCTCTATCTAAACATGTCGCCTATTTTCTAAGGGTCTGTATCTCTTTCCTTCCTGCCCATTCATGTATCTGTCTAGATACATCTTAAAAGACGCTATCGTGCCCGCGTCTACCACCTCCGCTGGCAACGCGTTCCAGGGACCCACCACCCTCTGCAGAAAGAACTTTCCACGCATATCCCCCCTAAACTTTTCCCCTCTCACTTTGAACTCGTGACCCCCAATAATTGAATCCCCCACTCTGGGAAAAAGCTTCTTGCTATCCACCCTGTCTATACCTCTCATGATTTTGTACACCTCAATCAGGTCCCCCCTCAACCTCTGCCTTTCTAATGAAAATAATCCTAATCTACTCAACCTCTCTTCATAGCTAGCGCCCTCCATACCAGGCAACATCCTGATGAACCTCCTCTGCACCCTCTCCAAAGCATCCACATCCTTTTGGTAATGTGGCGACCAGAACTGCACGCAGTATTCCAAATGTGGCCGAACCAAAGTTCTATACAACTGTAACATGACCTGCCAACCCTTGTACTCAATACCCCGTCCGATGAAGGAAAGCATGCCGTATGCCTTCTTGACCACTCTATTGACCTGCGTTGCCACCTTCAGGGAACAATGGACCTGAACACCCAAATCTCTCTGTACATCAATTTTTCCCAGGACTTTTCCATTTACTGTATAGTTCACTCTTGAATTGGATCTTCCAAAATGCATCACCTCGCATTTGCCCTGATTGAACTCCATCTGCCATTTCTCTGCCCAACTCTCCAATCTATCTATATTCTGCTGGAAGGACAGTCCCCTATATTCTGCAAGGACAGTCCCCTTCACTATCTGCTACTCCACCAATCTTAGTGTCGTCTGCAAACTTGCTAATCAGACCACCTATACTTTCCTCCAAATCATTTATGTATATCACAAACAACAGTGGTCCCAGCACGGATCCCTGTGGAACACCACTGGTCACACGTCTCCATTTTGAGAAACTCCCTTCCACTGCTACTCTCTGTCTCCTGTTGCCCAGCCAGTTCTTTATCCATCTAGCTAGTACACCCTGGACCCCATGCGACTTCACTTTCTCCATCAGCCTACCATGGGGAACCTTATCAAACGCCTTACTGAAGTCCATGTATATGACATCTACAGCCCTTCCCTCATCAATCAACTTTGTCACTTCCTCAAAGAATTCTATTAAGTTGGTAAGACATGACCTTCCCTGCACAAAACCATGTTGCCTATCACTGATAAGCCCATTTTCTTCCAAATGGGAATAGATCCTATCCCTCAATATCTTCTCCAGCAGCTTCCCTACCACTGACGTCAGGCTCACCGGTCTATAATTACCTGGATTATCCCTGCTACCCTTCTTAAACAAGGGGACAACATTAGCAATTCTCCAGTCCTCCGGGACCTCACCCGTGTTTAAGGATGCTGCAAAGATATCTGTTAAGGCCCCAGCTATTTTCTCTCTCGCTTCCCTCAGTAACCTGGGATAGATCCCATCTAGACCTGGGGACTTGTCCACCTTAATGCCTTTTAGAATACCCAACACTTCCTCCCTCCTTATGCCGACTTGACCTAGAGTAATCAAACATCTGTCCCTAACCTCAACATCCGTCATGTCCCTCTCCTCGGTGAATACCGATGCAAAGTATTCGTTTAGAATCTCACCCATTTTCTCTGACTCCACGCATGACTTTCCTCCTTTGTCCTTGAGTGGGCCAATCCTTTCTCCAGTTACCCTCTTGCTCCTTATATATGAATAAAAGGCTTTGGGATTTTCCTTAACCCTGTTTGCTGAAGATATTTCATGACCCTTTTTAGCCCTCTTAATTCCTCATTATCTGTTGTGAAATTGTAAATGCATGCATAAAAATTCTGGGGCTAAAATTCTGCCAGTTCTCCACAAGTCTGCTGTCATTCTGCTAGAGATCCCAATGGAACCATCAAGGCAACAATGCAAACTATCATCTCTGCATATTTCTGGGGGTTCTGTCAGTCTTCCACCTAAATTATACCAGGAGACCAGTGTAATCCCCACCAAATGTTGAGCCACCTGTTCACAATTTTGCTTTAAATAGACCACAGAGGATATCTACATCCATCCCCGCATCACATCCACCTCATCACTTTCCCCATTCCTCATTTCTGAAATAAAAACAGAAGATGCTAGAAATACTCCGCAGATCTGGCCGCATCTGAGGAAAGAGAAACAGAGTTAATGGGCTGGATTTCATTCTGGTGATGGGGCTCCTGGTGGCCGGCCGGAAGGTGGGGGGAGAACCCGCCTTGGCTCTCCGTCAGACCCCCATTACAAATTAAAGGCGGCAGCCAATTAATTGGCCACCATCAGGGATGCCGTCCCTTTAAGGGATGAGCTCCCGCCTCCAAAGTGCCAGCCAATCGGAGGGCCAGCAGCTCTGCAGTACCAGCAATGCTACCAGGAGTGGTGGCCATTGCTGGTACTGCAGGACGCTTGCAGAGGAGAAGACTGAAGAAGACCCTGGGACAGGTGAGTGAGGTCGGTATTGCCGGGGCCAGTCAAGCAGGCCTGGTGATGGGTTGCGGCAGGAGGGGGTGGGTTGGTGAGGTTGGGGGAGGGGTCTTGCTGGGGTTGGGGGAGCAGCCATCATCATCGGGGGAAACCCTTCAGGGGCCATCAATTGCCACCAAAGGGGAGCGGGGTGCCTCCAACCCCACTTAAGGGCCTCAGTTGATCTACCCCAGACAAAATGCAGGGGGCCAGGACAATGTTGGGAATGGCGCACCCTGCCATTTACCCCCACCCCATCAACTCCGTTCCCATCTCCAAAGGCAGGATAAAATCCTGTCCAATATTTCAGGTCGATGACCTTTTATCAGAACTTCATTGCTTAATGTCTCTTGAATGCAGGCCAGACATCACTCAATAAATTGTATCTAAGTGGACCTTTCACAGGCAAAATAGCATCTTGGAACTATTATCAAAAAGGTACAATTAGAAATGATGCTGAACAATCTGTACTTAGCAAAGGACTCGGCTTTATCCCCTTACGCCTCCACCTCAATGAACTTTGTGCTCGGCATGACATTGAGCCCTTCTTCCCATGTCTTTGCCTCCGGGCTCTCTTCTTTAGCCAGGAGTCCTCCCATTGATCAGCGAACACATTCACTCACCTCCAGTATTCTCCCTCCACCTGAACGCATCGCTCTGGCCTCGTACCTGCTCTTGATCTTTTTATTGAGAACTGTCGACATGACATCAGCTGTATTAATTTCTTTGCTCCCCTCACTCACTCCAACCTATTTTGCCTTTTGCTACAACTATTAGTACTCCCTTTTCCTTTTGTTCCATGACATCTATGTCATTTAATCTCTCCTGGGGTCTGCCCCATCACAGACCTTCCCTTTTGTTGTTCTTCCCCCACCTGCCCTTTTCACTTGATCAAAACCTATTATATTTCTAACCTTTGCCAGTTCTGATGAAAGGTCATCAACCTGAAACGTTAACTCTGTTTCTCTCTCCACAGATGCTGCCAGACCTGCTGAGTATTTCCCACACTTCCTGTTTTTTATTTCAGATTTCTAACATTTCACAGTATTTTTCTTTAACAATTATAAATGATTTTGCTTCTAAATTTAAAGATGCATAGAGGTATACAGCACAGAAGACATTTTGCTCAAGCAAACCAGATTGCTCCATTTTCTCCCATACCTTCCACTTCAAATATTTATCCAGTTTTCCTTTAAAGAATTCAGTGGTCTCTGCTGCAACCACTCCCTGTGGCAAAGCATTCATTGCTCAAATCACTCTGTAAAAAAATGTTTCTGACCTTCTCTCCTTACTCTCTTGATGGCAATTTTAAATTGATGACTCCTCTTCAATGACACCCCAACCATAGCAAATAGTCTTTCCCTATACACCCTACCAAAACTCTACATTATTTTAAAAATCTCTCATTAAAACTCCACTTAGCTTTCTCTGCTCCAATGGTGACACACCCACTGTCTCAAGCCTCTCCTCATAATTATAATTACCCCAACACTTTCTGCTTTGCTGCCACATACTTACCCTGCTGTGTCTCAGTGTCCCGTGAAGTTGCGATCCTCTTCTTCCATTCAAGTGTAACATTCCTTCTTGTAGCTATGCCGCACTTGGGTGAATAGTCTTAAATTTGCACATTCCTGAACATGAGACTTAAATAGACCATAAAAGGTATTACAGAGATTTACAGAGAACACACTGACACATTCTCTGTGAGAATGATGTGTGCCAGCATGTAGCGCCAATGTCACAATCCTTTGCACCATTGGCCCTTCAGGAGAGCCAACGTATGCAATAACATCATTGCCATGCCACCATTACACATGAGCGTCTCCATGGATGCAGTGACATGGACATTGACTCAGTCAGCTGCTACCTCTAATGGTTTACACAGGGATGCTGCAGATGTGGACTGGTGCACAGCAGGTGAGCGAGGGTGATGTGTGGCTTGCAGAGCTCATGTCGGTTCCTAAGGTGCAGACAGCCTTTGTCTGATAAGCCACTGCCGTACATTCCTAGCTCACTGCTAGCCCTGCGTGCAGACCCTTGGTGCCATCTGCCCGCCCATGTGTCTTTCATGTTGTAGGTCGTCAGCGTCCTCATAGTCCGAGGAGGAATCCTGTTGACATTTCTCCTCATCATGCCAGGCCTGGCCCCTATTGGGTGCGTTGTGCAGAGCAGCAAAGAAAGGAGCTGGCCTTTTCGGCCCGTAGTACAGGGAATCACCCTATCCATACAGGCATTGGAGGTGCTCTTTCAGCAGGCCGATCTCCTGCTCAATGGTGGCTCATGTAGCTCAGTGGCTGGCGTTGTATCTCTCCTCTCAAGCAGTGGTGGAGTCTCTCACTGGTGTCGGGAGCCATGTCTGCAAAGGATATCCCTTATCTCCAAGAAGCCACCCCTCCATCTGAGCCAGTTCAGTGAACAGCAGTGGAAGCCGGGACTGGCGCAAGACACAGGTATTATGGCAATTGCCTGAGAAGCGGTCACACATTCGCTGCAAGCATCTGTGGTGTTCACATACCAGCTTCACCTAGATTGAGAGGGCTCCTTTAATGGTGACGTCTGCAGGTGGTAGCCTGGCAGTAGGCCTGATGGCCACATGAGTGCAGTCTATGAACATTACAACCTATGGTTCTCCGGCAATGGTGCCGATACCGATGGGCCTCTGGGCCTGGCTGTGAGAGTCCGTCCTAAAGCAGACATCCTCACTGGCCCTCCGGTGCAGGGCATTGGTGACCTCCCTGATGCAGTGGTGCACTGCTGACTGTGTGACCCCACAAAGGACTCTGGTGGGCCCCTAAAAGGCTGCAGAGGCGTCAGGCTTGAGAACCGCTGCCACTATGAGGAACAAAGGCATGGGATGTCCACTGGAGCCCATGAGCTGCAGGTCATCCTTTAGCAGGGCACAGAGATGTGTCACCACCCTCCCTATATGTGCAATCTCCTCTGACACTGGTGCTCTGACATCCGACGGCATGTCATGTGGGGCCGGTAGATGCACGACAGTCGTAATGGCGGACTCCGCTTGGGGGCTGCTGCTCACGACCGGAGGCCTCTACGTGGATCACACCTGCCTGTTGATCTTGCCTCTGGCGCATACAGATCCTCTTGCACAGAGGATCACACAATGTAGGATGAGCCATACCTATTTCCATGTGATAAATAAAGTTGAACACCGCATGTATTCAAAAGTTCCTAACAGGGCATGGATTGGTGTTGACGGGTACATCAGCTGCTTTCCTGGATCAACTATGTGATGTGCCATGGCATTGCCCATCTTGGTCAACACTTAGAGTGGCACAACATGACCACATCAAGATCCTACCAGCTGAATCGATTGCCCCCACCATCTATAAAACCTTAATGCTCCTGTCCTTTCTGCCACCTCCTCACACACAGGGTGCCTAGTGTTCCATTGCCCCCTCACAAACATAGAGTGTACACTGTTAACAGAGGGATGGTACATGGTAGCATGCCAGCACAGCTTTCCCTCCAGTAATCTCAGACCCCCTCCCTTTCAGAATGTAGAGTTAGACCCCTGTGTATTCCCCCCCCCCCTTTGAGAATGCAAAGTTAGACCCCTGTGTACCCACCACCCCCCCCACCCTCCTCCCTTCCATAATGCAGAGTGAGGACCCGCCGGCTTTTCAGATCGTGAACCGGACGCCACGTGACGGCTGCCCATTCAATGAAAAATCCGGCAGTGTCGGTGGAGAGGAGGCCGAACCGAGGTCCCGCCGCTGCCGGTAAAATGCAGCGGGCCCGTCTCAACATCGCGGGTCGAGGCGGGCCTCTCCCTGCAGCATTTTACCGGCCCCCGTGCCGCGATCCACGGCATTGAGCGGCTGGTAAAATTCAGCCCAAGGTATCTAAAACTGCTAATAGTACACAAACTGTGGCTTAATCGACAAATTTTCCATTACTTCTTTACTCTTGTACTCTCTTCAGTACTTATAAAGCCCAAAATGCTATTTTTTTTAATGATTTTACTTCCATGCGCTCACACCTTCAGCAAAATTAATTATTTAAACCCCTAATCCTCTCTGTTTGTCTGTACTTTGAGCATATATCCCATTCCTTGCTTTCCTTCCCACATTGTATTACCTCACGTAAGAAAGAACTGTTTGTGCATGTCAGCCATCCTGCCCAAACTGGACCAGTGCTCTCTACTTGTCTGGGTGGTGTGTTTTTGCTGTAGCACTGGTGTGTTATATTCCATCTTAAATTCTGATTAAACTCAACATGCCCACCATATTGGTTGCAGTCGATCCTGATTGATTAAAATTATTACCAAGTTTGGAACTGTCTTCCACAAATGGCAATTGATGCTAGTCAATTGTTAATTTTAAATCTGAGATAGATAAATTGCTGTTAACCAAAAGTATTAAGGCATATGTGGCAAAGGTGGGTATATAAAGCCAGGTTGCAGATCAGACATGATCTCATTGAATGGCGGAACAGGCTCGAGGGGCAAAATAGTCTACTCCTGTTCCTATGTTGCAATATTCCTATGTTTCTAAAGCATTTTACAGTCCTCTCCCTCTTTGCAAAACTCCTTCCTTTGGCATCATTAACACCATTTGATGTGTGCTTTCTCATCTGGAATTTCCATGGATTGGGCAGTAGATTGGCAGAAAACTCAGATAAACGACTTTAACAGTTAGTTAGGGCAGGAGATTGGTGAACTCACATAAAAATTCTCGACCCCTGTGCTGAGGCTCAATCAAGTGAAAATTTCAAAACTGAGATCAACAGATATTTATGCTTTATTTATACTATATTAAGGGATATGGAATCAAAGTATATAAATGGAGTTGAGGTGCTGATCAGCAATGATCTATTTGAATGGTGGAACAGGGATGAGGGGGAATGGATTATTCCTGTTCCTATGTCCAAGTCATCTTATACATGCTGACAGCAAAATGTGGACCCAACCATGGGGTACATCCTTTCAACACTTCACCACTCTGAGTAATTGGTAACAAATGGAATACAACCATATTGCTTTTCCATTGTATTAAAAGTGTGCTCATTAATATTTTTCATGTATGCTCTGGTAACCATCTCAAATTTCAAAATGGTTGAAATTAGGGCCACAGGCAGAATTATGCCAAAGCAGGCTATAATCTGCAGGTGAGTGTGCCAACTTTGCATTGCTATTAATAGCAAGGATTAAGAGACATGAGCACAATCAATGCCAAACAGATCAATGTGCTGTTCTTGTGCAAAGGTACTGCGGCAAATATATGGAGAAGTGCAAAATGCATAAATAATTGATTCTGGTCAGTCTGAATCCTGAATTAATAGAAGAACCAACTCTTGATCTGCTAATTCCAAATCACAGAAGCACAGAATTATTACAGCACAGAAAGAGGCCATTCGGCCCATCGTGTCTGCACCAGCTCTCCGAATGAGCAATTCAACTAGTGCCATTCGCCTGCCTTCTCCCTGTAACCCCACACATTCTTCCTTTTCAGATAACGGTCTAGTTCACTTACAGAATCACAGAATTAATCTAATGCTGTTTGAGCTGTGATTTCTAATTCTTATCTCTCAATATATGATCTCATGCCCAGGACCCAATCAGCTGCCATCTCTGCCGTAGGTTCTCAGCACTGCAAAACGAACATTTTAAAAAGCTGACGAAGCCAGGGTCAAAGCTTATCAAGGTCAGGGAGACTCAGCACAATGTCTTTAAAAATAAATCCGGGTTAATTGTACTCCTTAGAACAGAGAATGTTAAGGGGAGATTCAATCGCGGTGTTCAAATTCACGAAGGAGATACTGGGATGGATTTTCCAACAGGCGTCAGATCCCCAACGTCAGGTCCATTTGGGAGTCCTGAGCCCTGCCATAAATATTTCCAGTCATACCTCAACCTGCACCATAATATAAGAATGGAATTCAGGTTCGCAGTAGCAATGGGTGCCCTAATTTCTGTGTCGGCATCCTTCCATCTACAAAACCTTATGGACACACAGCAAACAATCCATTTAGATGGGGTGTCATCTCTTGGTGCACCTTTGCTGATGGCTGTGAAGGCAAATCCTTGAGAGGCAGGTTCTGCCACAAGTGCTGCATGTGAAGCTGGCAAGTGGCACTGTGAGTTGCTGTTTTCAGCGTTGGCGCCTGTTTCCAAGCTACTGTAGCCACTGGTTGTCATGGTAGTACATGCCAGTCCACAGGATGTATGCCATTTCCGTCTTTCACCAGCTAGTGAATCCCAGGTGCAATTGACGATATTTAGAGCCTTCATGTCATGCTGGCAAGCATCTTTGAAATGGAGCTTTGGTTGCCCCACTGGTCGTCTGGTTCTGACTACTTCACCATACAGAAGGTCCTTGGGTATGTGACCACCTTTCATCCTGCGGATGTGTCCAATCCACTGAAGTCGCCTCTGTTTGATTAGTGCCAACACACTTGGGAGCTCTGCTTTTGAGAGGACTGTCATATTTGTGATTTTGTTCTGCCAGGATATACCCATGATGCACCTCAGACAGCAAAGATGGAAATCATTGAGCTTCTTTTCCTGCTAGCTATAAGTCGCCCAAGGTGCTGAGAACATGGGCCTTATAAACCATCAGTGTAGTCCTAAGGGTCAGCTACAAGAGAAGTGTAGGAAATAGATTATATCCCTTTACCTTACTTTTGTAGATCTCACTAAAGCAGGGCTCTACAGATTTTGGGAAAAACTGGCTGTCCGCCAAAGCTCCTCAGTCTCATCCACTCCTTCCATGACAACATGCACTGCTCTGTACAGTTTGATGGTCCCACTTATGACAGATTCAGAGTGAAGAATGGAGTGAAACAGGGCTGTGTCCTAGCCCCCATTCTATTTGGCATTTACTTCTCCGTGCTCCTGGCCTTTGCCTTCCCTGCAAATATGGAAGAAGTATACTTGCACACTAGGTCAGACAGCAAGCTCTACAATCTATCAAGGCTGAAAGCAAAGACAAAATCACATTGCATCTTGATCAGAGAACTAATCTACACTAATGATGCTGCACTCATACGGAAACTCAGCTACAAAGACTCATGGACTGTCTCTCCCTTGCCTGCAACTTGTTCTCCTTGACTATAAGAGTCAAGAAAACTGTGGTCATGGGACAAAGGGTTGCATCTCTGCCCTTGATCACAATAAATAACATCCCACTGGAAGGGGTTAGCAAATCCTACTACCTTGGGTTCACGGTGACAGACAATCTGTCCCTTCATGCAGAGCTCGACACAGGCATTGGGAAAGCAGCTACCATCTTTGGCCGACTCGCGAAATGCACGTGGGATAACAGCAAGTTGACCCTTAGGAAGAATTTCTATAGAACCTGAAAATTCCATGATTTTTCCAACTTACAAATCTTAACTGCTTTTGTTTTACTTACTTGCGCAACTTAATGGCAAGAGGTCCTGATTAAAACAAGATCATAAGATCATAAGAAGTAGGAGCAGGAGTAGGCCGTCCGGCCCCTCGAGCCTGCTCCGCCATTCAATAAGATCATGGCTGATCTTTTCGTGGACTCAGATCCACTTACCCGCGTTCTCACCGTATCCCTTAATTCCTTTATTATTCAAAAAGATATCTACCTTAGCTTTAAAAACGTTTACTGAAGAAGCATCAACTACTTCACTGGGCAAGGAATTCCATAGATTAACAACCCTCTGGGTGAAGAAGTTCCTTCTTATTTCAGTCCTAAATCTGCTCCCTCTAATCTTGAGGCTATGCCCTCTTGTCCTAGCTTCACCTGCCAGTGGAAACATACTCTCCACTTGTATCTTATCTATTCCCTTCATGATTTTATATGTTTTTATAAGATCCCCCCTCATTCTTCTGAATTCCAAAGATAGTTGAGAGTTCAACACTTCAGCACCCAGAAACCCAGCTCCACTGAGTAGATTCTCCGGTATGGAAAGGGTTTACACCCCAGGATAGAGTAATGCATTTCTTATCACTATTTTGGTTACTTTGACATTGCATTTGGTTGGCTGCCTTTTCCTGAATGTGAATAATTCCAGTCTGACTCTGACAAGAACTACAGTTCTACTGTATTACCATAAATTAATGTTTCCACTGTCAAAATATGTACCAAAGTAGTGTGAGGTTTATCAAAAAAGTATCAATATATAATCATTCCGGAGATTTGACAGAAGCGGACAAAGATTTCAAGAGACTTAATACTCCTATTTTGAAAGGAGATTTCCATTGGTTTGCATGATGTATGTGGAAGCAGCCTGAAGGTGGCACTGTTTCACATTTATTGATGTCAGTTGTACATTTTCTATGCACTCTTATTGAATTTGCCAGCAGCAAAGTATCTTTTCATAAAAGAATAAAAACAGATGCAATTTTACCTCATGCAAAGCAAGAAATCTAAAAGTATCCACAAAATATTGAACTCAAATAAACAGGAGAAACAATCCTTAGATAGCTGGGGCTGTTTTTCCAGCACAATTCGCCCAAAATCGACACAACTGGCCAGACCCCTTGATCAAATCACTCACCATTGCGAGCTTCCACTAATCGTGTCTATTTTTGGCCCTAGGAGGAGGCTCTTTTTAGGCACAGAACATTAATAGGCACATTTTAGAAGCTCTTTGTTTTAATTTAATAGGAAACCGACTACAATACATCAATGTAACTACTAAATGGTTCCCTTATATGTTGTTAAAGCCATTTTTAGTTATTTTAAATCACGTTATTCACAGGTGGTAAACTAGACACTGATTAAAATGCTTATTTCTTGTGATAACACATTTTCAACTGTATTAGTAAACGACACCAGGTCACCACTCTTAAATATTGCAAGGTGTATTTTTCAATGCCAGTTGAAAAAAATAATTACACTCCAACACATTGCCCGCTTGGGCTGGTTTATGGAAGATTTTATATTTTGTGATATGCAAATGAATTTGAGTGAAAACTTGAGCAAAACAAGTTTTTTAAAACTAATGCAATTTAGAGTGCAATTTGTACCATGATTGCCAATTGCACCCAAAGCAGAGACTCTTGGAGCTGGTAGTAAAACGCAGCAAGTTTAAGCTGATGTCAAGCAAGTAATTGAAAAGTGACATTTATACACTTAGGTTAGGAAGCTTTCCTATTATCTAATTGTTTCAAAGAGAACTAAATCCATCAATTTGCTGAAACCTTTGAACAACCTTTCATGCAATGTATCAAAGTTTTTATTCCCTTTGTTTGAAATCCTAGGGCATAATTTGAAAGAAGAAGCCAGTTGCTGCTCAGGTAAGCAACAAGATCCACAATACTTTCCCCATTGTTATCTGCTGTACCATCAGCCCAGATACAAACTCTTAGTCGATAATGCGCGGTGAGAGCGGGAGGGGACAGCAGTAACTAGAAACATAGAAAATTAACAGCACAGAAGGAGACCATTCAGCCCATTGCATCTGTGCCAGTTGAAAAAGAATGAGCCCACTTTCCAGTTGTTGGACCACAGCCATGTAGTTTATGGCAGTACAAATGCCGAAATACACAAATTTCATTTTTTAATTTTCCTTATTTAATTTTAAGAGGTATTAGTGAGTGGGTTAAAGAAATGTTGTGTTGAATTGTCAATTTTATGTAGCTAAGAGTCTCTAATAATGGAAAGGAATCTGCTAAGTTCTTCATATGTAGTTATCTCGGTTACCTGGCACTACTGTGTAAGCAGCATGTGATAGACAGAGCTAAGTGATCCCATAACCAACGTATCAGATCTAAGCTCCGCAGTCCTGCCACATCTAGCCTTGAATGGTGGTGGGCAATTAAACAACTAACTGGAGGAGGTGGCTCCACAAATATCCCCATCCTCAATGATGGGGGAGCCCAGCACATCAGTGCGAAAGATAAGGCTGAAGCATTTGCAACAATCTTCAGCCAGAAGTGCCAAGTTGATGATCCATCTCGGCCTCCTCCTGAAGTCCCCAGCATCACAGATGCCAGACTTCAGTTAATTCGATTCACTCCGCGTGATATCAGGAAACAACCTTCCACCTTCTCAAGGGCAATTAGGGATCGGCAATAAATGCTGGCCTGGCCAGCGACGCCCACATCCCATGAATGAATAAAAAAATACTGAAGGCACTGGATACTGCAAAGACTATGGGCCCTGACAATATTCCGTCAATAGTACTGAAGACCTGTGCTCCAGAACTTGCTGCGCCCCAAGCCAAGCTGCTCCAGTACAGCTACAACACTGGCATCTACCCTGCAATGTGGAAAATTACCCAGGTATGTCCTGTACACAAAAAGCAGGACAAGTCCAACCTGGCCAGTTACCACCCCATCCCTACAGTAAATGGAAAAGTCCTGGGGAAAATTGATGTCCAGAGAGATTTGGGTGTTCAGGTCCACTGTTCCCTGAAGGTGGCAACGCAGGTAAATAGAGTGGTCAAGAAGGCATACGGCATGCTTTCCTTCATCGGACGGGGCATTGAGTACAAGAGTTGGCAGGTCATGTTACAGTTGTATAGGACTTTGGTTCGGCCACATTTGGAATACTGCATACAGTTCTGGTCGCCACATTATCAAAAGGATGTGGATGCTTTGGAAAGGGTGCAGAGGAGGTTCACCAGGATGTTGCCTGGTATGGAGGGCGCTAGCTATGAAGAGAGGTTGAGTAGATTAGGATTATTTTCATTAGAAAGACGGAGGTTGAGGGGGGACCTGATTGAGGTGTACAAAATCATGAGAGGTATAGACAGGGTGGATAGCAAGAAGCTTTTTCCCAGAGTGGGGGTTTCAATTACTAGAGGACACGAGTTCAAAGTGAAAGGGGAAAAGTTTAGGGGGGATATGCGTGGAAAGTTCTTTACGCAGAGGGTGGTGGGCACCTGGAACGCATTGCCAGCGGAGGTGGTAGATGCGGGCACGATGGAGTCTTTTAAGATGTATCTAGACAGATACATGAATGGGCAGGAAGAAAAGAGATACAGAAGCTTAGAAAATAGGCGACATGTTTAGAGAGAGGATCTGGATCGGCGCAGGCTTGGAGGGCCGAAGGGCCTGTTCCTGTGCTGTAATTATCTTTGTTCTTTGTTCTATCTTTGTACTCTCAATCATCAGTAAAGTGATGGAAGGTGTCATCAAAAGTGCCATCAAGCAGCATTTGCTTAGCAATAACCAGCTCAGTGATGCTCAGTTTGGGTTCCGCCAGGGCCACTCAGCTCCTGACCTCATTACAGCCTTGGTTCAAACATGGACAAAAGAGTTGAACTCCAGAGGTGAGATGTGAGTGACTGCCCTTGACATCAAGACAGCATTTGACTGAGTATGGCATCAAGGAGCCCTAGCAAATCTGAAGTCAATGGGAATCAGGGGGAAAACTCTCCTCTGGTTGGAGTCATACCTCGCACAAAGGAAGATGGTTGTGGTTGTTGGTGTTCAATCATCTCAGCTCCAGGACATCACTGCAGGAGTTCCTCAGGGTAGTGTTCGAGGCCCAACCATCTTCAGCTGCTTTAACAAATGACCTTCCTTCAATCATAAGGTCAGAAGTGGGGATGTTCGCTGATGATTGTACAATGTTCAGCACCATTCGCAACTCCTCAGATACTGCAGCAGTCCGTGTAGAAATGCAGCAAAACTTGGACGATATCCAGGCTTGGGCTGATAAGTGGCAAGTGACATTCACGCCACACAAGTGCCAGGCAATGACCATCTCCAACAAGAAAGAATCTAACCATCTCCCCTTGACATTCAGTGGCATTACCATCGCTGAATCCCCCACTATCAACATCCTAGGGGCTACCATTGAACAGAAACTGAACTGGAGTAGCATATAAATACCATGGCTACAAGGGCAGGTCAGAAGCTAAGAATCCTGCGGCGAGTAACTCACCTCCTGACTCCCCAAAGCCTGTCCACCATCTACAAGGCACAAGTCAGGAGTGTGATGGAATACTCTCCACTTGCCTGGATGTGTGCAGCTCCAACAACACTCAAGAAGCTCGACACCATCCAGGACAATGCAGCCCACTTGATTGGTACCACATCCACACCCCATTCACGCCTTCTACCATCGACACAGTGACAGCAGTGTGTACCATCCACAAGACTCCCTAGACAGCACCTTCCAAACCCACAACCTCTACCAACTAGAAGGACAAGGGCAACAAATGCATGGGAACACCACCCCTCCAAGTCACACACCATCCTGACTTGGAAATATACCACCGTTCCTTCACTGTCAAAGAGTCATAGAGTCGTACAGCATAGAAACAGGCCCTTCGGCCCACCGCGTCCATGCCGACCATAATGCCTATCTATACTAATCCCACCTGCCTGCATTAATTCCATATCCCCATATGCCTTGCTCATTCAAGTATCTGTCCAGATGCCTCTTAAATGCTGCTACTGTTCCTGCCTCCACCACCTCCCCTGGCAGCTCATTCCAGATACCCACTATTCTTTGTGTGAAAAATTTACCCCTTTGATCCCCTTTAAACCTCCTCCCTCTCACCTTAAATCTATGCCCTCTAGTTTTAGTCACCCCTACCATGGGAAACAGACACTGGCTATCTACCTTATCTATGCCTCTCATAATTTTATATACCTCTATCATGGCCCCTCTCAGCCTCCTTCACTCCAGGGAAAACAGACCCAGCCTATCCAATCTCTCTGAATAACTCAAGCCCTCCAAACCAGGCAACATCCTTGTGAATCTTTTCTGCACCCTCTCTAGCTTAATCACATCTTTCCTGTAGTGCGGCGACCAGAACAGCACACAGTACTCCAAATGCGGCCTAACCAACGTTATGTACAACTGTAACATGACGTCCCAATTCTTGTACTCAATGCCTCGGCTGATGAAGGCAAGCATGCCATATGCCTTCTTCACCACCCTGCCTACCTGTGTTGCCACTTTCAGGGAATTATGTACTTGCACCCCAAGGTCTCTCTGCCCAAGAACACTCCCCAGGGCCCTGTCATTCACTGTATTTGTCCAGCCCTGGTTTAACTTCCCAAAATGCATCACTTCACACTTGTCTGTGTTAAATTCCATTTGCCAATCACTTGCCCACTTTCCCAGTTGATCTATATCCTGTTGTAGCCTTAGACAACCTTCTTCACTGTCCACTATACCACCAATTTTGGTGTCATCTGCAAACTTACTAATCATGCCCCTTACATTCACATCCAAGTCATTAATGTATATGACAGAGGGCCCAGCACCGATCTGTCGCTGGGTCACAATCCTAGAACTCCCTTCCTACCCAACATGGACTGCAGCGGTTCAAGATGGAAGCTCACCACCACCTTCTCAAGGGCAATTAGGGATGGGCAATAAATGCTGGCCTAGCCAGCGACGCTCACATCCCATGAATGAATTTTTAGAAAGCTACATTTTGGGAAAATAATCAAGGACTGGTTTTCCAATCAGGACATACAGGAGTAATAATGGGAGCTTATCAGAAAGGTATGGCGATAATTGTGGGGGATTGCACTCTACATATAGACTGGAAAAATCAGATGGACAAAGGTAGCCGAGATGAGGAGTTCATAGAATGTTTTCGGGATAGTTTCTTTGAACAGAACGTTCTAGAGCCAACCAGAGAGCTGGCTATACCAGGCCTGGTTTTCTGCAATGAGATAGGATTACTTGATGACCTCACAGTGAAGGTGCACCTAGGTAGTAGCGATCATAATATGATTGAATTTTACTTTCAGTTTGAAGGAGAGAAGCATTTTTCCACGGCCAGTATTTTCAACTTAAATAAGGGCAATTATGAGGGCATGAAAACAGAGCTAGCTGAAGTGAACTGGAAAATTAGGTTAGGGATAGGTCAATAGAGATGCAGTGGCAGACATTTAAGGTGATATTTCAGAATACATAGAATAGATATATTCCAATGAGAAAGAAAAATGCCAAGGGGAGGATCCACTATCCGTGGTTAACTAAAAAGTTTAAAGATAGTATCAAACTGAAAGAAAAAGCATATAATTGTGCAAAGATGGGCGGACAAACAATTGGACAGAATAGAAAGAACAACAAAGAATGACTAAACAATTGATAAGGAAAATTTTGAGTATGAGAGAAAGCTAGCTAGAAATATAAAAACATATAGTAAGAGTTTTTATAGATATTTTAAAAAGAAAAGAGTTAACAAAGTGAGTGTTGGTCCCATAGAAAATGAGTCTGGGGAAGTAATAAGGGAAAATAAGGAGATGGCAGATGAATTGAACAGGTATTTTGCATCAGTTTTCACTATATAGGATACAATTAACATCCCAGAAATAGCTATAAATCAGGAAATGGAAGGGAAGGAGGAACTCAAGAGTATTACAATCACCAGGGAAGTGGTACCGAGCAAATTGTTGGAGTTGAGGACTGACAAATCCCTGGGTCCTCATGGACTTCATCCTAGGGTCCTAAAAGAAGTGGCTAATGAGAAAATTGATGCATTGGTTTTAATTTACCAAAGTTCCCAAGATTCAGGGAAGATTCCATTAGATTGGAAAATAGCCAACGTAACTTTTTTATTCGAAAAGGGAGGGAGACAGAAAGCAGGCCAGTTAGCTTAACATCTGTCGTAGGGAAAAGCTTAGAACCATAGAAAGATTTTATCACAGAAGGAAGCCATTCAGTCCATCATGCCTGCACCAGCAGAAAAAACTAGCCGCCCAATCTAATCCCACCTTCCAGGGCAGTTAGAAAAATTCAAACTAATCAGGCAGAGTCAACATGGTTTTGTGAAAGGGAAATCATGTTTAACCAACTTATTGGAGTTCTTTGAAGAAATAACATGTTCTGTGGATAAAGAGGAATCAGTGGATATACTGTACTTAGATTTCCAGAAGGCATTTGATAAGGTGCCACATCAAAGGTTATTGCGGAAAATGAAAGCTCATGGTGTAGGGGGTAATATCTTAGCATGGATAGAAGATTGGCTAGCTAACAGGAAACAGAGAGTCGGCATAAATGAGTCATATTCTGGTTGGCAAGACGTAATGAGTGGTATGCCACAGGGATCAATGCTGGGGCCTCAACTTTTTACAACTTATATAAATGACTTGGTTGAAGGGACCAAAATATGGTTGCTAAATTTGCTGATGACACAAAGATAGGTAGGAAAGTAAGTTGTGAAAAGGACTTAAGAAAGCTACAAAGGAATATAGATAGGTTAAGTGAGTGGGCAAAGATCTGGCAAATGGAGTATAATGTGGGAAAATGTGAAATTGTCCATTTTGGCAGGAAGAATAAAAAAGTAGTATCGTATCTAAATGGTGAGAGATTGCAGAGCTCTAAGATGCAGAGGTATCTGGGTGTCCTAGTGCATGAATCGCAAAAGATTGGTATGCATGTTCAGCGAAAAATGAGGAAAACTAATAAAATGTTATCGTTTATTGCGAGGCGAATTAAATACAAAAATAGGGAGGTTATGCTTCAGTTATACAGTCTTTGGTGAGACCACATCTAAAGCACTGTGTACAGTATTTGTCTCCTTATTTAAGGAAGGATGTAAATGCATTGGAAGCAGTTCAGAGAAGGTTTACTAGACTAATACCTGGAATGGGCGGGTTATCTTATGAGGAAAGGCTAGGCTTGTGTCCGCTGGAATGTAGGAGAGTGAGATGTGACTTGATTGAAACATATAAAATCCTGGGGGGGATTAACAGGGTGGATGTGAAAAGAATGTTTCCCCTTGTGGGAGAATCTAGAACTAGGGGGTCACTATTTAAAAATAAGGGGCACCAATTAAGACAGAGATAAGGAGAATTTTTTCTCAGAGGGTTGTGAATCTTTGGAACTCTGTTGCTCAAAAGGCGGTGGAAGCAGAATCTCCAAATACTTAAGGCATTATAGCATAGAACCATAGAAATAAAAATAAGGCAGAGGTAAATAGATTCTTGATAAGCAAGGAGTTGAAAGATTCACAGAATCACAGAATAATACAGTGCAGAAGAGGCCCTTCGGCCCATCGAGTCTGCACCGATGCATTAAAACACCTGACCTGTCTACCTATTCCCATTTGCTAGCACTTGGCCCATAGCCTTGAATGTTATGACGTGCCAAGTGCTCATCCAGGTACTTTTTAAAGGATGTGAGGCAACCTGCCTCTACCACCCTCCCAGGCAGGGCATTCCAGACCGTCACCACCCTCTGGGTAAAAAAGTTTTCTTCAAATCCCTCTTAAACCTCCCGCCCCTCGCCTTAAACTTGTGACCCCTCGTAACTGACCCTTCAACTAAGGGGAACAGCTGCTCCCTATCCACCCTGTCCATGCCCCTCATAATCTTGTGCACCTCAATCAGGTCACCCCTCAGTAGTCTCTGCTCCAGTGAAAACAACCCAAGCCTATCCAACCTCTCTTCATAGCTTAAATGTTCCATCCCAGGCAACATCCTGGCGAATCGCCTCTGCACCCCCTCCAATGCAATCATTTCCTTCCTATAATGTGGCGACCAGAATTGCACACAGTACTCCAGCTGTGGCCTTACCAAAGTTCTGTCCAACTCCAACATGCCCTCCCTGCTTTTGTAATCTATGCCTCGATTGATAAAGGCAAGTGTCCCATATGCCTTTTTCACCACCCTATTAACCTGTTCTCTGCCTTCAGAGATCTATGGACAAACATGCCAAGGTCCCTTTGTTCCTCGGAACTTCCCAGTGTCAGGCCATTCATTGAATACTTCCGTCTCACATTACTCCTTCCAAAGTGTATCACCTCACACTTTTCAGCGTTAAATTCCATCTGCCACTTTTCTACCCATTTGACCATCCCGTCTATATCTTCCTGTAACCTAAGACACTCCACCTCACTGTTAACCACTCAGCCAATCTTTGTGTCATCCGCGAACTGACTGATCCTACCCCCGACATAGTCATCTATGTCATTTATATAAATGACAAACAATAGGGGACCCAGCACAGATCCCTGTGGTACACCACTGGACACTGGCTTCCACTCACTAAAACAGCCGTCTGTCATCACTCTCTGTCTCCTACAGCTAAGCCAATTTTGAATCCACCTTATCAAGTTACCTTGTATCCCATGTGCATTTGCTTTCTTGATAAGTCTCCCATGTGGGACCTTGCCAAAGGCTTTGCTGAAATCCATGTAAACTACATCAACTGCACTACCCTCATCTTCACACCTGGTCACATGCTCAAAAAATTCAATCAAATTTGTTAGGCATGACCTCCCTCTGACAAAGCCATGCTGACTATTACTAATCAAATTTTGCCTCTCCAAGTGGAGATAGATTCTCTCCTTCAGAATTTGCTCCAATAGTTTCCCTACCACTGACGTGAGACCCACTGGGCTGTAGTTCCCTGACTTATCTCTACAATCTTTCTTAAACAGTGGGACCACATTAGCTGTTCTCCAGTCCTCTGGCACCTCCCCCGTGGCCAGAGAGGAATTAAAAATTAGGGTCAGAGCCCTTGCAATCTCCACCCTCGCCTCCCACAGCATCCTGGGACACAAATTGTCCAGACCTGGAGATTTGTTCACTTTTAAGCCTTCCAAAACCTCCAATACCTTGTCACTCCCTGTGACAATTTGCTCAAGAACCTCACAGTCTCTCTCTCTAAGTTCCATATCTACATCCTCTTTCTCTTGGGTGAAGACAGATCTGAAATATTTGTTCAACACCCTACCAATGTCCTCGGGCTCCACCCACAAATTTCCCCCTTGATCCCTAATGGGTCCTACTCTTTCCCTGGTTATCCTCTTCCCATTGATATACTTATAGAATATCTTGGAATTTTCCCTATTTTTACCAGCCAGAGCTTTCTCATATCCCCTCTTTGCTCTCCTAATTGCTTTCTTAAGCTCCATCCTACACTTTCTGTACTCCACTAATGCTTCCGTTGATTTGCTTTCCTTGTATTTGCTAAAAGCCTCTCTTTTCCTTCTCATCGTACCCTGAATGTTACTGGTCATCCATGGTTCTCTGGGCTTGTTGCTCCTACCTATTACCCTAGAGGGAACATGTTGGACCTGTACCCTCCCCATTTCCTTTTTGAATGCCCCCCACTGCTCTTCTGTAGATTTCCCGACAAGTAACTCTTTCCAGTCTACCTTGGCCAGATCCTGCCTTATTTTACTAAAATTCGCTCTCCCCCAATCCAAAACCTTTTTTTGCAACTTGTCTATTTCTTTCTCCATAACAAGCTTAAATTGTACCATGTTGTGGTCGCTATCACCAAAATGCTCCCCCACCAACACATCAACCACCTGTCCGTCTTCATTCCCCAGAATTAGGTCCAGCACTGCACCCTCCCTTGTTGGATCCATTACATATTGAGCTAAAACGTTCTCCTGTATACATTTTAAGAACTCTACTCCATCTAAGCCCTTAACACGATGACTATCCCAATTAATGTTGGGAAAGTTGAAATCACCTAATATAATTACCCTAATATTTTTACACACCTCTGCAAATTGCGCACATATTTGCTCCTCAATTTCCCGCTGACTATCTGGAGGTCTATAATAAGCACCTAGCAATGTGGCTGTCCCTTTTTTATTTCTAAACTCTACCCATAAAGCTTCATTTGATGCCCCCCTCCAAGAAATCATCTCTCCTTACTGCAGTAACTCCTTAACTAATATTGCAATGCCCCCTCCTCTTTTACCCCCTCCTCTGTCTCGCCTGAAGATTCTATATCCCGGGATATTGAGCTGCCAATCCTGTCCTTCCCTCAACCATGTCTCCGTGATGGCTATTATATCACAATTCCACATGTCAATCATTGCCCTTAACTCATCCGTTTTACCTGCAATACTCCTGGCATTAAAGTAGAGGCCTTCCATCCTGGTCTTACTCCCTTGAAACTTACTTCCCTCTGACTTGTTCGCTTTCCTGTGTTTAGCTGTGTCCCTATTCTGCTAGGAGTCTGTGTCCCCTCCCCCTGCCAAATTAGTTTAAACTCCTCCCAACATACTAGCAAACCTGCCAGCAAGGATGTTCATCCCCCTCTGGTTCAGATGTAGACCGTCTCGCTTGTACAGGTCCCACCTTCCCCAGAAACGGTCCCAGTGGTCCAGGAATCTAAAACCCTCCCTCCTGCACCAACTCTTAAGCCACGCATTCATCTGTGCTATTCTCCTATTTCTATACTTGCTAGCACGTGGCACTGGGAGTAATCCAGAGATTACAACCCGAGAGGTCCTGCTTTTTATTCTACTACCTAACTCCCTGAATTCTTGATGCAAGACCTCATCCCTCTTTCTACCTATGTCATTGGTACCAACATGTACCATGACCTCTGCCTTATCACCCTCCCCCTTCAGGATGCCCTGCAGCCGCTCAGTGACATCCCGGACCCTGGCACCAGGGAGGCAACACAGCATCCTGGAGTCACGTTGACGGCCACAGTAGCGCCTATCTGTTCCCCTGATTATAGAATCCACTATTACTTTTGCTCTTCCTCTTTTTCCCCCTTCCTGTGCAGACAGGCTGCTTGTGGCACCAGAAGCTTGGCTCTGTCCGCATTGCCTGGAGGAACCAGCCTCATCAGCCTCCAAGATGGAATACCGATTTGCAAGCGGGACCCCAGGGGACTCCTGAACTACCTGCCTAATTCTCTTGGACTGCCTGGTGGTCACCCACTCCCTTCCTACCTCAAGTCCCTTCAGCTGTGGTGTGACCACCTCTCTATACGTGCTATCCACAATGCTCTCAGACTTGCGGATGCTCCACAGTGTTTCCAGCTGCCATTCCAGCTCTGAAACCCGAGCTTCCAGGAGCTGCAACTGGACACACTTCCTGCACACATCCTGGTCCCAGGGACTGGAAATGTTCCTGGATTCCCACATGCAGCAGGAGGAGCAAACCATGGCTTCAAGCTTTCCTGTCATGACTAACCCCTTTAAATTTAAAACTTTAGATGATTATAATTTTAAAAAAACTAAGTCTTGCTAAAACAATAACTTACAATTCAATCCACTTCGAAAAATACCCACCAGGATGTACTCACCAGTCAGCTGTGCTCTTTGGAAACTCTCGGCTTCCCTGACTCTGAGGACAGGTAGGAAATGAAAGGAGCTTCTCGCTCCCTCCTCACCGAACTTCCTCAATCACCAAACTTCCACTTTAACACTCTAATGCAACCCAAGTCAGCACTCCAGTGTAAACAAGCATTATTGGGGGTAGGTGGAAATCTGGAGTAGAGGTTACATACAATCAGATCAGCCATGATCTTATTGAATGGCGGAGCAGGTTCGAGGAGCTGACTGGCCTACACCTGTTCCTAATTCATATATTCGTATGTGCACTATCTGGACTTGGATACATATTGCCATTCCTTCATGGTTACCCGGTCAAAGTCCTGGAACTACCTACTAATACCACACGGACAGCAGCAGTTCAAGAAGATGGTTCACCACTATCTTCTCAAGGATGGCCACTAAATGCTGGCCTTGTTAGTAATGCCCATATCCTCAGAATGAATATACAAAATGTGAATATACACTCAATGAAAAGACAGTGAGGGTGTGGATGGACAGAGGTCCCAAGTTTTGCAAATGTACAATTATCCAAAAGTGTGAGTGCAGATACATAACTATATAAAAGCCAATAGCATTTTGGGTTTTTTAAAATATGGTCATAGAACATAAGAGTAACAAAATAAAGATAAATTCCATAGTTGGAATAGTTTTCTTTAACTTCTTCTTGGGACATGAATGATGCTAGCAAGCGTGCATTTACAGGTAAAAATTAATGAGGAAGACTATTTAGCCCATAATCTCTGGAAAATGTGTATGTATGGACATTGATCAGGCTTGACTGAAGTAGGCGTATTGCCGCACACAAATTGAAGCTAACCTGTACATGCTGATAATGATGACAAGCAGTAAATCAGGAATAGAGGAGGATCAAGGATGATGTTAGAAGCACACTGGAGATGACCATGTGGGTGTAGGAGTTGATGCCTTTGGAGGAAATGTACCAGCTGCATTGCAATAGATAGAAGGGGAGCCATGATTGGAGCAATGGATATCAAGTAGCGTGGCAATGATGTATTCAAGGACATGAAAAAGGAAAGGGAGATTAGTGATGGAACATTAATTCAGAACTTTTTTGGGATCAAGGGTGTGCTTTTAAGAAGAGGTTGATGATAATGGTGTTGATAGGGAGAAAACAATCCCTGAGGAGAGGATATTGGTGTCTCTAGCAATGATTACTTATCATTACTTGCCCTGGATAAAAGTCACTGGCTTGCTAGGCCACATCGGAAAGCAGTTAAGAGTCAATCAATTAAGAATTAATGTGGACTGGAGTCACATTTGGCAGATAAACATGGCAGGTCTCCTTGTTTCCTTTCCTAAACGACATCAGTGAATTAGTTGGGTTTTTATGACAATCCAGCAGCTTCACAGTTACTTTTACTGATACCAGCTTTTTATTTCCATACTTTTTAAACTGAATTCAAATTATCAGATGGCCATAATCTACCAGATTATTACTCCAAGTTTCTGAATTAATATTCCAGTTACGTAACCACTACACTACAGTGCCCTCTAATACAATGTTAGCAAGTATTTGATCAAGAAAGAAGGTTGAGTGTTCTATTACATAAAATAGAACAGTTAATCATCTGTGTCTATCCTCATAAACTTCAATGCAAGTCATAAACAGATAATGGATTTTATTTTACAATCTTATTTTATGGGAACAGTACAATTTGGGAGGGAAGAAGACAAAATGTTTCTCTAGTGGCCTGTTGAATAAAGGTATGATCAGATGTAGTATTAAATAAATGACAAAGCCAGATAGATCAGGAGAGTCCCAAGACTGTCTTGAATTAGGTAATCTTCAGAGCAGAAGGGACGGTGGCTGGAATTTTATGCCCCTCAAACAGGTAGGCCATTCCCGACCCCCTCCCGCTGCAATTTTACGCAGGGCAGCAGCAGTGAGAAAAAGCCCACCCGCCCCGGGCCAATCAAGGCCCTTAAGTGGCCAATTAACTGCACTTAAGGGCCTCCTCCCACCGCCGTGCGTATTTTACCCTCGGCAGCCGGACGGCAGAAGCCTCTAAAACCCCGCCTGATGAAACCAGGCGACCTTCTTGTGGGGTGGGGAGCCCTCCTTATCGGCACCCTGTGCCCCGTGGAGGGCCACCCCTGAAGCCCCAACCACCCCCGACGCACAATACTTCCCCTGCCCCCTCTAACTGACCCCCCTTGCCTCACGGGCGCCTGACCGATTGTCCCCGGCGAGGCCCTAAAAACTTACCTGTCTTCTGGGACCATCCTTCTTCTTGTTTGTGATGGCTGGTGTAGTCCCAGCAGTGGCCACCACTACCAGTGACGCTGCTGGGACTCAGAACTGCTGTCCCGCTGATTGGCTAGCAGCTCCATTAGGCGGAACATCTGCTTCAAGGAGGTGGAAGCCCTGCCCAAGACCAATTAAGGGTCTGGGGAGCATAAAATCCGGGTCTGGCTCCCCAGGCTTGGTAGAGGCGGGCTCGCCACCAACTTTTCGGCCAGTGGATGAGGCCTCCTGTACAATGAAAAATTCTGGCCAGTGTACTCCATTTGCCCTCAGTGCCTTAGTTAGGAAGGAAAAAGATTTCCTGCTGGAAGGTCTGCACATTGAGTGAGGACATTCATATAATGCCTTATCATTTCACTCACAAATAATCCAAAGCACTTCACATACAATGGATTAATTTTGACACAGCAAAGTCCCACAAACAGCAATGAGCAATTAATTTTTCTTTGGTGGCATTGTTTGAGCGACAAATGTGGGCCAGGATATTGGGAGAACTCCCAGCTCTGACTTGGGTAATGACATGATATCTTTGACAGCCACCTGAACCACCAGAATGGGGAGACGGGACATCAGTTTAATATTCCGTCTGAAGGACAGCACCTCTGACAACACAGAGCTCCCTCGCTATTGCCCTGAAATATCCGCAATAACACATATGCCTAATTATATGGTAGCTCATCTTCTCACTGGATAAACTCACTGAGCCTTCAGAGAAACAGTCTTGTGCACTTGCAAATTGAGAAAAGTAAATGACAACATTTTTTTATGAAAGTTACCTGCGAGGTCCTTTCCATATTTCGAATATTATGAGAATCAATGTATTTTAAAAAGTCATTTATTGTGTAAAGAACTTTTAAGATTGTTCAGAGTGAAAGATGCTATATAACCACATAATTACATTAAATAGACCTGCATGTAAGTTATATCAAAATCAACTGATACGTATCGCATACTGATATCTTACCCTCACAGGGAAATGAAACTATTCAATCAGGAACCTCCATCCTGTAAAGATTAAATTTCACAAAACGGAGATTCCTCTCAGTTACCTTGTGAAAGCAATTTTCTGCAGTTGCAGGGTGCAGGTCATTGCTTTTGTAGGAAAGCAGGAGTATATCGTAAATCAAATAACCTTACCTGGCAAGGAAAGTGAAACAACCAGATTCAGATTTTACTAATATACTTGCTTGGTTACATGGACAATGCAACTCATTATGGGAGTGAAGTCCCAACTCAACTAAGTGTTTCATTTTTGGATTAGCTGACAATTTATATCAAAGTTTACCTGGGACCACAGCTCAATTTGAGTCACTGGGGTACTTCGGATGATAGTGTAAAATGGGAGATATTGGATTAGTCAATGAAGTCAAAACAAATGAAAATCGAGAAAGGGCTATAAAAGCGATTGATCCAATATCACCCGTTTTACATTATCGTCCATTTTGTGCCCTTTCGTAATGGTAAAAATATTTGCTGTCATTACTTACACCACACCTTGTGACAGTGTTTTGCATCAGAGCATATGGCATTAGTTGCTCTCTGATGCTTTCAGTGCTCATGCAAAGGACCATCAATAGCACAGGAAATTAATATCTGAATGATGTATAGTGGATGGCCGATCATGAATGGCCAATATGAATGCATCCATTTTACACTATCGTCAAATATCAAAATGACCTCCGTGGAACTTACCTTGCCAAGGAGAGGTCAAATTGAGGCCGGGTTGGAGCAGCTCTGACCTCTGATTGTCTTTTCAAAGCAAGTTAACAGGTAGGATTGAATTCAAAACCACAATAATCTTTTATCGTTATTAATATTTGTTGAAAGTATTCCCACGTGGTAAAGTAATTCAATTGAACCAATATAAATAACCTACAAATTATGCTTGAATCAGAATCTCTGTAAACTGGTGACAAAATGGTCAGTTTGAAAATCGTTGTCCCGTAATTGATTTACAGTAATTATAAAATGTATTTAACTGAAAATGTAGCTGGTCTGATTAGTAAGTTTGCGGACAACACAAAGGTTAGTGGAGTTGCGGACAGTGATGAGGATTGTCAGAGGATACAGCAGGATATAGATCGGTTGGAGACTTGGGCGGAGAAATGGCAGATGGAGTTTAATTCGGACAAATGTGAGGTAATGCATTTTGGAAGGTCAATGCAGGTGGGAATTATACAGTAAATGGCAGAACCCTTAGGAGTATTGACAGGCAGAGAGATCTGGGCATACAGGTCCACAGGTCACTGAAAGTGGCAACGCAGGTGGATAAGGTAGTCAAGAAGGCATACGGCATGCTTGCCTTCATCGGTCGGGGCATAGAGTATAAAAATAGGCAAGTCATGCTGCAGCTGTACAGAACTTTAGTTAGGCCACACTTAGAATATTGTGTGCAATTCTGGTCACAACACTACCAGAAGGACGTGGAGGCTTTGGAGAGGGTACAGAGGAGGTTTACCAGGATGTTGCCTGGTCTGGAGGGCATTAGCTATGAGGAGAGGTTGGATAAACTCGGATTGTTTTCACTGGAACGACGGAGGTTGGGGGGGGCGCGACATGATAGAGGTTTACAAAGTTATAAGCGGAATGGACAGAGTGGATAGTCAGAAGCTTTTTCCCAGGGTGGAAGAGTCTGTTACTAGGGGACATAGGTTTAAGGTGCGAGGGGCAAAGTTTAGAGGGGATGTGCGAGGCAAGTTCTTTACACAGAGCGTGGTGAGTGCCTGGAACTTGTTGCCGGGGGAGGTGGTGGAAGCAGGTACCATAGAGACGTTTAAGAGGCATCGTGACAAATACATGAATAGGATGGGAATAGAGGGATACGGACCTCGGAAGTGCAGAAGGTTTTAGTTTAGACAGGCATCAAGATCGGCGCAGGCTTGGAGGGCCGAATGGCCTGTTCCTGTGCTGTACTGTTCTTTGTTCTTCTTTTGTTCTTTGAAAGGAAATGTTGTCACCATTAAATTGGCGATGATTTTACTGGTATTTATTTGTGCAATTCATAGGAGTTTAATGAAAGAAAATGCCGTTGGGAGAGCAGGGCATTAGTGACACATTGATTTTTTTTATCTCTGGTACGTTAATAATGCTGTAACCAATTCATTTTTTAGCCATAGTAACAAATTTACTGATATCCTCTTGATGTGATTCCAACTATTCGGTATATTTAAATTAGAAGAGAAAGACTTGCATTTATAAAGTGCCTTTCACGACTGCAGAATGTCCCAAACACTGAAGCACTTTTGAACTGACCTCAATGCAGCCTTGGTTCAAACATGGACAAAAGAGCTGAACTTAAGAGGTGAGGTGAGAGT
Source organism: Heterodontus francisci (assembly GCF_036365525.1). Classification (NCBI taxonomy): domain Eukaryota; kingdom Metazoa; phylum Chordata; class Chondrichthyes; order Heterodontiformes; family Heterodontidae; genus Heterodontus; species Heterodontus francisci. Next base: position 188,357,898 of record NC_090372.1, on the reverse strand, counting down.
GACTGCCCTTGACATCAAGGCAGCATTTGACGCAGTATGGCATCAAGGAGCTCTAGCAAAACTGAAGTCAATGGGAATCAGTGGGAAAACTCTCCTCTGGTTGGAGTCATGCCTAGCGCAAAGTAAGGTGGCTGTGGTTGTTAGAGGTCAATCATCTCAGCTCCAGGACATCACAGCAGGAGTTCCTCAGGGTAGTGTCCTAGGCACAACCATCTTCAGCTGCTTCATCAATGACCTTACTTCAATCATAAGGTCAGAAGTGGGGATGTTCGCTGATGATTGCACAATGTTCAGCACCATTTGTGACTCCTCGGATACTGAAGCAGTCTGTGTGGAATTGCAACCATTTCTGGACAATATCTAGGCTTGGGCTGATAAGTGGCAAGTAACATTAGCGCCACACAAGTGCCAGGCAATGACCATCTCCAACAAAAGAGAATCTAACCATCTCCCCTTGACATTCAATGGCATTACCATCACTGAATCCCCAACTATCAACATCCTAGGGGCTACCAATAACCAGAAACCTTACTGGAGTAGCCATATAAATACCGTGGCTACAAGAGCAGGTCAGAGGCTAAGAATCCTGCGGCGAGTTACTCATCTCCTGACTCCCCAAAGCCTGTCCATCATCTACAAGGCACAAGTCAGGAGTGTGATGGAATACTCTCCACTTGCCTGGATGGGTGCAGCTCCAACAACACTCAAGAAGCTCGACACCATCCAGGACAATGCAGTCCACTTGATTGGCACCCCATCCACAACCATTCACTCTGTCCACCACAGATGCACAGTGGCAACAGTGTGTACCATCTACAAGATGCACTGCAGCAATGCACCAAGGCTCCTTAGACAGCACCTTCCAAACCTGCGACCCCTACCACCTAGAAGGACAAGGGCAGCAAATGCATGGGAACATCACCACCTACAAGTTCCCCTCCAAGTCACACACCATCCTGACTTGGAACGATAATGCGTTCCTTCACGGTTGCTGGGTCAAAATCCTGGAACTCCCTCCCTAACAGCACTGTGGGTGTACCTACCCAACATGGACTGCAGCGGTTCAAGAAGGCAGCTCACTGCAACCTTCTCAAGGGCAATTAGGGATGGACAATAAATGCTGGCCTAGCCAGCGACGCCCACATCTCTTGAATGAATATTTTAAAAATGTAGGGAATATGGTGGCCAGCTTGAGCACAGCAAGGTCCCAGAAACAGTAATGTAAGAATGACCAGATAATCCTGGTTTGTGATATTGATTGAAGGATACTGGCCAGGAAACCAGGAATAACTCCCATGATCTTCTTCAAATTAGTTCCATGGAAACCTTAACGTCCATCTGAGAGGGCCTTAGTTTAACGTCTCATCTGAAAGAGCACAACTGACACTGCCGCACTCTCCCGCAGTACTGTATAGGAGTGTCAGCCTTGATTTTTGCACTCAATTCCTGCTCACGGACTCACAACCCACAACCTTCTGAGTCAGAGGTGAGAGTGCTACCAACTGACCAGGGCCCAAGGAAAGTCCTGAACTCCTACCATCTATTTCACTTATTAAGTTCAGTTCAGCTATTCAGGGTCATTTTACTTTATCAAATACATTTTGCAGACACTATAAGATGTCCTAGAAACATAGAAACATAGAAAATAGGAGCAGGAGTCGGCCATTCGGCCCTTCGAGTCTGCTCCGCCATTCATCATGATCATGGCTGATCATCCAACTCAGTAGCCTGTTCCTGCTTTCACCCCATACCCTTTGAACCCTTAAGACCCAAGAGCTGTATCTAACTCCTTCTTGAAAACATACAACATTTTGGCCTCAACCGCTTTCTGTGGTAGCGAATTCCATAGGTTCACCACTCTCCGGGTGAAGAAATTTCTCCTCATCTCAGTCCTGAATGGTTTACCCCGTATCCTTAGACTATGTCCCCTGGTTTTGGACTCCCCCACCATCAGGAACATCCTTCCTGCATCTACCCTGTCAAGTCCTGTTAGAATTTTATAGGTTTCTATGAGATCACCCCTCATTCTTCTGAACTCCAGCGAATATAATCCTAACCGACTCAATCTCTCCACATGCGTCAGTCCCGCCATCCCAAGAATCAGTCTGGTAAACCTTCGCTGCACTCCTTCTATAGTAAGAACATCCTTCCTCAGATAATAAGACCAAAACTGCACACAATATTGCAGGTGTGGCCTCACCAAGGCCCTGTATAATTGCAGCAAGACATCCCTGCTCCTGTACTCGAATCCACCCTGTTGCTTTGCTCTACTCGACTCGTCCACCCTGTTGCTTTGCTCTACCTGTATTCACATACTGCCTGTGGACACCTCTCTGCACAAGAAGGAGCTTCTAGAAAGAACTGATGCACAGATTTAAAAATATGTTAAGTGCATTTAAAGATAGAATTCACCCTTCACTGCAGACCCATTCTTGCATTTAATTCTTTAATCACTGTAAATAAATCTCTAATGTGAACTATGAAACATGAATCATATGGTGATGAATGTACTGGGACTGAGATTTTGAACTGGGACTGGGATTTGGGATTTTGGATTCGGACTGGAACTGTCATTAGGACCAGGACGTTGCACTTGGATTGGGGCATGGGATGGAACTTCTTTGAGCTGGATCTTGTGATATGGGAATTCCAGGTATCAATGTAATTATTAGGCAATCATGGGAGGTAAGTCAGAAAGAAATTGGTTATTCACAGAATTAATATTTTTTCATATTTAATTCTTTTTCTTGTACAGGATCTTGTTTTTACACCTGAGTGCAGAAGTGAATCTGGAAGTTCCTACAATTTTAAAACCAGTGAGTTTGACTTCAATAACTTGTCATATTCCGGTGCAACTTTAAAATATTTCCATCTTGACACATACCTTCCCATTTCACCCAGGCGGAGAATCACAAACCGGCTGTTGCTGTTGAAATCCTGCAAGGAATGTTGAATCTCTTCAGTAAATCCTTTACCCACAAACCAGCGGCTCATGTTCCTGAACACGGTGACTGAAGTTCTGTTTCACCTACAGTCCTGTGTAAGAACCGTCCGCTCCAGTATCTCACATCCCATATTATTTTAGAGTTTCAAAATCTCCTGAAATAGAGCAATTCACTTATTTTCCTTCTTTCTGCAGATGAAATCTCCTCACTCGCATAATATCCACCAACTGGCCGTACAGGGAAGGTTCCAGAAACTTGAAGCATTTTTACTGGAAAGGGTAAGACTTTGCTAAACATGTCTGATAATTTTTTGTCACTTGTCCTTTACATCAGTTTGTGTTTCATTAACCATTTTTGTATATTAATCATTTCTTTAAACATTTTGCACTATTTCAGATCTTTTAACTGGTATATGAGATATAATTAATAAAATAATAGCTTAATAATCCCATATTCTTGAATTATTAAACTTTAGCTGAACTTGATATAAACTGCAGCTAAACTTCACACTGAAAGCTATTCAGCCTCTTGCCTCTTTGCAGGAAAGCAGTTGAAACATGCGAAAAACAAATTTACTTTTTTATTTATTTGAATAATGTATATTTGTCCTTTCACTTCAGTCAGCTTGAAAATAAAGTTTATTGTTCTTAATACCTGCATTTTTATCTTTGTCTACTTTACTCTGAAGTATATCTTTGTTGTTCATTTAATGGGGTGTTGTCGCTTAGTGAACTTTAATGTTTCCACATGTTTGGAGATTTCTTTACTGCAAAGGGAATTGCACCTGTATAGAGATGCGGAGAAAAATCCAGCTTAGCAATCTATGTGAGACAGAAAGGGTGCCTTGGTATCATGTTAATAGGTTGAAGATCAACACATCTAATTTAATGTTATTTTAACAGTATAAACACCATTTACAAACAGTGGGTTAACATCACCTTTAAAACAGCAGATGAAAGAAATTAATATAAATGCTTTCAGCTAAACTCCACAAGGTATACATCACAGAATCACAGAATTGTTATAGAGCAGAAGGAGGCCATTTGGCCCATCATGTCCGCAATGGCTCTCTGAAAGAGCAATTCCCTCAGTTTCATTTTCCTGTCTTCTCCCCATAACCCTGCACATTCTTCCTTTCATATAATAGTCTCATTCCCTTTTGAATGCTTCAATTGAACCTGCCTCCATGACGTTCTCAGGCAGCGCATTCCAGACCTTAACCACTCGCTGCGTGAAAAAGATTTTCCCCATACCACTGTTGCTTCTCTTACCAAATACTTTAAATCTGTGCCCTCTCGTTCTCAATCCTTTCATGAGTGGGAGCAGTTTCTTCCTATCTACTCTGCCCAGACCCCTCATGATTTCGAATACCTCTATCAAATCACCTCTCAGCCTTCTCTTCTCCAAGGAAAATGATCCTAACTTCTCCAATCTATCTTCATAACTGAAATTCCTCATCCCTGGAACCATTCTCATGAATCTTTTCTGTACGCTTTTCAAGGCCCTCATGTCTTTCCTCAAGTGCAGCGCCCAGAATTGGACACAATACTCCAGCTGAGTCTGAGCTAGTGTCTTATACAAGTTCAACATAACTTCCTTGCTCTTATACTCTATGCCCCTATTAATAAAGCTTAGGATACTGTATGCTTTATTAACTGCGCTCTCTACCTTCTTCTATCTTCAATGACTTATGCACATATACAACTACATCCCTCTGCTCCTGCACCCACTTTAGAATTGTACCCTTTATTCTATATTGTTTCTCCATGTTCTTCCAACCAAAATGAATCACTTCACATTTCTCTGCATTGAACTTCATCTGCCACCTGTCTGCCCATTCCACCAACTTGTCTATATCCTTTTGAAGTTCTACACTATCTTCCTTAAAGTTCACTATGCTTCCAAGTTTTGTATCATCTGCAAACTTTGAAATTGTGCCCTGTACACCAAGGTCTCGGTCATTAATACATATTAGGAAAAGCAAGGGTCCCAACACTGATCCCTCGGGAACTCCACTCTAAACCTTCCTCCAGACCGAAAAGCATCCAATAACCACTACTATTTGTTTCATGTCACTCAGCCAATTTTGTATCTGTGTTGCTACCGTCCCTTTTATTCCATGAGCTGCAAGTTTGCTCACAAGTCTGTTATGTGGCATTGTATCAAACGCCTTTTGAAAGTCCATGTACACCACATCAACAGCATTGCCCTCATCAACCCTCTCTGTTACCTTCTCAAAAAACTCCAGCAAGTTAGTTAAACATGATTTTCCCTTAAGAAATCCATGCTGGCTTTCCTTAATTAACTCTCATTTGTCACTGTGACTATTGATTTTGTCCCGACTTATTTTTTTCCATAAGTTTTCCCACTGCCAAAGTTAAACTGACTAGCCTGTAGTTGCTGGGATTATCTTTACACCCTTTTTTGAACAATGGTGTAACATTTGCAATTCTCCAGTGCTCTGGCACCACTCCCGAACCTGAGGAAGACTGAAAAATTATGGCCAGTGCCTCTGCAATTTCCACTCTCACCTCCATCAGTATCATTGGATGCATCTCATCTAGCCCTGGTGCTTTATCCACTTTAGGTACAGACAGCCTATCTAATACTTCCTCTTTATCAATTTTAAACCCCTCTAGTGTCTGACTTACCTCCTCTTTCAACATTGCCTGGGTTGCATCTTCTTCCTTGGTAAAGACAGATGCAAAGTATGCATTTAATACCTCAACTATGGCCTCTGCCTCCATGTGTAAATCTTCTTTCTCGTCCCTAATCGGCCCCACTCCTTTTACCACCCTTTTACTATTTATATGCCTATAGAAAACTTTGGGATTTCCTTTAATGCCAGCTGCCAGTCTCTTTTCATGCTCTCTCTTTGCTTCTCTTATTTGCTTTTTCACTTCCCCTCTGCACCTTCTATATTCAGCCTGGTTCGCAATAGTATTTTCTACCTGACCTCTGTCATAAGCACACTTTTTCTTCTTTATCTTAATCTCTACCTCTTTTGTCATCCAGGGAGCTCTGTATTTGTTTGCTCTACAGTTCCCCTTTGAGGGACCATACTTTGATTGTGCCCGAACTATCTCATCTTTGAAGGTTGCCCATTGATCATCTATCGGTTTTCCTGCCAGCTTTTGACAAATTATTTTTTCTCACCAGTTCCATTCTAACCCCAATTGAAGTTGGCCTTCCCCCAGTTAATTATTCTTACCCTGGATTTCTCTTTGTCCTTTTCCATAGTCAGCCTAAACCTTATGATACAATGATCACTGTCCCCTAAGTACTCTCTTACTGATACTTGATCCACTTGGCCCACCTCATTCTCAAGAACCAGGTCTAGCAGTGCCTCTTTTCTCGTTGGACTGGAAACATACTGTTGTAGAAAATTTTCCTGAACACACTCGAGGAACTCTTGCCCCTCACTGCCCTTTACACTACTATTATCCCAGTCTATGCTTGCATAATTGAAGTCCCCCATTATAACTACCCTATAATTTTTGCACTTCTCTGTAATTTCCTTGCAAATTTGTTCCGCCACATCCTTCCCACTAGCTGGTGGCCTTTAGACAACACCAGGCAATGTAACGGCACCTTTTTTGTCCTTAGTTCTAGAAAAATTGATTCTGTCCTCAGCCTCTCTGGGACAATCTTTTTCTTCAGCACGGCAATGATCTCCTTAATCAATACAGCCACCCCTCCCCCTTTTTTCCCTTTCCTGTCTTTCCTGAACACCTTGTATCCAGGAATATTTAACAGCCAGTCCTGCCCTTCTTTAAGCTAGGTCTCTGTTATAGCCACATCATATTTCCACATGGCAATCTGCGCCTGTACCTCACCAGTCTTATTAGCCACACTCCGTGCATTCACATACATGCACGTTAACCCTGATTCAGACTTTATTACTTTCTCCTTTACTCTGACCCCCACCGAATAACATACTATTCCCTACTCTCGTGCTATCTATCTCCCCCAGTATTCTGTGCACCTTGGTATTCCTCTCTGATACTTACTCCTGGTTCCCACACTCTTGACAAGTTACCAATTTTGCTACCCTCCAATCTGAGCACCCTCTCAGGTTCCCACCCCCCTGACAATTTAGTTTAAAACCTCCCCAACAGCACTAGCAAATCTCCCTGCGAGGATATTTGTCCCAGTCTTGCTAAGATGCAACCCGTCCATCTTGTACAGGTCCCACCTGCACTAGAACTGGTCCCAATGTCTCTGAAATCTGATGCCCTCCCTCCTACTCCAGTTCTCCAGCCATGTGTTCAATCACTCAATTCTTCTATTCCTATGCTCACTTGCATATGGGACTGGGAGTAACCCTGAGATTACTGCTTTTGGGGTCCTGCTTTTCAATCTCCTTCCTAGCTCCCTAAAATCTGCTTTCAGGACCTCAAGCCCCTTCTTACCTTTGTCATTGGTACCAAGGTGGACCACGACCTGTGGCTGCTCACCCCCCCACCAGAAGAATGTCCTGCAGCCTCTCCGTGACATCCTTGACCCTGGCACCAGGAAAGCAACACACCATCCTGGAGTCATGTTTACTGCCGCAGAAATGCCTGTCTGTTCCTCTAACCAATGAATCCCCTGTCATTACTATTCTTCCACTCCTCTTCCTCCCCTCCGGTGCAGCTGAGCCACCTGTGGTGCCATAAACCTGGCTCTGACTGCACTCTTCTGAGGAACCATAACCCTCATCAGTGTCCAAAATGGAAAACTGATTAGCGAGTGAGAATCATATCAGTGGACTCCTGCACTACCTGCCTGGTCCTCTTCGCCTGCCTGGCGATCACCCATTCCCTATCTGCCTGCATGCTCCTAACCTGTGGTGTGACCACATCCCTAAACGTGCTAGCCACTTAATCCTCTACCTTGCGGATGCACAACAGTGACTCCAGCTGTCGCTCGAGTTCCGAAACCCAGAGCTCAAGCTTCTGCAGCCGGTGACACTTCCTGTAGATGTGTCTGTCTAGGACGCATGGTGTGTCCATGACTTCCCACATGCCGCAGGCTGTACATTCCACTCGGCAGAGCTGCCATGCCATACCTTAACTTTACAGACTATTTATTATAAGTAGAATAGCTTACCAGGTACTCACCAACCAGCTCCTTCCACTGCAACGAAGCAGGAACCAAATATTGGAGGGTGAAAAAAGTAGAAAAAGAGTAGAAAAATGGAGCACCTCCTCCCCTTCACTGAACTTGCCACTCATCAAACTCGAATCTCTACACTCAGCTTGTAATCTGCACACCGTTTTCAAGCATACATACAGGCAGTTGAATTAGGAGCAAGAGTAGGCCTTCCAGCCCCTTGAACCTGCTCCACCATTTGATTAGATCATGGCTGATCTGATTGTGGTCTCAGCTCTAGTTTCCCATCTGCCCGCTATAACCTTTGACCCTCTTGTTAATCAAGAATCTATCTAACTCAGCCTTAAAAATATTCAATGACCCTGCTCTATGTGGAAGAGAATTCCACAGACTAACAACCCTCTGAGAGAAAAAAATTCCTCCTCATCTCCATCTTAAATGGAATGCCCCTTATTTTTAAACTGTGTCCCTTAGTTCTAGTCTCCCATAAGGGAAAACATCCTTTCAGCAACCACCCTGTCAAGTCCCCTCAGGATCTTATATGTTTCAATAAGATTACCTCTCTTTCTTCTAATCTACAATGGATACAGGCCCAACCTTACCAACCTTTCCTCATAAGATAACCAGCTCATCCCAGGAATCAGTTGAGTGAACCTTTCTGAACTGTTTCTATTGCAGTTATATCCTTTCATAAGTAAGGAGACCAAAACTGCACGCAGTACTCCAGATGGGATCTCACCAACTCCCCGTACAACTGTAGCAAAACTTCCCTACTTTTATATTCCATTCCCCTTGCAATAAATGGCAACATTCCATTTGCCTTCCTAATCACTTGCTGTACCTGCATAATAACTTTTTGCAAATCAAGTACCAGGACGCCCAGATTCCTCTGTACCACAGAGTTCTGCAATCTCTCTCCCTAGTTAAATTATAAATTTCTATTCTTCCTGCCAAAGTGGATAAGTTCACATTTTCCACATTATACTCCATCTGGCAAATTTTTGCCCACTCACTTAACCTATCCATATCCCTTTGCAGACTCTTTGGGCTGAATTTTATGTTGCTGCTGCCATAACTGGCAGCAGCTGTAAAGAAATGGTGGCCCGCCCATGCGGGCTTTACTTCGCAGAGCCACTGTGATATTAAGTGTGGTGGCTCAGTTACATGGCTGGGGCGGACGGCATCCCTCCTCCCCGCACCAGCTCCCCCCCCCCACCCCCCGCCACCAATGATGTGTAAGGGACAGGCAGTTCGTCCCCGGCAATAGCATCCAGCGCCATTGTGCGGTCACCAATGCCATTTTTAAAGGGCTTCCAGCCCTTCCACTTTGTTTAATTATTTAAAGTTATATGCATTTTAAATTTAATTAGAAAGTTAAATAAATGCTTCAAGCACCTCTCCCACCTGCCAATAACCAGACAGCTTATTCCTTGCCATCTCCCCTGCAAAATACTTACCTTGTGTACCTGACCTCCCCCCACAAAATTCACAAACTTTTATCTTTAACCTTTCCCACCATCCCCTACACCAATTATATTAGTTTGACCCCACTACCCCCCTCCCCCCCACCCCTGCACTGAAATACTTACCTCCTCCCCCCTCCCCACCAGTGGGATGGAGATCCGAAGGCACAGGAGTGACAGCCGCCATCACCAATAAGACACCAGAAAGGAAGCAGCAGCGGGTAAGTATTTAATTCATTCACTTGCATTCTTTTGATTAATGAAATGCTGCTCCCATCGCCAAGCCGTGGGGGGCCTCTCCCGGAGCCATTTTCTGGGCCCTCCCACCATGATCCCTGATGTTGGGGGGGCCTGTAAAATCCAATCCTTTACGTCCTCTTCACAACTTACTTGGTGTCAATAACATTAACAGCCGCACATTCGATCCCTTCATCCAAGTTATTGACATAGATTGTAAATCATTGAGGCCCCAGCACTGATTCCTGTGGCACTCCACTAGTGACAGCTTGCCAACCCAAAAATGCCCCATTTATCCCTACTCTCTGCTTCCTGTTAGCTAACCAAACCTCTATCCATGCTAATATGTTACTCCCTACACCATGAGGTCTTATTTTGTGCAGTAACCTTTGATGTGTCATCGGATCAAATGCCTTTTGGAAATCCAAGTACACCACACCTACAGTCCTGATTTATCCACATTGCTTGTTACTTCCTCAAAGAACTCTAATAAATTAATCAAACATGATTTCCCTTTCACAAAACCATGTTGACTCTGCCTGATCACATTAAGAGTTTCTAATTGCCATGTGCGAAGTACATCATGAAATGATAGGTGGAGGAATAAGCAGAGTAAACAGAGCAATTGAGGAAATATCTTATACCTACTTGAAATCTGCAGGGTTGAGACAGTGGAGGAAAAAGTGAAGTATGGAACCCGGGGTCATTGTGGGAAGGGAGTGGAGACAAAGAGGATTGTGCAATAATACCGGTTAGTCTGTGACTTCAACCTCACAATACAATTGTGCTCTGTGCTGCCAGTCAGAATTAAACCAGAGGCTCATGGGGTTGTAATATGATTGTTTGATATCTTGGGGAATCATAGAATCATGATCCAGCACAGAAGGAGGCCATTTGGCCCATCATGCCTGTGCCAGCTTTTTCAAAGGGCTATCCCCATTCTCCTGTTCATTAGCCCCAGCCCTGTAATTATTTCTCATTCAAGAATTTATCCCATTCTTTTTGAAAGATATTACTGAGTCTGCTTCCACCATCCTTTCAAGTAGTGCATTCCTGATCGCAAAAATGCATTGCGTCAAATAAATTTTCCTCATCTTGCTTCTAACCAGCAATTTAAACAAGTTTAGCGTAACTTTATTTTGTTCAGAGATACAGCACTGAACAGGCCCTTTGGCCCACTGAGTCTGTGCCAACCAACAACCACCCATTTATACTAATCCTACATTAATCCCATATTCCCTCCCACATCCCCACCATTCTCCTACCATCACTAGGGGCAATTTACAATGGCCAATTTACCTAACAACCTGTAAGTCTTTGGCTGTGGGAGGAAACTGGAGCACCTGGTGGAAACCCACACAGTTACAGGGAGAACTTGCAAACTCCACATAGGCAGTACCCAGAACTGAACCTGGGTTGCTGGAGCTGTGAGGCTAACCACGCCACCACTGTGCCGCCCAACTTCTTTGCATCTGTACTCTATGGGCTGATATTTAGAAACATAGAAAATAGGAGCAGGAGTAGGCCATTTGGCCCTTCGGGTCTGCTCCACTATTCATCATGATCATGGCTGATCATCCAACTCAGTAACCTGTTCCCGCTTTCGCCCCATACCCTTTGATCCATTTATCTATATCTATATCTAACTCCTTCTTGAAAACATACAATATTTTGGCCTCAACTGCTTTCTGTGGTAGCGAATTCCACAGGCTCACCACTCTCTGGGTGAAGAAATTTCTCCTCATCTCAGTCTTGAAAGGTTTACCCCGTATCCTTAGACTATGACCCCTGGTTCTGGACTCCCCCACCATCAGAAACATCGTTCCTGCATCTACCCTGTCAAGTCCTGTTAGAATTTTATAGGTTTCTATGAGATTCCCCCCTCACTCTTCTGAACTCCAGTGAATATAATCCTAACCGACTCAATCTCTCCTCATACGACAGTCCCACCATCCCAGGAATCAGTCTGGTAAACCTTCGCTGCACTCCCTCTATAGCAAGAACATCCTTCCTCAGATAAGGAGACCAAAACTGCACACAATATTCCAGGTGTGGCCTCACCAAGGCCCCGTATAATTGCAGCAAGACATCCCTGCTCCTGTACTCGAATCCTCTCGCTATGAAGGCCAACATACCATTTGTTTTTTTTAACGCCTGTTGCACCTGCATGCTTACTTTCAGCGACTGGTGTACGAGAACACCCAGGTCTCATTGCATATTCCCCTCTCTCAGTTTATAACCGATAATAATCTGCCTTCCTGTTTTTGCTACCAAAGCGGATAACCTCACATTTATCCACATTATACTGCATCTGCCATGCATTAGGCCACTCACTCAACTTGTCCAAATCACCCTGAAGCCTCTCTGCATCCTCCTCACAACTCGCTCTCCCACACAGTTTTGTGTCATCTACAACTTTGGAGATATTACATTTAGTTCCCTCATCTAAATCATTCATATTGTGAATAGCTGGGGTGCTAGCACCGATCCCTGCGATACCCCACTCTTCGCTGCCTGCCATTTGGAAAATGACCCATTTATCCCTACTCTTTGTTTCCTGTCCGCCAATCAATTTTCTATCCATCGCAATACACTACCCCCAATCCCATGCGCTTTAATATTACACGCTAATCTCTTATGTGGGACTTTGTCGAAAGCCTTCTGAAAGTCCAAATAAACCACATCCACTGGCTCCCCCTCATCAACTCTACTAGTTACATCCTCGAAGAATTCAAGTAGAATTGTCAAGCGGGATTTGTACTCCCGCTGCCGAAATCAGCGGTGGGCGAAAACAATGGCTGCATGTCACAGAGCCGCTGAGGTATTAAGCGTGGTGGCTCATTTAACTAGCTGTGGTGGACCTCAATCACCCCCCCCTACCCCACCCAATGACGAGGTCCGTCCCCAGAAATGGCGTCAGCTGCCTGTGTGCAGGCGCTTACGCCATTTTTAAAGGGCTTCGAGCCCTATCGTTCAATTTAAATGTTTAAAGAAACACTTAATAAAAAATTAAATACATTTATTTTGCCCCTTTCCCAGCCGCCCAATAACCAGAAATTAATTACTTGTCTTTCCCCCACAAAACACTTACCTAGTATACCTGACCGCCCGGCCAAAAGTACATAAACTTTAATCTATACCCCTTCCTACCATCCCCTACACCAATGATATTACTTTGACCACGCTGCATCCCACCGCCACCACCCCTCCATCCCACCAGTTTTCCGTCTCGGTTACCTGAACAAGGATCCGAAGGCGCGGGAGTGCAGGCTAGTAGCACAAAGATCACACCGGGACAGACAGCAGGAGCGTAAGGGTAATTAATTCATTGATTTTAATTAAAGAATTTAACTGTGGCTCCCGTTGCTGAGCGGCGGGGGGGGCGTGCAGCGGGGGGGCCACCATGAGGCTTTGCCACCGCCGGCAATATCGGCTGGGCCTTCCCGGCGTCGGGGTGCATGGCAGCCCTCTTCCACCAACAACCCCTGACGTCGGGGGAGTCAGTAAAATATAGCCCTATGCCTCTGTTTATAAATCCAAGCAACCCGAAAGATTTGTTAACAGCCTTCTCACCATATCCTGCCACTTTCAAATATTTGTGTTTGTACAACTAGTATAAGCAACTAGGGGCTAAATTATAAATCAGAGCCACAAAAGTAATAATCTCTGCATTACTACCTGAGCCGCGAGCAAATTGGCATAGGGTGAATAAGATCAGATAGTTGAATGCATGACTCAAAGATTGGTGTGGGAGAAATGGGTTTCAATTCATGGGGCACTAGCACCAGAACTGGGGAAAATGGGAGCTGTTCACTTGAACTGAGCTGGGACCGGTGTCCTGGCGAATCGAATAACTAGGGCTATAGAAAGGGCATTAAACTAAATAGTGGGGGGCAGGGACGGGGGGTGGGGAGAGGATTCAAGTGAGGTAAAATTTAGAAAGTTTAAGAGAAAGGAAAAGGCAATGAGGCAAGGTAGCAAAATGGGTCATGATAATTAGAATATGACAGGAAGGGACAGAGCATAAAAGTGTACAAACATAAGAGTGCACCAGAAAATAGGGTCAGAGTGGGGAAAAATGGTAAAAAGACAGAATTAAAGGCTCTTTATCTGAATGCATGCAGCATTTGTACCAAGACAGGTAAATTGATAGCACAAATAGAAATGGGTATGATATGATAGCCATTATAGTGACTTGGGGCTGAATTTTACGTCAGTCCGACAAGCTCCGGGAGGCCTTCCCAACCTGCTCCCGCCTCCACCGCCACTTTATGCAGGGCGCGGAAGCATAAAAGGCCCGCCCACCCCAGGCCAATCAAGGCCCTTAAGTGGCCACTTAACAGCCACTTAAGGGCCTACGCCGCCTCCACGCGCATTTTACATATGGCAAGAGGGTGTCCTGGACCAGGGAGCAGCCGCCTGACAAAACCAGGCAGCTCTCAAACATCCCAAGGACTGCCCTCATTTTTGGGCACCCTGGGCCGCCCCCACTAGCCCAATCACCCCTAACACCCCAACACACCCTCCGTCCCCCCCAACCGGCCACCCTTGCCTCGCCAGAGGCTGACGAGGCTCCATGACATCTTGACTTCTCGCTGGGCTGTAGTCCCAGCAGTGGCCACCACTCCTGGTGGCACTGTTGGGTCTAGGAGCTGCTGGCCCACTAATTGGCCAGCAGCTCCATTAGTCGGGACTTCCTACCTCAAGTGGGTGGAAGTTCTGCATCGCAACAATTGAAGCCCAGCAACCCACAAAATACGGGTCGGATCCCCAGGCGAGGTGGAAGGGGGTTCCGTCCGCCTAGGATAAAATCCCGGCCACGGTTGCAAAATGACCAAGGCTGGGAACTGAATATTCAAGGTTATTTGATATTTCGAAAGGATGGGAAGAAATGAAAAGTAGGTAGGGTAGCTCTGTCAATAAAAAATGAGATCATTAGAGTAGTAGGAAGATCAAGATGTATAATCAGTATGAATAGAGATAAGAAATTGCAAGGGAAAAAAGTCGCTGGTGGGTGTAGTTTATAGGCCCCCTAACAGTAGCTACACTGTAGGGCAGAGTATAAATCAAGAAATAATAGGGTTTTGTAAGAAAGGTACTGCAATAATCATGGGCAATTTTAATCTTCATATAGATTGGACAAATCAAACTGGAAAAGGTAGCATTGAAGACAAGTTCATAAAGTAAATTTGGGACAGTTTCTTGGAACAATATGTTGTGGAGCCAACCAGGGAACAGGCTATTTTAGACTTGGTAATGTATAATGAGACAGGATTAATTAATTATCTCATCGTAAGGGATCCTGTCAGGAAGAGTGATCATAACATGATAGAATTTCACATTCAGTTTGAAGGTGAGAAACTTGGGTCTGAAACTAGTGTCTTAAACTGAAATAAAGGCATTACAAAGATATGAAGACACAGTTGGCTAAAGTGGGCTTGGAAAGTAGGGTAAAAGGTAAGATGATAAATAAACTGTGGCAGAGATTTAAGGAGATATTTTGTACATCTTAACATTCATTCCATTGAGAAAGAAAGGGCCAGATTTTAAAACTCCGCTGCTAGCAAGACAGCAGTGAGCACGATTTGAAGATCGTGTTCTTGGAGGTTTACACTGGGATCTACCACTTCCGGAATGCTATGCAATATTCAAAGTGCTGCCAGCAGGGAGGAAATGGGTCGGGCGCTCATCTCCAATTGTGCCCATTGAGCTCATTAAAGAGCTCTTTAACAGGCCCGTCAGGAGCAGGAAGCTAGTTTAGAAGTCTGGGAACAGGGAAAATGCCATGGGGGCAACACAGCAGCATTGTGAAGACCCGAGCAATGTGAAGGGACATGAGGCCTATGGAAATGGCTGTTTAATTTAAAGCGGAGGCAGCAAATAAAGCTTAGCTGCTTCAGATATGTTTCAAAGTGATATTGTTTCAGCTGTAGGAGTTAGATGTTACATTGGAGAATGCCATGAAATTGGATAAGGAAAGGAGCCCACTGGCATTACTGTGGCAGCTAGAACTAGCACAGGAATGCCAGGTGAGTGTTAAAGGCCCAGCTGATGGAAATCAGATGCGAACAGGCTACTCTGACCTTGGACAGAGCTGCCAGGATGAACTGCAGCATTTGCAACCTCCTGGGCAGCAGGAGGCCAGAAGAGCACAGTGTGTGGCTGCTGGGGGATAAGGCTTATCCCCTCAGGAAGTGCCTTCAGACACCCGTCGGAGTCGCAGAGACAGATGCAGAGAGGTGATATAACATGAGTTCTCTCTTAACACAGACCCCATTGGAGCAGACCACTGGGCTCTTGAAGAGACACTTCCGTTGCCTTGACCAGTCGGGTGGGGCCCTCCAGTAGCAGCCAGTCAGAATGCCTCATGTCCTGGTCATCTGCTACACCCTGCAGAACATGGCAAGGCCAAGAGGCGTAGAGATGAATGAGGAGGAGGAGCAGGAACACCACTCAAACTCAGAGGAGGAAGGAGGAAGAAGAGGAAAAACAGGAGGGGGAACTGCTGGCTGGAATGGGAGCAAGGACAATGTTGACTCAGCCGCAGTTGACTTGATCTCCACCTAACCCTTGCAGCTGAGAAACCCACTACTCATCCTTCAACACACAGAAATGTTGCACACTTAGATCCTAAACTGCGAGGTTTCATTGGCAGCTGTGAGCATGCATATGGAGCTTTCCTCCATATATATATATGTCCAACAATGAAGAGCTTGTCCAAATAGCAGTCTCAGATCTCCACGCACCCATTACCTCCTTTCCAGAAGACACATCAACAACACACATTTCTGAGTGCTGACAAGAGATTTATATTGTGAGAAATAACAAAATAAAGACAGAAGAGATCAGAAACACCCAGGTGACCCTGGAGGTGAAATCATCAACATGGTGCCTTCCTCTCCCATACACTTCTACAGGGTGCTCCTCCTTTGGCAGAAGATGAGGTTCAGCACCCTACTTTGTGCCACCAGCTGAGATGCCTTTGGCTTCCATCCTCATCTTGGCGGTGCCTGTGGGGGCTCCTCCACAGGCTGCCGCGCCTGCATCATGGCAGAGGCTTCCTCTGTCACAGGGCCCTGGCACACAGATAACTCCTGAATCAGATGGGGCGAGGGGCCAAAGGATGACACCAGAGTGCCCTGAGCAGTTGCTCCATCGTCTCCCATTAGGTCTGTCTCAGCCTTCCCCTGGCGCTCATGGATGCTGTAAGCAGCCACCAGCTGGCACGCAGCTGGCATCCACTCAGACCACCTCTGCTCTATCAGTAACACTGAGCGATCTGTGCTGCAGAGAATTTCACATGCATATCAGCACGCTGTTCGTACTCAGCTCCTACTCAGAGACCTTCTGCATGTGGATCTCCAAGAGATTGCCCAATCTGTCCATGGAGGAGTTCATGTATGAACCTCTAAGCCTTAACAGAGCACATGTGCCTCCCATGGCTCTGCAATGCCTCAGGGATCTCTGACAAACAGGAACTTATCTGCCTCTGGTTCTCAAGGAAGGACCTCCTTGTTTGTGACACCTGAAGTGCAGGAACTTCACCCAGCGAAGCAACACTGTCAGTTGTCATGATCCTGTTGTATTTTTTTCTGGGAAAAATGCAGTGTGCCTTTAAGAGATCAGTACTTCTTTAAAGCAACCAGCTTCAGAAGTTACCGCGTAAAGGTGCATCTTGGTTGCCCTGCATACAACCATACAGAGACAGAGAACAGGACATACAATGTGGCATTACAATTTTTGAACCTGGCTTTGCAGAGACAGTTGATGCTGTGCCAGCATGTACTGAAGGGCACAGGAGAGCTTTCTCAGTCTATTTGAACATTACTTATTATACTCTGTCAAAATTTTGAACAAGCTTCAAATCAGATTAATTCTTTTAAAAAAAACAAAAAGCTATTTGTCGATCTATTGTGTTCATCGCTGGAAAGACAAAGAGTTTGATGCTTCAACTACTGAACTGTAATTGCTGAATTCTGTGTCCACTTCTGTGCACTAAATTCCATTTGGCGAGTTCTTGCTTATTTAGCCCACCTATACTCTCCTCAAGTATGTTACAAATGTCCACATTGTTTACTCCAAGCTTCATGTCATCTGTAAACTTTGAAATTATGGTTTTATACATAAGTTCATGTCATTAACATTTATCAAAAAGCTACCAACCCATTGAGTATGAAGATGTGGAACTAGGTTGTGGATCAGCCATGGTCTCATTGAATGGTAGAGCAAGCTTAAGGGGCTAAATGGTCTCCTGTCCTATGTTCCTATGGAGGACACCACTCTATAACTTCCCTGCAGTCTGAAAAACAACCATTCACACTACTCTGCTCCTACCTTTTAAACAATTTAAACAACTTCACTGCCCATTTAATGCAAAGGGCTTCAATATTGTGAACGAGCCTTTTATGTGGTACTTTGAAAGTCAAAATAAACAACATCAACCATACTACCTTCATCAACCCTCATTGTTACTTCATCAAAGAGCTCAATCATGTTGGTCAAGCAAAATTGCCCTTTAACAACTTCTTGCTGGCTGTCATTTATTAACTCATATTTTTCCATTGGCAATGGATTTTCTCTCAGGTTATTGTCTCCAAAAGTTTCACTTCCAGTATCTCCAACCTTGCATCGCTCAGCAACTTCGGCTACATCCCATTTCTACCCACATGTGAAGTGCAGCATTGAAAATACAAGAAGCCAAACTGAAGAGTAATAAAAATTGACTTTTCCTTCAAAAAAAAGTGGGCAATATACTGCAAAATGGCCACTGAAGGTGTCTTACTATCTGGTAAGGACAAAAGAATACATTCCAGGCTAGGAGGTATTAATTACATCCATCCTGAACCCATCAAGTGACATTTTTGAAATGAATGTGTTCCTCTGAACCAAAGGAGGTGTGAAATAGCCGCATTTTGGGCCATTGTAAGTCACCACAGGGAGGAGAATCTGAGTCTCTCAATTGCGGCACCATTTTGACCTTAAAAAGTAACTCTCTGGAGAGAGATCAGAACAGACATCACGACGGCCTGCCCAACAGAGAGCTGGGACGAATCCAGCAAAATCCAAATCAGGTGTCCTGCTGTGAATGCTACACTTCAACATGTGCAGTAGAGAACTGAAACTGATCCCTCCGTCTCTAGACTAAAGTGTCAACTACCAGAGGAACTTACAAACAACCCAGGCATCCAACTTTAAAAGAGAAACTGACCGCCAAGAAGATTCATCAGGTTTACTGTGAAACCAGAAACCCTACCTCATTTCAAACCACATACCCCTTTTCCTCTCTATCTATGTCGTGTGTGTGTGTGTGTGTGTGTGTGTGTGTGTGTGTGTGTGTGTGTGTGTGTGTGTGTGTGTGTGTGTGTGTGTGTGTGTGTGTGTGCGCGCGCAAGTGAATGTGTGAGTTGGTGTGGTTGCGACGACTTCAGGAATGAATATTGCTCAATAAATAGTTCATCTTCTCTTAAATCTACAAGAAAACCTGTCACTATCTATTTATTTGACAAGTTAAACAAAAGGTGTTCAAACCCGAGTAACAAAAACATTTGCTGCAGTCAGTTGGGAGAAGAACACTGGGAACCACCCACACATGTTACCATCTGGCCGTAACACCATCCTGACCAGGTGACTTTGCAACTTTGAGTACTGCCAACTTTTAAAGTACCACTTCTTGATCTATAACCTGGTCGATTTCTCTGCTACCTCCTCCTTTACTGTGACTTTATGGTTCCCATTTATGTAACACACTAATCAATTCTCATACAATTTCTTTGCCCGTCTGATTTTCAGATTTCCTCTGTACTTTCTATATTCACCTTGACTCTCTACTGTATTATCAGCCTGATATTGATCATAAGGGAAGGGTAATCTCAAAGTCAAGGTTGCTTTTGAAACACAATGTAATGTGTTGTTTCGAGCATAGTGACAATGGTGGAATTGGTGCAGTTTCAGAATATGGGTTGGGTAAGTTCATGCAGTTTCTGATTGGGTAGAGTTACTTGCTTTCTGGTAGGGTACAATTTTGACCTCCCACTGATGCCAATTGCCATTCATTTACTCAGATTACCATTCATTTACTCCCACCCGTGTTGGGATCAACTCAATCATCATAGACTATGAATTGAAGTTGGGACTTTCTAGTCTGCATTGCTCAATTACAAAATGCCTTTACCGATTCAGCCAGCAGCAAAGGTTAATGTTAATACTTACCCCAATGCCACAGCAAAGAACTGAAATTAAACAAAACTAGTCAGCCTAGCGTAACTGGAGTTTCCATTATCCTGCCACCTGAGGGGACCAACTGTTTCCCCAATGTTTATACCGAGCTGGAAAATGTTTCACTTCTTCACACAAAGGGTAGTGGAAACCAGGATCTCTCTCCCCAAAAAGCAGTTGCAGCTAGGTGAATTGAAAATCTAAAATCTGAGATTGATCAACTTTTGATAGGTGAGGGTATTGAAGGTTACTGAAGAAAGGTTGGTCGATGGAATTACAATGCAGATCAGCCATGATCTAATTGAATGGCAGAATAGGCTTGAGCGACTGAATGGCTTACACCTGCTCCTGTGTTCCCACGTTTGAAGTTAAATTAGCTGGTGCAAATATTTCACAGCACAGAGAGGCACGCCATTACTCAATACAGTTCAGAACATGCATGAAATTTCAATCCACTGGAACTCTCTCACTGCTTTTTCCTATGCTTTGCACATGTCATTGCCTATGTTTTCCTGCAAACTAAGGGTTAATAATTAATGTAAGATGATTCCTTCACAGCAGTGCATCACTGCTCCATGAAAATTTGCAAAATGGAAACTAAAGGAAGGATGTACAATTTCTGGTGCAGAATAGTGATGTTCTTTATTTCACCATAGTTTCTCTCTGAATTTAATATTATCGAATTACAAAGGTGCTCAGAACAGACTCTGACTTCCTCGAAATTACTTAACTTTTGTACAAATCAGATATCATCAAAGTGATGACATTTTATGTCACAAGTGTTTTACTTATATTTATCTTAAAATATTTGCCTAATCTTTGGTATAACTGAATTAGTGTCTGTGAGATATGAATTATTATCCATCATAATACTGACCAAACTTATCCATGATTTTACCATTAATGAATTCTCAGGTTAGTCCATTGTGGGATCTAAACTGTATTCCATAACTTCTCATCAATTTTTTAAAAAATTCACAGATGCTATATTATTTTTGTATCTTTTCTCAAGCTTTAATCCAAAAAAACGGGTTCAAAATATTAATTAAAAAGCTAAAAAGTTCAAATTTTCTCAACAAAATATAAAATATTTTTTCCACAGTGCACTAAAACATCATGCACATTTTTGGCAGAATAGGGGTTCTGGTTCATCTAACCTCCTCATCCAATGATCCCTTCACTCTCCTGTGCAATATCTCTTCAACAGTTATAATATTTAAGAAATGCAAATCACGTGATGCCACTTGAGAGATAGCACACTTACCTCTGAGTCTCAAAGCCGTGCGTTCAAACCCCACTTCAGAAACTTGAGCACATAATCTAGGCTGACACTTCAGTGCAGTACTGAGAGAGATGAACTTTTGTAAACGTAATGTTTAACTGATGCTCCATCTGTTGTCTCAAGTTTTTTATATTCATTCGTAGGGTGTGGACATTGCTTGCTATGCCAGCATTTATTGCCCATCTCCAAATGCCTTTGAGAAGGTGGTGGTGAGCTGCCTTCTTGAACCACTGCAGTCCATGTGGGGTAGGTATACCCACAGTGCTGTTAGGAAGGGAGTTCCAGGATTTTGACCCAGCAACAGTGAAGGAACGGTGATATAGTTCCAAGTGAGGTTGGTGTGTGACTTGGTGGGGAACTTGCAGGTGGTGGTGTTCCCATGCCACTGGTGCCCTTGCTCTTCTCGGTGATAGAGGTCGTGGGTTTGGAAAGTGCTGTCGAAGGAGCCTTGGTGAGTTGCTGCAGTGCTTCTTGTAGATGTTACACACTGCTACCGCAGTGTGTCGGTGGTGGAGGGAGTGAATGTCAGTGGATGGGGTGCCAATCAAGTGGGCTGCTTTGTCCTGGATGGTGTTGAGCTTCTTGAGTGTTTTTGGAGCTGCACCCATCCAGGCAAGTGGAGAATATTCCATCACAGTCCTGACTTGTACCTTGTAGATGGTGAACAGGCATTGGGGAGTCAGGAGGTGAGTTACTTGGCACAGGATTCCTAGCATCTGACCTGCTCTTGTAGCCACGGTATTTATATGGCTACTCCAGTTCAGTTTCTGCTCAATGGTAGCACTCAGAATGTGTGGCACATTGTGTGGCGCGAATGTTACTTGTGGATGTAAAGATCACGTGCCATTATTTGGAAGAAGAGCAGAGAGAATTCCTGATGTTCTGGCCAGCCTTTATCCTTCAGCTAAGGCAGATTGCATGGTCATTTATTCAACTGCTGTTTGGGGGACCTTGCTGTGCACATATTGACTGCCGAATTTCCCTATATCCAGAAGTTGCTGGAGTGGCACATCATGTGGCGAGCGGCATGAATTTGATCTTTTTTCCCCTCACCCTTCACAGCATTTTTGTACTCTAACCTGCTGGAAGTGAGAGCTAATAACAAAGCAATGACATCCTTTCCTTCCTTCATTTTGACCTCCTTCTCTTGAGAGACAATGGGTAAGCGCCTGGAGGTGGTTAGTAGTTTGTGGAGTAGCACCTGAAATGGCTATCAAGGCCAATTCAGAGTTACAGAGTCTTCCACAGGCATTGCAGGTAAAGTTGGTTGTCGGGGCTGTTACACAGTTGGCTCTCTCCTTACATTGCTATCTCTTTTCCTGCCAACTGCTGAGTCTCTTTGACTTGTCTGCTTTTATAGCTTTCCGCCAGCTCTGACGATCGCTGGCAACTGGCTCCCATGACTTGTGGTCAATGTCGCAAGACTTTACGTTGCATTTGCAAACGTCTTTAAAGCGGAGACATGGACGGCCGGTGGGTCTGATACCAGTGACGAACTCGCTGTACAATACGTTCTTGGGGACCCTGCCATCTTCCATGCGGCTCACATGGCCAAGCCATCTCAAGTGCTGCTGGCTCAGTGGGGCATACATACTGGGGATGTTGGCTGCCTTGAGGACTTCTGTGTTGGAGATGCGGTCCTGACACCTGATGCCAAGGATTCTCCAGAGACCGCGAAGATGGAATGTGTTGAGACGTCGCTCTTGGCTGACATACGTTGTCCAGGCCTCGCTGCCGTAGAGCATGGTATTGAGGACATAGGCTTGAAACACTCAGCCTTTTGTGCTCCGTGTCAGTGTGCTATTTTCCCACACCCTCTTGGCCAGTCTGGACATAGCAGCAGATGCCTTTCCCATGCGCATCGAGAGATAGGTTGCTGGTGATGGTTGAACCCAGGTAGGTGAACCCATTCCAGAGAGTGGTCACCAATGTTGATGAAGGGAGCATTTCTGGCATCCTGTCCCAAGATGTTCATTTTCTTGAAACTGATAGTCAGGCCAAATTTGTTGCAGGTAGCCGCAAGCCTGTCGATGAATCTTTACAGAGACCCTTCCATGTGGGATGTTAATGCAGCATCGTCAGCAAAGAGGAGATCCCTGATGAGGACTTTCTGTACTTTGGTCTTCGCTCTAAGACATCAGTGTGGCACTAAAATAAAAGCAAAATTCTGTGGATGCTGGAAATCTGAAGTAAAAATAAACTACAGGAAAGTTCATTGACCTGAAACATTAATTCTGTTTCACTCTCCAAGATGCTGTCAGACATGTTGAGTCTTTCCAGCAACTTATTATTTACGACATGAGTGTGGGATCTGGAATCTGGTGAATGATGTGACCAACAATCTATCCACTTACCCAATGATAGAAAAAGAAACAGAGCAAACAATGGGGGAAAAATAGGGAGAATTCAAGTCAAATCAGCTCCAGAAAGACAAATGAATGCAAGGAAAGAAAGATTGGATTAAGACAGAGAGAGAAATGAGTCAAAAAGCAAAAGGTAGAGCAGCACAGATCACACAATAATTTGTGGCGATTCACAATTCACGGCGTATTTATTCATGACTATAAATTGCTGCTTTATTTATGCAATAATAATGTCGGGTGCTGTGAACTCACAAATACTTTTCGAGCAGTTTCTGGGCCATTGTAACAGTAATTGTGCATCAAAAAACAGTATTTGAGCTCATACAAAGTGCTAAATAAGTTCAAGTTTTACTTTATTTCCAACACAAATCACAAGCCTATTTTAAATAAACTACAGTGTTTAGATATTGTTCTTTAACCCCAGTGATTAATTTATGTTAAATTAACCATTGAAACATAGGAACAGGAGCAGGCTATTCAGCCCCTCGAGAGGGTTCCCTCATTCACTGATATCATGGCTGATCTGTATCCTGACTTCATCCACCTGCCTTGGCTCCATAACCCTTAAACCTTTGGCCAGAGAGAAAATATTGATCTCAGATTTAATTGAGCTAGCATCTATTTCTTTTTGTGGGACAGAGTTCACGAACCACAGTGCTTAGTTTATTTTAAATTAACTAAAAGTGGTTAGTTTATAACAAGTTAATCACAATGATTAGTTGATTTTAAATTGACTGCAGTGGTTAGCATATTTGGAATGAATCCAAGTGGCCAGGTTACAAGGAGGTTTACAAAGTCCTGGCATAAAACAGGGAACCTTCCCTGCTGATATCACTCAGATGGAAACAACATTTATTTTTTCACATTTTAAACAATTGATTTCACCTGAAACATTTCCTTCTGCTTTTGGTGAAACTTGGCAGCAAATCATATATATTGCATAAAATTACAACTCAAAGTAGGAATGTTTTTGATGTGAATGGGTCACTGAAAGAGATACAAGTGGCTGGATTCTGAATGTGTGAAATGAAAGTAATCGAAGTTGATCGTTGCCGTTTTGCTCAATGTTTTCACGCACCCTAAATCCTGAATATTGTCTGTATAATAAGAATTCGGAAAGAACCGTTAGTTTCATTCTTAATAGTGGACAGTGTGCGGGGGAGCCGGGAACTTTAAAAAGACAACAGTCAGGATGGGTGATACAGCTCAAGAAGAACCTGCTCCCAGTCAGTACCAACCGGCAGCAGGTAAGAGAGACTCCACATCGAATAATAAACCCGAGCAAACTGCTACTGCCTCCCGGTTCAGCTGCAGTATTCAGAGTCCCTCTTACTTTACTGAATACATTTTGCAGACGTTTTAAAAAGATGTCCTGGGTCAGACTCAGTCTCTCTCTTGCTCTGCTCTACCTGTGCTCACAAAGTGCCTGTGGACATCGCTCTGACCATCTCTGCATGAGGAGAAACTTCTGGAAAGAACTGATTCGCGGATTGGAGAATATAGTAAGTCCTTCAGAGATAGAATCGACCCTTCACTGCAGACCCGTTCTTCTATTTAATTCTCAAATCACTCTGTAAATAAATCCCTGATGTGAACTATCAATCAGGAATAGTGTGGTGATGAGGTGACCGAGATTTGTACCAGAATTGTGATTTGTACCAGAACTGGGAATTAGATTTTGATCTGGACTTGGACTGTCATTTGAATTTGGGACTGGAATTTGGGTTTGAAACTGCCTTTGAAAGGGACCATGTGTTGTGGAAATTCTAGGGATCAATCTAATTACTAGGCAATCATTGGAGATAAATTGTTGCTCACAGAATTATAATCTATTCCTATTTATTTCTTTTTCTGTACAGAATCCTGTTTTTTCGCCTGAGTGCAGAAGTGAATATGACGTGAATCTGGAACTTCCTCTGATTTTAAAACCGGTGAGTTTGACTTCAACAACTTGGCATTCTTCGGCGCAAATAAATATCACCTTAAAATGTTTCCATCCTGACACATACCTTCCCATTTCACCCAGGCAGGGAATCACAAACCGGCTGTTGCTGTTGAACTCCTGCAAGGAATGCTGAGTCTCTTCAGTGAATCTGATGCTCCTTTACCCAACAACCAGCGGCTCATGTTCCTGAACAGGGTGACTGAAGTTCTGTCTCACCTACAGTTCTGCGTAAGTACCGTCCGCTCCAGTATCTCACATCCCATATTATTTTATAGTTTCAAAATCTCCTGAAATAGGGAAGTGCATTTATTCACCTTTTCCTTTGCAGATGCAATCTCCTCACTCCAATAATATTCACCAACTGGCCGTGCAGGAAAGGTTCCAGAAACTTGAAGCGTTTCTACTGGAAAGGGTAAGACTTTGATGAACAAAGCCTATTTATTGTTTGTTACTTGCCCTTAACACCAGTTGGTGTCTCATGGATTGGTGTTTTATATTAATTGTTTCTTTAGATATTCTCCACTGCTTCTAAATCTGTTAACTAGTGTGTGAGATATAACGAATAACATAATAGTTTAATAATCTCACATTCTCTCTTGAATCATTCAACGAGTGTTCAATTTGACATAAACTGCATTCAACGTTTACATTGAAAGCTTTCCTCCCTCTTGTCTCTTCACAGGGAAACAGTGGCTGTGCCTGGGAGATCGTACACGCAGTAACCAGAATGATTCTGCAAGAAACAGCAAGAAACCATGCAAGAAAATAAAAGAATGGAATTCGACATGTGATAATACTCACCTTCATTTAGCTCTTCCCCACTGTACATTGAGCTTTTGGTGAATTCACTGACATTGTACTACTGTATTTTCATAAGAGTATTTGGGAGTGAAATTCCTCTTCTGCCCTGGGAATATATTACAGCATTTGCAGTTTTTACTTTAATTGGGTGAATAAATCGTGCAGCATGGAATTTTATGTTTGTTTAACATTTATTACATGCTGTTAAAGATATCCCTTGCTGCAATTTCACCCATCCGTGTGCCTGTGAAATGAAAAACAAATGTGAAAAACTAAGATACTTTAATATTTATTTGAATAATATATTTTGTACTTTCCTTTGTCAACTTGAAAATAAAGTTTATCATTCTTAGAACCTTTGCTCTTGTCTTTGCCTAAATTTCTCTGAAGCAAACTTTATTACTCATTTAATGGGTGTTTTCACTTGGTGAAATTCAATGGGATGGATTTTACCCGTCCCTCGACACGATGGATGGTGGTGGTTAGGCCTGTAAAATACTTACAGGAGTAAGTATGACCCACCATGACCCATGACACTGAGAAGGCGCCGCCGTATATTTCCGTCGGTGGTGAGGCTTCGGTGTGGTCCTCCCGTCGCCACGTGGCGGGGCCTTCATTTCAGTATTAAAGTGCATTAAAATAAATGTTAATGAACTTGCAAAGAACAAAGAACAGTACAGCACAGGAACAGACCATTTGGCCCTCCAAGTCTGCACCGATCTTGATGTCTGTCTAAACTAAAACCTTCTGCACTTCCGGGGACCGTATCCCTCTATTCCCATCCTATTCATGTATTTGTCAAGATGCCTCTTAAACGTCACTATCGTACCTGTTTACACCACCTCCCCCGGCAGCAAGTTCCAGGCACTCACCACCCTCTGTGTAAAGAACTTGCCTCGCACATCCCCTCTAAGCTTTGCCCCCTGCACCTTAAACCTATGTCCCCTCGTAACAGACTCTTCCACCCTGGGAAAAAGCTTCAGACTATCCACTCTGTCCATTCCGCTTATAACTTTGTAAACCTCTATCATGTCGCGCCCCCCACCTCCCCCCCCCACCTCCGTCGTTCCAGAGAAAACAATCCGAGTTTATCCAACCTCTCCTCATAGCTAATGCCCTCCAGACCAGGCAACATCCTGGTAAACCTCCTCTGTACCCTCTCCAAAGCCTCCACGTCCTTCTGGTAGTGTTGTGACCAGAATTGCAGACAATATTCTAAGTGTGGCCTAACTAAAGTTCTGTACAGCTGCAGCATGACTTGCCAATTTTTATACGCTATGCCCCGACTGATGAAGGCAAGCATGCAGTATGCATTCTTGACTAACTTATCCACCTGTGATGCCACTTTCAGTGACCTGTGGACCTGTACGCCCACATCTCTCTGCCTGTCAATACTCCTAAGGTTTCTGCCATTTACTGTATACTTCCCACCTGTATTAGATCTTCCAAAATGGACAGAACGGCCGTCCCACAGCGATATCATGGACGCCAGCCACAACCCGCGCACCTTTGGAACTCCAAACGGAGCTCTGAGGCGAGACACTTGTGGGGATGGGGGAAGAGTGCAGATTTCATGGTGGGAAGGGTTGGGGAGTGTGGAAATCACTTTTTATTGGGGATGGTTGGAAGGGGTTGAAGGGCAAATGTTCAGAGGTTGAGCAGAGGGAAAGTTCACGATGGCAATAGAGTTTATTCAGGGTCGGTGGCCTTAACACAGACATTGCGGGCAGGGGAGGAGGTTCAAAGGGCCTCCAGGTTGTAATAAAATTCCAATAACAAATGTATACAAATTCCTCTTTCAATATTACAATTTCATCTGAGGGCTTGAAGCCCTTCAAAAATGGCGACGGTGCCTGAACGGTGGCACCGGACGCCGTTGTTGGAGACACGACAGCCGCTCTGTCTATGCAATCAGGGGCAGCTGTTCTGCCCCCTTCATTTAAATGAGCCCCAGCGCATAATATCGCAGGGGTTCTGCGGCGGCGCTTCCGTGTCGGACGGTCACCGACTTCACAGCGCACCACCATGGAGCGCTGATAAAATTCATCCTTACATTTCCTAGGATTTGAACATTTCTTTATTGTGAAGGGAATTGTACCTGTATAGAAATCGGTGAAGAGAGAGGAAGAAAAAGGCTTAGCAACCCATCTGATATCCATGAAACAGAAATTGTGTCCTGGTATCACATTAATAGGTAGAAATCGTTTTAAAATTGTATATTACAGGCAAATATTTTAATTTAAAATTAACACTTTATTGTTTTCCCCAGAGTTATGTAATATGGTTTAGACAGGATCATTTATCCTGCAATTATTGTTATTCATTCGTGGGATGCGGGCGTTGCTGGCTAGGCCAACATTTATTGCCCATCCCTAATTGCCCTTGAGCAGATGGTGGTGAGCTGCCGCCTTGAACTGCTGCAGTCCATGTAGAGTAGATACACCTCCAGTGCTGTGAGGAAGGGATTTCCAGGATTTTGACCCAGTGACAGTGATATAGTTCCAAGTCAGGATGGTGTGTGGCTTGGAGGAGGACTTGCGTGTGGTGCTGTTCCTATGCACCTGTTGCCCTTGTCCTTCTAGGTGGTAGATGTAGTGGGTTTGGAAGGTGCTGTCGAAGGAGCCTTGGTGCGTTGTGTCCATCTCTCTTGTGGAAAAATGTGAAAGGTGCTTTTGTACAAATCTTCTTTTGGGCCTCCTTATCTCGAGAGACAATGGATACGCGCCTGGAGGTGGTCAGTGGTTTGTGAAGCAGCGCCTGGAGTGGCTATAAAGGCCAATTCTGGAGTGACAGGCTCTTCCACAGGTGCTGCAGAGAAATTTGTTTGTCGGGGCTGTTGCACAGTTGGCTCTCCCCTTGCGCCTCTGTCTTTTTTCCTGCCAACTACTAAGTCTCTTCGACTCGCCACATTTTAGCCCTGTCTTTATGGCTGCCCGCCAGCTCTGGCGAATGCTGGCAACTGACTCCCACGACTTGTGATCAATGTCACACGATTTCATGTCGTGTTTGCAGACGTCTTTATAGCGGAGACATGGACGGCCGGTGGGTCTGATACCAGTGGCGAGCTCGCTGTACAATGTGTCTTTGGGGATCCTGCCATCTTCCATGCGGCTCACATGGCCAAGCCATCTCAAGCGCCGCTGACTCAGTAGTGTGTATAAGCTGGGGGTGCTGGCCGCTTCAAGGATTTCTGTGCTGGAGATATAGTCCTGCCACCTGATGCCAAGTATTCTCCGAAGGCAGCGAAGATGGAATGAATTGAGACGTCGCTCTTGGCTGGCATACGTTGTCCAGGCCTCGCTGCCGTAGAGCAAGGTACTGAGGACACAGGCCTGATACACTCGGACCTTTGTGTTCCGTGTCAGTGCGCCATTTTCCCACACTCTCTTGGCCAGTCTGGACATAGCAGTGGAAGCCTTACCCATGCGCTTGTTGATTTCTGCATCTAGAGACAGGTTACTGGTGATAGTTGAGCCTAGGTAGGTGAACTCTTGAACCACTTCCAGAGCGTGGTCGCCAATATTGATGGATGGAGCATTTCTGACGTCCTGCCCCATGATGTTCGTTTTCTTGAGGCTGATGGTTAGGCGAAATTTTGTACAAATAATGCAGTATCAATGTATATTGCTTTTGCATTACCTTCTTCTTCTTTGGCCTCCATGTCTTGGGAGACAATGGGTAAGCGCCTGGAGGTGGTCAGTGGTTTGTGGAGCAGCGCCTGGAGTAGCTATAAAGGCCAATACTAGAGTGACAGACTCTTCCACAGGTGCTGCAGATGAAATTGGTTGTCAGGGCTGTTTCGCAGTTGGCTCTCCCCTTGCGCTTCTGTCTTTTTTCCTGCTAACTGCTAAGTCTCTTCGACTCGCCACACTTTAGCCGTGCCTTTATTGCTGCCCGCCAGCTCTGGCGATCGCTGGCAACTGACTCCCACGACTTGTGATCAATGGCACAGGACTTCATGTCACGTTTGCAGACTTCTTTAAAGCGGAGACATGGACGGCCGGGGGGTCTGATACCAGTGGCTAACATAGCACTTTGCTTGCAAAGACAATCTGTGGGCAAAGAGCTTGTGAACATTTGTGATATGATAAGTTATTCTGTATTTTTCTCCTATTGACAGGTGTGGCAGGCTGGTCGTAATGTCCATCAAAATGAACCTGCTGCTCACCAATTATATCAATCCTCGACACTGGTCAAAACTGCAAAATTATCGTCAGCAAATCAGTTAATATTGAATTGCTCCATCATGCCCTTGTAACTTCCACTTTTCTCTCATTGTCCTTACCCTTATCTATTAAATATGTTACATAGTCAATATATAAGTATAAATCAGGTTAAATTATAGGTTGAAGCTTCAAAGAGGACTTACACCCAACATCTTCCAACAGATGTAAGATCGCCACTCGTGACCCAAGTTTCATTTCTCATCTCAACATTTGGAGTAATCATTACTTCATAATGTGCCAAAGTTTGAAACTTTTAATCAATCAAGAAAGAATGGAACATCCTAATAGGGGAATTAAGGCAATAAAAAAAAGGAGCATCAGGAGGCCATTAGAACCTGCTCCACCATTCAATAATATCATGGCTGAACCTTTGCAACAAATCCACGATCCCACATTATAGGTGAAATAGACGCAGGCACGTTGTGGCACCACCAGGATTCCAAAGGCGGCGGCTCATTAGCATGGCCGGGGCGTCTGCCCCCCAATGACATGAAGGGGACGGGTGAGCAATCCCCGGCTACGGTTTCCGGCGCCATTTTCAACAGGTAAGTCTGACCCCACGTCTACCCTGCCACACTAAGCAAGGTACCTCCTCCCCACTCCTCAATGGTGTCGCGCCTCGCTTCCTGGGATTGGAATTCGAAGGCACTGTAGTGCTGGCTGCCAGAATGAAGATCAGTGCGGCAAATCAGGAGGCTATGGGACCTTCATTAATTCAGGTAGGTTAATTTATTTGCATATGGAAATCATGGTCCCGTCGCTGAGTGGCAGGGGGTCTGCCATGAGGCCTCTCTGCCTCCATTGAGATCGGGCCGGGTGCTGCCGACATCGAGGTTGATGGCAGGCCTCATCGGTAGCGATTTTCATGCTGCCCCCCCGCCGCCCGGCCCCACCTCCACCTTTCCCAGTGTTGGGGACCCTATAAAATTCAGCCCGGTGTTTCCCCTTGTGAGAGAATCTAGAAATAGGGGGTTCTCCCATTTAAGATGGAAATGAGGAGGAATTTCTTCTCTCAGAGGGTCATTCATTTTTGGAACATTCTTCCCCTGAGGACAGTGGAGGTTGAGTTAACGCATGTATTCAAGGATGAGTTAGACAGATTTGTGACCTACAAGGGAGTCACGATTTTTGGGGGCAAGCAGGGGAAAGAATGGAGTTGAATCCACAATCAGATCAGCCATGATCTTATTGAATGACAGGGCAGTCTCCAGGGGCTGAATGGTCTACTCCTGCTCCTATTTATGTGCTAATTTTCTTATGTTCTACAACTCCAGGTCTTTCTTGCTGCACACCTCATAAAATAGTACCATTTAGTTTAACTTGCCTCTACTCATTCTTCCTATCAATATGCATCACTTCACACTTCTGTGCACTAAAGTCTATTTTGCAAGTTCTTGCTTATTTAATCCACCTATACTCTCCTCAATTATGTTACCAATGTCCTCATTGTTTCCTACAGTTCCCAGCTTCGTGTCATCCGTAAACATTGAAATTATGCTTATATACATAAGTTCATGTCATTAACATTTATCAAAAAGCTACCAACCCGTTGAGTATGGAGATGTGGAACCAGGTTGTGGATCAGCCATGGTCTCTGATGGAAGAACAGACTTAAGGGGTTAAATGGTCTCCTGTCCTATGTTCCTATGGAGGACACCACTCTATAACTTCCATGCAGTCTGAAAAACAAACATTCACCACTACTCTGCTCCTACCTTTTAATACAATTTAAACGACTTCACTACCCATTTAATGCAAAGGGCTTCAAAATTGTGAATGAGCCAATTATGTGGTACTTTGAAAGTCAAAATAAACAGCATCAACCATACTGCTTTCATCAACCCTCATTGTTACTTCATCAAGGAGCTCAATCATGTTGGTCAAGCATAATTGTCCTTTAACAACTTCTTGCTGGCTGCCATTTATTAACTCATATTTTTCCATTGTCAATGGATTTTGTCTCAGATCATTGTCTCCAAATGTTTCAGCTCCAATATCTCCAACCTTGCTTCCCTCAGCAATTTAGGCTACATCCCATTTCTACCCACATGTGAAGTGCAGTGACTGAAAATACAAGAAGCCAAATTGAAGAATAATAAAAATTGACTTTTCCTTTCAAAAGTGGGCAATATGCTGCAAAATGGCCATTGAAGGTCAAACTGTATATTTAAACTGTCCTACTATCTGGTCAGGAAAAAAGGATACATTCCTAGCTAAGATGTAATAATTGCATCCATCCTGAACCCATCAAGAGAGATTTTTGAAATGAATGGGTTCCTCTGAAACAAAGAAGGTGTGAAACAGCTGCATCCTGGGCCATTGTAGGTTGCCACAGGGAGGAGAATCTGTGTCTCTCAACACAGGCAGCATTTTGACCTTAAGAAGTAGCTCTCTGGAGAGAGAGGGAAGAGATCAGAACAGATATCACGAAAGCCTACCCAACAGAGAGCTGGGACAAATCGCACAAAATCCAAAGAAGGTGACCTGCTGTGAATGCTGCACTTCAACATGTGCAGCCGAGAATTGAAACTGATCCCCCCATCTCTAGATTAAAGTCTCAACTACCAGAGGAACCTACAAACAACCCAGGCAACTTTAAAAGAGAAATTCATCTCTAAGCAGATTCATCAGATTTACTGTGAAACCGGAAAACCTACCTCATTTCAAACCACATACCCCATTTCCTCTCTATTTATCTCTCATTGTGTGCGCGTGTGTGCGTGCAAGTGATTGCGTGTGAAGGTGTTGTTGTGACCATTTCAGCAATAAATACAGCTCAATAAATAGTTAATCTTCTCTTTTAAATCTACAAGAAAACCTGTTGCTATCTGTTTATTTGACAAATGAAACAAAAAGTGTTCAAACCTGAGTGACAAAAACATTTGCTGTGGTCAGTTAGGAGAAGAACACTGGGAACCACCCACACATGTTACCATCTGGCCGGAACACCTACTTGACCAGGTGACTTTACGACTTTGAGTGCTGCCAACTTTTAAAGTACCCCGTCTTTATCTATAACCTCCTCAATTTCTCGACTAGGTCCTCCTTTACTGTGACTTTATAAAAGACTTTTTAGTTCCCATTTATGTTAAACACAATCAATTCTCATAAAATTTCTTTGCCCGTCTGATTTTCAGATTTCCTCTGTACTGTCTATATTCAGCTTGACTCTCTACTGTATTATCAGCCTGATATTTATCAAAAGGGAAGGGTAAACTCAAAGTCAAGGTTGCTTCTGAAACACTATGTAATGTGTTGTTTCGAGCATAGTGACAATGGTGGAATTGGTGCAGTTTCAGCATATGGGTTGGGTAAGTTCATGGTACATTCTGATTGGGTAGAATTACTTGCTTTCTGGTAGGGTACAATTTTGACCTCCCATTGATGTCAATTGCCACATAATTTACTCAGATTACCATTCATTTACTCCCACCCCTGCTGGGATCAAGTCAATCATCATAGACCATGAACCATTCCCCCAAAAGCAGTTGCAGCTAGGTGAATTGAAAATCTGAAATCTGAGATTCATCAACTTTTGATAGGTGAGGGTATTGAAGGTTACTGAAGAAAGGTTGGTCGATGGAATTACAATGCAGATCAGCCATGATCTAATTGAATGGCAGAAAAGGCTTGAGCGACTGAATGGCTTACACCTGCTCCTGTGTTCCCACGTTTGAAGTTAAATTAGCTGGTGCAAATATTTCACAGCACAGAGAGGCACGCCATTACTCAATGCAGTTCAGAGCATGCATGAAATTTCAATCCACTGGAACTCTCTCACTGCTTTTTCCTATGCTTTGCACATGTCATTACCTATGTTTTCCTGCAATCTAAGGGTTAATAATTAATGTAAGATGATTCCTTCACAGCAGTGCATCACTGCTCCATGAAAATTTGCAAAATGGAAACTAAAGGAAGGATGTACAATTTCTGGTGCAGAATAGTGATGTTCTTTATTTCACCATAGTTTCTCTCTGAATTTAATATTATCCAATTACAAAGGTGCTCAGAACAGACTCTGACTTCCTCGAAATTACTTAACTTTTGGATAAATCAGATATCATCAAAGTGATGACATTTTATGTCACAAGTATTTTACTTTTATTAAGCTCCGAAAGAATGGGTTCAAAATGTTAATTAAAAGCTAAAAAGTTCAAATTTTCTCGACAAAATATAAAATATTTTTTCCACGGTGCACAAAAACATCATGCACATTTGTGGCGGAACAGTGGTTCTGGTTCATCAAACCTCCTCATCCAATGTTCACGTACAGTACACAGTATTTGGAAGAAGAGTAGAGTGAATTCCTGATGCTCTGGCCAGCCTTTATCCTTCAGCTAAGGCAGATTGCACGGTCATTTATTTGACTGCTGTTCGGGTGACAGTGCTGTGCACATATTGACTGCGGAATTTCCCTGTATCCCTCTATCCAGAAATTGCTGGAGAGGCACATGCTGCAGCGAGCGGCATGAATTTGCTTTTTTTTCCCCCTCACTCTTCCCAGCATTTTTGTACTCTAACCTGCTAAAAGTGAGCGCTAATAACGAAGCAACGACATCAGTGTGGCACTAAAATAAAAGCAAAATTCTGGGGATGCTGAAAATCTGAAGTAAAAACAAACTGCGGGAACGTTCATTGATCTGAAACATTAATTCTGTTTCACTCTCCAAGATGCTGCCAGACCTTCTGAGTCTTTCCAGCAACTTGTTATTATTTACGACAAGAGTGTGGGATCTGGAATCTAGTGAATGATGTGACCAACAATCTATCGACTTACCCAATGATAGAAAATGAAACAGAGCAAACAACGGACAAAAAAACAGGGAGAATTCAAGTCAAATCAGCTACAGAAAGACAAATGAATGCAAGGAAAGAAAGATTGGATTAAGACAGAGAGAGAAAAGAGTCAGAAAGCAAAAAGTAGAGCAGCACAAATCACACAATAATTTGTGGTGATTCACAATTCACAGCGTATTTATTCATGACCATAAATTGCTGCTTTATTTATGCAATAATTATGTTGGGTGCTGTGAGCTCACAAATAACTTTTCCAGAAATTCCTGGGACATTGTAACAATAATTGTGCTTCAAAAAACAGTATTTGATTGGCAATGAGGTGCTTCGGAACTTCCAGAGCTCATACAAAGTGCTAAATAAGTTTAAGTTTTACTTTATTTCCAAATCAAATCACAAGCCTATTTTAAATAAACTACAGTGCTTTAACCACAGTGATTAGTTTTTGTTGAATTAACCATTGAAACATAGGAACAGGAGCAGGCTATTCAGCCCCTCGAGAGGGTTCCCTCATTCACTGATATCATGGTTGATCTGCATCCTGACTTCATCCACCTGCCTTGGCTCCTTAACCCTTAAACCTTTGGCCAGCAAGAAAATATTGATCTCAGATTTAATTGAGCTCGCATCTATTTCTTTTTGTGGGACAGAGTTCACTAACCACAGTGCATAGTTTATTTTAAATTAACTAAAAGTAGTTACTTTATAACAAGTTAATCACAATGTTTAATTGATTTTAAATTGACTGCAGTGGTTCGTATATTTGGAATGAATCCAAGTGGCCAGGTTACAAGGAGGTTTACAAAGTCCTGGCATAAAACAGGGAACCTTCCCTGTTGATATCACTCAGATGGAAACAACATTTATTTTTTCATATTTTAAACAATTGATTTCACCTGAGACATTTCCTTCTGCTTTTGGTGAAACTTGGCAGCAAATCATATATATTGCATAAAATTACAACTCAAAGTAGGAATGTTTTTGATGTGAATGGGTCACTGAAAGAGATACGAGTGGCTGGATTCTGAATGTGTGAAATGAAAGTAATCGAAGTTGATCGTTGCCGTTTTGCTCAATGTTTTCACGCGCCCTAAATCCTGAATATTGTCTGTATAATAAGAATTCGGAAAGAACCGTTAGTTTCGTTCTTAATAGTGGTCAGTGTGCGGGGGAGCCGGGAACTTTAAAAAGACAACAGTCAGGATGGGTGATACAGCTCAAGAAGAACCTGCTCCCAGTCAGTACCAACCGGCAGCAGGTAAGAGAGACTCCACATCGAATAATAAACCCGAGCAAACTGCTACTGCCTCCCGGTTCAGCTGCAGTATTCAGAGTCCCTCTTACTTTACTGAATACATTTTGCAGACGCTTTAAGAAGATGTCCTGGGTCAGACTCAGTCTCTCTCTTGCTCTGCTCTACCTGTGCTCACAAAGTGCCTGTGGACATCACTCTGACCATCT
This sequence comes from Heterodontus francisci, assembly GCF_036365525.1. NCBI lineage: Eukaryota > Metazoa > Chordata > Chondrichthyes > Heterodontiformes > Heterodontidae > Heterodontus > Heterodontus francisci. The sequence continues at coordinate 188,321,072 of NC_090372.1, read as the reverse complement.
CTGCATGAGGAGAAACTTCTGGAAAGAACTGATTCGCGGATTGGAGAATATAGTAAGTCCTTTAGAGATAGAATCGAACCTTCACTGCAGACCCGTTCTTGTATTTAATTCTCAAATCACTCTGTAAATAAATCCCTGATGCGAACTATCAATCAGGAATAGTGTGGTGATGAGGTGACCGAGATTTGTACCAGAATTGTGATTTGGGACTGGGACTGGGAATTAGATTTTGATCTGGACTTGGACTGTCATTTGAATTTGGGACTGGAATTTGGGTTTGAAACTGCCTTTGAAAGGGACCATGTGTTGTGGAAATTCTAGGTATCAATCTAATTACTAGGCAATCATTGGAGATAAATTGTTGCTCACAGAATTATAATCTATTCCTATTTATTTCTTTTTCTGTACAGAATCCTGTTTTTTCGCCTGAGTGCAGAAGTGAATATGACGTGAATCTGGAACTTCCTCTGATTTTAAAACCGGTGAGTTTGACTTCAACAACTTGGCATTCTTCGGCGCAAATAAATATCACCTTAAAATGTTTCCATTCTGACACATACCTTCCCATTTCACCCAGGCAGGGAATCACAAACCGGCTGTTGCTGTTGAACTCCTGCAAGGAATGCTGAGTCTCTTCAGTGAATCTGATGCTCCTTTACCCAACAACCAGCGGCTCATGTTCCTGAACAGGGTGACTGAAGTTCTGTCTCACCTACAGTTCTGCGTAAGTACCGTCCGCTCCAGTATCTCACATCCCATATTATTTTATAGTTTCAAAATCTCCTGAAATAGGGAAATGCATTTATTCACCTTTTCCTTTGCAGATGCAATCTCCTCACTCCAATAATATTCACCAACTGGCCGTGCAGGAAAGGTTCCAGAAACTTGAAGCGTTTCTACTGGAAAGGGTAAGATTTTGATGAACAAAGCCTATTTATTGTTTGTTACTTGCCCTTAACACCAGTTGGTGTCTCATGGATTGGTGTTTTATATTAATTGTTTCTTTAGATATTCTCCACTGCTTCCAAATCTGTTAACTAGTGTGTGAGATATAACGAATAACATAATAGCTTAATAATCTCACATTCTCTCTTGAATCATTCAACGAGTGTTCAATTTGACATAAACTGCATTCAACGTTTACATTGAAAGCTTTCCTCCCTCTTGTCTCTTCATAGGGAAACAGTGGCTGTGCCTGGGAGATCGTACACGCAGTAACCAGAATGATTCTGCAAGAAACAGCAAGAAACCATGCAAGAAAATAAAAGAATGGAATTCGACATGTGATAATACTCACCTTCATTTAGCTCTTCCCCACTGTACATTGAGCTTTTGGTGAATTCACTGACATTGTACTACTGTATTTTCATAAGAGTATTTGGGAGTGAAATTCCTCTTCTGCCCTGGGAATATATTACAGCATTTGCAGTTTTTACTTTAATTGGGTGAATAAATCGTGCAGCATGGAATTTTATGTTTGTTTAACATTTATTACATGCTGTTAAAGATATCCCTTGCTGCAATTTCACCCATCCGTGTGCCTGTGAAATGAAAAACAAATGTGAAAAACTAAGATACTTTAATATTTATTTGAATAATATATTTTGTACTTTCCTTTGTCAACTTGAAAATAAAGTTTATCATTCTTAGAACCTTTGCTCTTGTCTTTGCCTAAATTTCTCTGAAGCAAACTTTATTACTCATTTAATGGGTGTTTTCACTTGGTGAAATTCAATGGGATGGATTTTACCCGTCCCTCGACACGATGGATGGTGGTGGTTAGGCCTGTAAAATACTTACAGGAGTAAGTATGACCCACCATGACCCATGACACTGAGAAGGCGCCGCCGTATATTTCCGTCGGTGGTGAGGCTTCGGTGTGGTCCTCCCGTCGCCAAGTGGCGGGGCCTTCATTTCAGTATTAAAGTGCATTAAAATAAATGTTAATGAACTTGCAAAGAACAAAGAACAGTACAGCACAGGAACAGACCATTTGGCCCTCCAAGTCTGCACCGATCTTGATGTCTGTCTAAACTAAAACCTTCTGCACTTCCGGGGACCGTAGCCCTCTATTCCCATCCTATTCATGTATTTGTCAAGATGCCTCTTAAACGTCACTATCGTACCTGTTTACACCACCTCCCCCGGCAGCAAGTTCCAGGCACTCACCACCCTCTGTGTAAAGAACTTGCCTCGCACATCCCCTCTAAGCTTTGCCCCCTGCACCTTAAACCTATGTCCCCTCGTAACAGACTCTTCCACCCTGGGAAAAAGCTTCAGACTATCCACTCTGTCCATTCCGCTTATAACTTTGTAAACCTCTATCATGTCGCCGCCCCCCCCCACCCACCTCCGTCGTTCCAGAGAAAACAATCCGAGTTTATCCAACCTCTCCTCATAGCTAATGCCCTCCAGACCAGGCAACATCCTGGTAAACCTCCTCTGTACCCTCTCCAAAGCCTCCACGTCCTTCTGGTAGTGTTGTGACCAGAATTGCAGACAATATTCTAAGTGTGGCCGAACTAAAGTTCTGTACAGCTGCAGCATGACTTGCCAATTTTTATACGCTATGCCCCGACTGATGAAGGCAAGCATGCAGTATGCATTCTTGACTAACTTATCCACCTGTGATGCCACTTTCAGTGACCTGTGGACCTGTACGCCCACATCTCTCTGCCTGTCAATACTCCTAAGGTTTCTGCCATTTACTGTATACTTCCCACCTGTATTAGATCTTCCAAAATGGACAGAACGGCCGTCCCACAGCGATATCATGGACGCCAGCCACAACCCGCGCACCTTTGGAACTCCAAACGGAGCTCTGAGGCGAGACACTTGTGGGGATGGGGGAAGAGTGCAGATTTCATGGTGGGAAGGGTTGGGGAGTGTGGAAATCACTTTTTATTGGGGATGGTTGGAAGGGGTTGAAGGGCAAATGTTCAGAGGTTGAGCAGAGGGAAAGTTCACGATGGCAATAGAGTTTATTCAGGGTCGGTGGCCTTAACACAGACATTGCGGGCAGGGGAGGAGGTTCAAAGGGCCTCCAGGTTGTAATAAAATTCCAATAACAAATGTATACAAATTCCTCTTTCAATATTACAATTTCATCTGAGGGCTTGAAGCCCTTCAAAAATGGCGACGGTGCCTGAACGGTGGCACCGGACGCCGTTGTTGGAGACACGACAGCCGCTCTGTCTATGCAATCAGGGGCAGCTGTTCTGCCCCCTTCATTTAAATGAGCCCCAGCGCATAATATCGCAGGGGTTCTGCGGCGGCGCTTCCGTGTCGGACGGTCACCGACTTCACAGCGCACCACCATGGAGCGCTGATAAAATTCATCCTTACATTTCCTAGGATTTGAACATTTCTTTATTGTGAAGGGAATTGTACCTGTATAGAAATCGGTGAAGAGAGAGGAAGAAAAAGGCTTAGCAACCCATCTGATATCCATGAAACAGAAATTGTGTCCTGGTATCACATTAATAGGTAGAAATCGTTTTAAAATTGTATATTACAGGCAAATATTTTAATTTAAAATTAACACTTTATTGTTTTCCCCAGAGTTATGTAATATGGTTTAGACAGGATCATTTATCCTGCAATTATTGTTATTCATTCGTGGGATGCGGGCGTTGCTGGCTAGGCCAACATTTATTGCCCATCCCTAATTGCCCTTGAGCAGATGGTGGTGAGCTGCCGCCTTGAACTGCTGCAGTCCATGTAGAGTAGATACACCTCCAGTGCTGTGAGGAAGGGATTTCCAGGATTTTGACCCAGTGACAGTGATATAGTTCCAAGTCAGGATGGTGTGTGGCTTGGAGGAGGACTTGCGTGTGGTGCTGTTCCTATGCACCTGTTGCCCTTGTCCTTCTAGGTGGTAGATGTAGTGGGTTTGGAAGGTGCTGTCGAAGGAGCCTTGGTGCGTTGTGTCCATCTCTCTTGTGGAAAAATGTGAAAGGTGCTTTTGTACAAATCTTCTTTTGGGCCTCCTTATCTCGAGAGACAATGGATACGCGCCTGGAGGTGGTCAGTGGTTTGTGAAGCAGCGCCTGGAGTGGCTATAAAGGCCAATTCTGGAGTGACAGGCTCTTCCACAGGTGCTGCAGAGAAATTTGTTTGTCGGGGCTGTTGCACAGTTGGCTCTCCCCTTGCGCCTCTGTCTTTTTTCCTGCCAACTACTAAGTCTCTTCGACTCGCCACATTTTAGCCCTGTCTTTATGGCTGCCCGCCAGCTCTGGCGAATGCTGGCAACTGACTCCCACGACTTGTGATCAATGTCACACGATTTCATGTCGTGTTTGCAGACGTCTTTATAGCGGAGACATGGACGGCCGGTGGGTCTGATACCAGTGGCGAGCTCGCTGTACAATGTGTCTTTGGGGATCCTGCCATCTTCCATGCGGCTCACATGGCCAAGCCATCTCAAGCGCCGCTGACTCAGTAGTGTGTATAAGCTGGGGGTGCTGGCCGCTTCAAGGATTTCTGTGCTGGAGATATAGTCCTGCCACCTGATGCCAAGTATTCTCCGAAGGCAGCGAAGATGGAATGAATTGAGACGTCGCTCTTGGCTGGCATACGTTGTCCAGGCCTCGCTGCCGTAGAGCAAGGTACTGAGGACACAGGCCTGATACACTCGGACCTTTGTGTTCCGTGTCAGTGCGCCATTTTCCCACACTCTCTTGGCCAGTCTGGACATAGCAGTGGAAGCCTTACCCATGCGCTTGTTGATTTCTGCATCTAGAGACAGGTTACTGGTGATAGTTGAGCCTAGGTAGGTGAACTCTTGAACCACTTCCAGAGCGTGGTCGCCAATATTGATGGATGGAGCATTTCTGACGTCCTGCCCCATGATGTTCGTTTTCTTGAGGCTGATGGTTAGGCGAAATGTTGTACAAATAATGCAGTATCAATGTATATTGCTTTTGCATTACCTTCTTCTTCTTTGGCCTCCATGTCTTGGGAGACAATGGGTAAGTGCCTGGAGGTGGTCAGTGGTTTGTGGAGCAGCGCCTGGAGTAGCTATAAAGGCCAATACTAGAGTGACAGACTCTTCCACAGGTGCTGCAGATGAAATTGGTTGTCAGGGCTGTTTCGCAGTTGGCTCTCCCCTTGCGCTTCTGTCTTTTTTCCTGCTAACTGCTAAGTCTCTTCGACTCGCCACACTTTAGCCGTGCCTTTATTGCTGCCCGCCAGCTCTGGCGATCGCTGGCAACTGACTCCCACGACTTGTGATCAATGGCACAGGACTTCATGTCACGTTTGCAGACTTCTTTAAAGCGGAGACATGGACGGCCGGGGGGTCTGATACCAGTGGCTAACATAGCACTTTGCTTGCAAAGACAATCTGTGGGCAAAGAGCTTGTGAACATTTGTGATATGATAAGTTATTCTGTATTTTTCTCCTATTGACAGGTGTGGCAGGCTGGTCGTAATGTCCATCAAAATGAACCTGCTGCTCACAAATTATATCAATCCTCGACACTGGTCAAAACTGCAAAATTATCGTCAGCAAATCAGTTAATATTGAATTGCTCCATCATGCCCTTGTAACTTCCACTTTTCTCTCATTGTCCTTATCCTTATCTATTAAATATGTTACATAGTCAATATATAAGTATAAATCAGGTTAAATTATAGGTTGAAGCTTCAAAGAGGACTTACACCCAACATCTTCCAACAGATGTAAGATCGCCACTCGTGACCCAAGTTTCATTTCTCATCTCAACATTTGGAGTAATCATTACTTCATAATGTGCCAAAGTTTGAAACTTTTAATCAATCAAGAAAGAATGGAACATCCTAATAGGGGAATTAAGGCAATAAAAAAAAGGAGCATCAGGAGGCCATTAGAACCTGCTCCACCATTCAATAATATCATGGCTGAACCTTTGCAACAAATCCACGATCCCACATTATAGGTGAAATAGACGCAGGCACGTTGTGGCACCACCAGGATTCCAAAGGCGGCGGCTCATTAGCATGGCCGGGGCGTCTGCCCCCCAATGACATGAAGGGGACGGGTGAGCAATCCCCGGCTACGGTTTCCGGCGCCATTTTCAACAGGTAAGTCTGACCCCACGTCTACCCTGCCACACTAAGCAAGGTACCTCCTCCCCACTCCTCAATGGTGTCGCGCCTCGCTTCCTGGGATTGGAATTCGAAGGCACTGTAGTGCTGGCTGCCAGAATGAAGATCAGTGCGGCAAATCAGGAGGCTATGGGACCTTCATTAATTCAGGTAGGTTAATTTATTTGCATATGGAAATCATGGTCCCGTCGCTGAGTGGCAGGGGGTCTGCCATGAGGCCTCTCTGCCTCCATTGAGATCGGGCCGGGTGCTGCCGACATCGAGGTTGATGGCAGGCCTCATCGGTAGCGATTTTCATGCTGCCCCCCCGCCGCCCGGCCCCACCTCCACCTTTCCCAGTGTTGGGGACCCTATAAAATTCAGCCCGGTGTTTCCCCTTGTGAGAGAATCTAGAAGTAGGGGGTTCTCCCATTTAAGATGGAAATGAGGAGGAATTTCTTCTCTCAGAGGGTCATTCATTTTTGGAACATTCTTCCCCTGAGGACAGTGGAGGTTGAGTTAACGCATGTATTCAAGGATGAGTTAGACAGATTTGTGACCTACAAGGGAGTCACGATTAAAGTCTCAACTACCAGAGGAACCTACAAACAACCCAGGCAACTTTAAAAGAGAAATTCATCTCTAAGAAGATTCATCAGATTTACTGTGAAACCGGAAAACCTACCTCATTTCAAACCACATACCCCATTTCCTCTCTATTTATCTTTCATTGTGTGCGCGTGTGTGCGTGCAAGTGATTGCGTGTGAAGGTGTTGTTGTGACCATTTCAGCAATAAATACAGCTCAATAAATAGTTAATCTTCTCTTTTAAATCTACAAGAAAACCTGTTGCTATCTGTTTATTTGACAAATGAAACAAAAAGTGTTCAAACCTGAGTGACAAAAACATTTGCTGTGGTCAGTTAGGAGAAGAACACTGGGAACCACCCACACATGTTACCATCTGGCCGGAACACCTACTTGACCAGGTGACTTTACGACTTTGAGTGCTGCCAACTTTTAAAGTACCCCGTCTTTATCTATAACCTCCTCAATTTCTCGACTAGGTCCTCCTTTACTGTGACTTTATAAAAGACTTTTTAGTTCCCATTTATGTTAAACACAATCAATTCTCATAAAATTTCTTTGCCCGTCTGATTTTCAGATTTCCTCTGTACTGTCTATATTCAGCTTGACTCTCTACTGTATTATCAGCCTGATATTTATCAAAAGGGAAGGGTAAACTCAAAGTCAAGGTTGCTTCTGAAACACTATGTAATGTGTTGTTTCGAGCATAGTGACAATGGTGGAATTGGTGCAGTTTCAGCATATGGGTTGGGTAAGTTCATGGTACATTCTGATTGGGTAGAATTACTTGCTTTCTGGTAGGGTACAATTTTGACCTCCCATTGATGTCAATTGCCACATAATTTACTCAGATTACCATTCATTTACTCCCACCCCTGCTGGGATCAAGTCAATCATCATAGACCATGAACCATTCCCCCAAAAGCAGTTGCAGCTAGGTGAATTGAAAATCTGAAATCTGAGATTCATCAACTTTTGATAGGTGAGGGTATTGAAGGTTACTGAAGAAAGGTTGGTCGATGGAATTACAATGCAGATCAGCCATGATCTAATTGAATGGCAGAAAAGGCTTGAGCGACTGAATGGCTTACACCTGCTCCTGTGTTCCCACGTTTGAAGTTAAATTAGCTGGTGCAAATATTTCACAGCACAGAGAGGCACGCCATTACTCAATACAGTTCAGAGCATGCATGAAATTTCAATCCACTGGAACTCTCTCACTGCTTTTTCCTATGCTTTGCACATGTCATTACCTATGTTTTCCTGCAATCTAAGGGTTAATAATTAATGTAAGATGATTCCTTCACAGCAGTGCATCACTGCTCCATGAAAATTTGCAAAATGGAAACTAAAGGAAGGATGTACAATTTCTGGTGCAGAATATTGATGTTCTTTATTTCACCATAGTTTCTCTCTGAATTTAATATTATCGAATTACAAAGGTGCTCAGAACAGACTCTGACTTCCTCGAAATTACTTAACTTTTGGATAAATCAGATATCATCAAAGTGATGACATTTTATGTCACAAGTATTTTACTTTTATTAAGCTCCGAAAGAACGGGTTCAAAATGTTAATTAAAAGCTAAAAAGTTCAAATTTTCTCGACAAAATATAAAATATTTTTTCCACGGTGCACAAAAACATCATGCACATTTGTGGCGGAACAGGGGTTCTGGTTCATCAAACCTCCTCATCCAATGTTCACGTACAGTACACAGTATTTGGAAGAAGAGTAGAGTGAATTCCTGATGCTCTGGCCAGCCTTTATCCTTCAGCTAAGGCAGATTGCACGGTCATTTATTTGACTGCTGTTCGGGTGACAGTGCTGTGCACATATTGACTGCGGAATTTCCCTGTATCCCTATATCCAGAAATTGCTGGAGAGGCACATGCTGCAGCGAGCGGCATGAATTTGCTTTTTTTTTCCCCCTCACTCTTCCCAGCATTTTTGTACTCTAACCTGCTAAAAGTGAGCGCTAATAACGAAGCAACGACATCAGTGTGGCACTAAAATAAAAGCAAAATTCTGGGGATGCTGAAAATCTGAAGTAAAAACAAACTGCGGGAACGTTCATTGATCTGAAACATTAATTCTGTTTCACTCTCCAAGATGCTGCCAGACCTGCTGAGTCTTTCCAGCAACTTGTTATTATTTACGACAAGAGTGTGGGATCTGGAATCTAGTGAATGATGTGACCAACAATCTATCTACTTACCCAATGATAGAAAATGAAACAGAGCAAACAACGGACAAAAAAACAGGGAGAATTCAAGTCAAATCAGCTACAGAAAGACAAATGAATGCAAGGAAAGAAAGATTGGATTAAGACAGAGAGAGAAAAGAGTCAGAAAGCAAAAAGTAGAGCAGCACAAATCACACAGTAATTTGTGGTGATTCACAATTCACAGCGTATTTATTCATGACCATAAATTGCTGCTTTATTTATGCAATAATAATGTTGGGTGCTGTGAGCTCACAAATAACTTTTCCAGAAATTCCTGGGACATTGTAACAGTAATTGTGCTTCAAAAAACAGTATTTGATTGGCAATGAGGTGCTTTGGAACTTCCAGAGCTCATACAAAGTGCTAAATAAGTTTAAGTTTTACTTTATTTCCAAATCAAATCACAAGCCTATTTTAAATAAACTACAGTGCTTTAACCACAGTGATTAGTTTTTGTTAAATTAACCATTGAAACATAGGAACAGGAGCAGGCTATTCAGCCCCTCGAGAGGGTTCCCTCATTCACTGATATCATGGCTGATCTGTATCCTAACTTCATCCACCTGCCTTGGCTCCATAACCCTTAAACCTTTGGCCAGCAAGAAAATATTGATCTCAGATTTAATTGAGCTCGCATCTATTTCTTTTTGTGGGACAGAGTTCACTAACCACAGAGCATAGTTTATTTTAAATTAACTAAAAGTAGTTACTTTATAACAAGTTAATCACAATGTTTAATTGATTTTAAATTGACTGCAGTGGTTCGTATATTTGGAATGAATCCAAGTGGCCAGGTTACAAGGAGGTTTACAAAGTCCTGGCATAAAACAGGGAACCTTCCCTGTTGATATCACTCAGATGGAAACAACATTTATTTTTTCATATTTTAAACAATTGATTTCACCTGAGACATTTCCTTCTGCTTTTGGTGAAACTTGGCAGCAAATCATATATATTGCATAAAATTACAACTCAAAGTAGGAATGTTTTTGATGTGAATGGGTCACTGAAAGAGATACGAGTGGCTGGATTCTGAATGTGTGAAATGAAAGTAATCGAAGTTGATCGTTGCCGTTTTGCTCAATGTTTTCACGCGCCCAAAATCCTGAATATTGTCTGTATAATAAGAATTCGGAAAGAACCGTTAGTTTCGTTCTTAATAGTGGTCAGTGTGCGGGGGAGCCGGGAACTTTAAAAAGACAACAGTCAGGATGGGTGATACAGCTCAAGAAGAACCTGCTCCCAGTCAGTACCAACCGGCAGCAGGTAAGAGAGACTCCACATCGAATAATAAACCCGAGCAAACTGCTACTGCCTCCCGGTTCAGCTGCAGTATTCAGAGTCCCTCTTACTTTACTGAATACATTTTGCAGACGCTTTAAGAAGATGTCCTGGGTCAGACTCAGTCTCTCTCTTGCTCTGCTCTACCTGTGCTCACAAAGTGCCTGTGGACATCACTCTGACCATCTCTGCATGAGGAGAAGCTTCTGGAAAGAACTGATTCGCGGATTGGAGAATATAGTAAGTCCTTCAGAGATAGAATCGAACCTTCACTGCAGACCCGTTCTTGTATTTAATTCTCAAATCACTCTGTAAATAAATCCCTGATGTGAACTATCAATCAGGAATAGTGTGGTGATGAGGTGACCGAGATTTGTACCAGAATTGTGATTTGGGACTGGGACTGGGAATTAGATTTTGATCTGGACTTGGACTGTCATTTGAATTTGGGACTGGAATTTGGGTTTGAAACTGCCTTTGAAAGGGACCATGTGTTGTGGAAATTCTAGGTATCAATCTAATTACTAGGCAATCATTGGAGATAAATTGTTGCTCACAGAATTATAATCTATTCCTATTTATTTCTTTTTCTGTACAGAATCCTGTTTTTTCGCCTGAGTGCAGAAGTGAATATGACGTGAATCTGGAACTTCCTCTGATTTTAAAACCGGTGAGTTTGACTTCAACAACTTGGCATTCTTCGGCGCAAATAAATATCACCTTAAAATGTTTCCATTCTGACACATACCTTCCCATTTCACCCAGGCAGGGAATCACAAACCGGCTGTTGCTGTTGAACTCCTGCAAGGAATGCTGAGTCTCTTCAGTGAATCTGATGCTCCTTTACCCAACAACCAGCGGCTCATGTTCCTGAACAGGGTGACTGAAGTTCTGTCTCACCTACAGTTCTGCGTAAGTACCGTCCGCTCCAGTATCTCACATCCCATATTATTTCATAGTTTCAAAATCTCCTGAAATAGGGAAGTGCATTTATTCACCTTTTCCTTTGCAGATGCAATCTCCTCACTCCAATAATATTCACCAACTGGCCGTGCAGGAAAGCTTCCAGAAACTTGAAGCGTTTCTACTGGAAAGGGTAAGATTTTGATGAACAAAGCCTATTTATTGTTTGTTACTTGCCCTTACCACCAGTTGGTGTCTCATGGATTGGTGTTTTATATTAATTGTTTCTTTAGATATCCTCCACTGCTTCCAAATCTGTTAACTAGTGTGTGAGATATAACGAATAACATAACAGTTTAATAATCTCACATTCTCTCTTGAATCATTCAACGAGTGCTCAATTTGACATAAACTGCATTCAACGTTTACATTGAAAGCTTTCCTCCCTCTTGTCTCTTCATAGGGAAACAGTGGCTGTGCCTGGGAGATCGTACACGCAGTAACCAGAATGATTCTGCAAGAAACAGCAAGAAACCATGCAAGAAAATAAAAGAATGGAATTCGACATGTGATAATACTCACCTTCATTTAGCTCTTCCCCACTGTACATTGAGCTTTTGGTGAATTCACTGACATTGTACTACTGTATTTTCATAAGAGTATTTGGGAGTGAAATTCCTCTTCTGCCCTGGGAATATATTACAGCATTTGCAGTTTTTACTTTAATTGGGTGAATAAATCGTGCAGCATGGAATTTTATGTTTGTTTAACATTTATTACATGCTGTTAAAGATATCCCTTGCTGCAATTTCACCCATCCGTGTGCCTGTGAAATGAAAAACAAATGTGAAAAACTAAGATACTTTAATATTTATTTGAATAATATATTTTGTACTTTCCTTTGTCAACTTGAAAATAAAGTTTATCATTCTTAGAACCTTTGCTCTTGTCTTTGCCTAAATTTCTCTGAAGCAAACTTTATTACTCATTTAATGGGTGTTTTCACTTGGTGAAATTCAATGGGATGGATTTTACCCGTCCCTCGACACGATGGATGGTGGTGGTTAGGCCTGTAAAATACTTACAGGAGTAAGTATGACCCACCATGACCCATGACACTGAGAAGGCGCCGCCGTATATTTCCGTCGGTGGTGAGGCTTCGGTGTGGTCCTCCCGTCGCCAAGTGGCGGGGCCTTCATTTCAGTATTAAAGTGCATTAAAATAAATGTTAATGAACTTGCAAAGAACAAAGAACAGTACAGCACAGGAACAGACCATTTGGCCCTCCAAGTCTGCACCGATCTTGATGTCTGTCTAAACTAAAACCTTCTGCACTTCCGGGGACCGTATCCCTCTATTCCCATCCTATTCATGTATTTGTCAAGATGCCTCTTAAACGTCACTATCGTACCTGTTTACACCACCTCCCCCGGCAGCAAGTTCCAGGCACTCACCACCCTCTGTGTAAAGAACTTGCCTCGCACATCCCCTCTAAGCTTTGCCCCCTGCACCTTAAACCTATGTCCCCTTGTAACAGACTCTTCCACCCTGGGAAAAAGCTTCAGACTATCCACTCTGTCCATTCCGCTTATAACTTTGTAAACCTCTATCATGTCGCCCCCCCCCCCCCCCCCCCCCACCTCCGTCGTTCCAGAGAAAACAATCCGAGTTTATCCAACCTCTCCTCATAGCTAATGCCCTCCAGACCAGGCAACATCCTGGTAAACCTCCTCTGTACCCTCTCCAAAGCCTCCACGTCCTTCTGGTAGTGTTGTGACCAGAATTGCACACAATATTCTAAGTGTGGCCGAACTAAAGCTCTGTACAGCTGCAGCATGACTTGCCAATTTTTATACGCTATGCCCCGACTGATGAAGGCAAGCATGCCGTATGCATTCTTGACTAACTTATCCACCTGTGATGCCACTTTCAGTGACCTGTGAGACGCCCACATCTCTCTGCCTGTCAATACTCCTAAGGTTTCTGCCATTTACTGTATACTTCCCACCTGTATTAGATCTTCCAAAATGGACAGAACGGCCGTCCCACAGCGATATCATGGACGCCAGCCACAACCCGCGCACTTTTGGAACTCCAAACGGAGCTCTGAGGCGAGACACTTGTGGGGATGGGGGAAGAGTGCAGATTTCATGGTGGGAAGGGTTGGGGAGTGTGGAAATCACTTTTTATTGGGGATGGTGGGAAGGGGTTGAAGGGCAAATGTTCAGAGGTTGAGCAGAGGGAAAGTTCACGATGGCAATAGAGTTTATTCAGGGTCGGTGGCCTTAACACAGACATTGCGGGCAGGGGAGGAGGTTCAAAGGGCCTCCAGGTTGTAATAAAATTCCAATAACAAATGTATACAAATTCCTCTTTCAATATTACAATTTCATCTGAGGGCTTGAAGCCCTTCAAAAATGGCGACGGTGCCTGAACGGTGGCACCGGACGCCGTTGTTGGAGACACGACAGCCGCTCTGTCTATGCAATCAGGGGCAGCTGTTCTGCCCCCTTCATTTAAATGAGCCCCAGCGCATAATATCGCAGGGGTTCTGCGGCGGCGCTTCTGTGTCGGACGGTCACCGACTTCACAGCGCACTACCATGGAGCGCTGATAAAATTCATCCTTACATTTCCTAGGATTTGAACATTTCTTTATTGTGAAGGGAATTGTACCTGTATAGAAATCGGTGAAGAGAGAGGAAGAAAAAGGCTTAGCAACCCATCTGATATCCATGAAACAGAAATTGTGTCCTGGTATCACATTAATAGGTAGAAATCGTTTTAAAATTGTATATTACAGGCAAATATTTTAATTTAAAATTAACACTTTATTGTTTTCCCCAGAGTTATGTAATATGGTTTAGACAGGATCATTTATCCTGCAATTATTGTTATTCATTCGTGGGATGCGGGCGTTGCTGGCTAGGCCAACATTTATTGCCCATCCCTAATTGCCCTTGAGCAGATGGTGGTGAGCTGCCGCCTTGAACTGCTGCAGTCCATGTAGAGTAGATACACCTCCAGTGCTGTGAGGAAGGGATTTCCAGGATTTTGACCCAGTGACAGTGATATAGTTCCAAGTCAGGATGGTGTGTGGCTTGGAGGAGGACTTGCGTGTGGTGTTGTTCCTATGCACCTGTTGCCCTTGTCCTTCTAGGTGGTAGATGTAGTGGGTTTGGAAGGTGCTGTCGAAGGAGCCTTGGTGCGTTGTGTCCATCTCTCTTGTGGAAAAATGTGAAAGGTGCTTTTGTACAAATCTTCTTTTGGGCCTCCTTATCTCGAGAGACAATGGATACGTGCCTGGAGGTGGTCAGTGGTTTGTGAAGCAGCGCCTGGAGTGGCTATAAAGGCCAATTCTGGAGTGACAGGCTCTTCCACAGGTGCTGCAGAGAAATTTGTTTGTCGGGGCTGTTGCACAGTTGGCTCTCCCCTTGCGCCTCTGTCTTTTTTCCTGCCAACTACTAAGTCTCTTCGACTCGCCACAATTTAGCCCTGTCTTTATGGCTGCCCGCCAGCTCTGGCGAATGCTGGCAACTGACTCCCACGACTTGTGATCAATGTCACACGATTTCATGTCGCGTTTGCAGACGTCTTTATAGCGGAGACATGGACGGCCGGTGGGTCTGATACCAGTGGCGAGCTCGCTGTACAATGTGTCTTTGGGGATCCTGCCATCTTCCATGCGGCTCACATGGCCAAGCCATCTCAAGCGCCGCTGACTCAGTAGTGTGTATAAGCTGGGGGTGCTGGCCGCTTCAAGGATTTCTGTGCTGGAGATATAGTCCTGCCACCTGATGCCAAGTATTCTCCGAAGGCAGCGAAGATGGAATGAATTGAGACGTCGCTCTTGGCTGGCATACGTTGTCCAGGCCTCGCTGCCGTAGAGCAAGGTACTGAGGACACAGGCCTGATACACTCGGACATTTGTGTTCCGTGTCAGTGCGCCATTTTCCCACACTCTCTTGGCCAGTCTGGACATAGCAGTGGAAGCCTTACCCATGCGCTTGTTGATTTCTGCATCTAGAGACAGGTTACTGGTGATAGTTGAGCCTAGGTAGGTGAACTCTTGAACCACTTCCAGAGCGTGGTCGCCAATATTGATGGATGGAGCATTTCTGACGTCCTGCCCCATGATGTTCGTTTTCTTGAGGCTGATGGTTAGGCGAAATTTTGTACAAATAATGCAGTATCAATGTATATTGCTTTTGCATTACCTTCTTCTTCTTTGGCCTCCATGTCTCGGGAGACAATGGGTAAGCGCCTGGAGGTGGTCAGTGGTTTGTGGAGCAGCGCCTGGAGTAGCTATAAAGGCCAATACTAGAGTGACAGACTCTTCCACAGGTGCTGCAGATGAAATTGGTTGTCAGGGCTGTTTCGCAGTTGGCTCTCCCCTTGCGCTTCTGTCTTTTTTCCTGCTAACTGCTAAGTCTCTTCGACTCGCCACACTTTAGCCGTGCCTTTATGGCTGCCCGCCAGCTCTGGCGATCGCTGGCAACTGACTCCCACGACTTGTGATCAATGGCACAGGACTTCATGTCACGTTTGCAGACTTCTTTAAAGCGGAGACATGGACAGCCGGGGGGTCTGATACCAGTGGCTAACATAGCACTTTGCTTGCAAAGACAATCTGTGGGCAAAGAGCTTGTGAACATTTGTGATATGATAAGTTATTCTGTATTTTTCTCCTATTGACAGGTGTGGCAGGCTGGTCGTAATGTCCATCAAAATGAACCTGCTGCTCACCAATTATATCAATCCTCGACACTGGTCAAAACTGCAAAATTATCGTCAGCAAATCAGTTAATATTGAATTGCTCCATCATGCCCTTGTAACTTCCACTTTTCTCTCATTGTCCTTATCCTTATCTATTAAATATGTTACATAGTCAATATATAAGTATAAATCAGGTTAAATTATAGGTTGAAGCTTCAAAGAGGACTTACACCCAACATCTTCCAACAGATGTAAGATCGCCACTCGTGACCCAAGTTTCATTTCTCATCTCAACATTTGGAGTAATCATTACTTCATAATGTGCCAAAGTTTGAAACTTTTAATCAATCAAGAAAGAATGGAACATCCTAATAGGGGAATTAAGGCAATAAAAAAAAGGAGCATCAGGAGGCCATTAGAACCTGCTCCACCATTCAATAATATCATGGCTGAACCTTTGCAACAAATCCACGATCCCACATTATAGGTGAAATAGACGCAGGCACGTTGTGGCACCACCAGGATTCCAAAGGCGGCGGCTCATTAGCATGGCCGGGGTGTCTGCCCCCCAATGACATGAAGGGGACGGGTGAGCAATCCCCGGCTACGGTTTCCGGCGCCATTTTCAACAGGTAAGTCTGACCCCACGTCTACCCTGCCACACTAAGCAAGGTACCTCCTCCCCACTCCTCAATGGTGTCGCGCCTCGTTTCCTGGGATTGGAATTCGAAGGCACTGTAGTGCTGGCTGCCAGAATGAAGATCAGTGCGGCAAATCAGGAGGCTATGGGACCTTCATTAATTCAGGTAGGTTAATTTATTTGCATATGGAAATCATGGTCCCGTCGCTGAGTGGCAGGGGGTCTGCCATGAGGCCTCTCTGCCTCCATTGAGATCGGGCCGGGTGCTGCCGACATCGAGGTTGATGGCAGGCCTCATCGGTAGCGATTTTCATGCTGCCCCCCCGCCGCCCGGCCCCACCTCCACCTTTCCCAGCGTTGGGGACCCTATAAAATTCAGCCCGGTGTTTCCCCTTGTGAGAGAATCTAGAAGTAGGGGGTTCTCCCATTTAAGATGGAAATGAGGAGGAATTTCTTCTCTCAGAGGGTCATTCATTTTTGGAACATTCTTCCCCTGAGGACAGTGGAGGTTGAGTTAACGCATGTATTCAAGGATGAGTTAGACAGATTTGTGACCTACAAGGGAGTCACGATTTTTGGGGGCAAGCAGGGGAAAGAATGGAGTTGAATCCACAATCAGATCAGCCATGATCTTATTGAATGACAGGGCAGTCTCCAGGGGCTGAATGGTCTACTCCTGCTCCTATTTATGTGCTAATTTTCTTATGTTCTACAACTCCAGGTCTTTCTTGCTGCACACCTCATAAAATAGTACCATTTAGTTTAACTTGCCTCTACTCATTCTTCCTATCAATATGCATCACTTCACACTTCTGTGCACTAAAGTCTATTTTGCAAGTTCTTGCTTATTTAATCCACCTATACTCTCCTCAATTATGTTACCAATGTCCTCATTGTTTCCTACAGTTCCCAGCTTCGTGTCATCCGTAAACATTGAAATTATGCTTATATACATAAGTTCATGTCATTAACATTTATCAAAAAGCTACCAACCCGTTGAGTATGGAGATGTGGAACCAGGTTGTGGATCAGCCATGGTCTCTGATGGAAGAACAGACTTAAGGGGTTAAATGGTCTCCTGTCCTATGTTCCTATGGAGGACACCACTCTATAACTTCCATGCAGTCTGAAAAACAAACATTCACCACTACTCTGCTCCTACCTTTTAATACAATTTAAACGACTTCACTACCCATTTAATGCAAAGGGCTTCAAAATTGTGAATGAGCCAATTATATGGTACTTTGAAAGTCAAAATAAACAGCATCAACCATACTGCTTTCATCAACCCTCATTGTTACTTCATCAAGGAGCTCAATCATGTTGGTCAAGCATAATTGTCCTTTAACAACTTCTTGCTGGCTGCCATTTATTAACTCATATTTTTCCATTGTCAATGGATTTTGTCTCAGATCATTGTCTCCAAAAGTTTCAGCTCCAATATCTCCAACCTTGCTTCCCTCAGCAATTTAGGCTACATCCCATTTCTACCCACATGTGAAGTGCAGTGACTGAAAATACAAGAAGCCAAATTGAAGAATAATAAAAATTGACTTTTCCTTTCAAAAGTGGGCAATATGCTGCAAAATGGCCATTGAAGGTCAAACTGTATATTTAAACTGTCCTACTATCTGGTCAGGAAAAAAGGATACATTCCTAGCTAAGATGTAATAATTGCATCCATCCTGAACCCATCAAGAGAGATTTTTGAAATGAATGGGTTCCTCTGAAACAAAGAAGGTGTGAAACAGCTGCATCCTGGGCCATTGTAGGTTGCCACAGGGAGGAGAATCTGTGTCTCTCAACACAGGCAGCATTTTGACCTTAAGAAGTAGCTCTCTGGAGAGAGAGGGAAGAGATCAGAACAGATATCACGAAAGCCTACCCAACAGAGAGCTGGGACAAATCGCACAAAATCCAAAGAAGGTGACCTGCTGTGAATGCTGCACTTCAACATGTGCAGCCGAGAATTGAAACTGATCCCCCCATCTCTAGATTAAAGTCTCAACTACCAGAGGAACCTACAAACAACCCAGGCAACTTTAAAAGAGAAATTCATCTCTAAGCAGATTCATCAGATTTACTGTGAAACCGGAAAACCTACCTCATTTCAAACCACATACCCCATTTCCTCTCTATTTATCTCTCATTGTGTGCGCGTGTGTGCGTGCAAGTGATTGCGTGTGAAGGTGTTGTTGTGACCATTTCAGCAATAAATACAGCTCAATAAATAGTTAATCTTCTCTTTTAAATCTGCAAGAAAACCTGTTGCTATCTGTTTATTTGACAAATGAAACAAAAAGTGTTCAAACCTGAGTGACAAAAACATTTGCTGTGGTCAGTTAGGAGAAGAACACTGGGAACCACCCACACATGTTACCATCTGGCCGGAACACCTACTTGACCAGGTGACTTTACGACTTTGAGTGCTGCCAACTTTTAAAGTACCCCGTCTTTATCTATAACCTCCTCAATTTCTCGACTAGGTCCTCCTTTACTGTGACTTTATAAAAGACTTTTTAGTTCCCATTTATGTTAAACACAATCAATTCTCATAAAATTTCTTTGCCCGTCTGATTTTCAGATTTCCTCTGTACTGTCTATATTCAGCTTGACTCTCTACTGTATTATCAGCCTGATATTTATCAAAAGGGAAGGGTAAACTCAAAGTCAAGGTTGCTTCTGAAACACTATGTAATGTGTTGTTTCGAGCATAGTGACAATGGTGGAATTGGTGCAGTTTCAGCATATGGGTTGGGTAAGTTCATGGTACATTCTGATTGGGTAGAATTACTTGCTTTCTGGTAGGGTACAATTTTGACCTCCCATTGATGTCAATTGCCACATAATTTACTCAGATTACCATTCATTTACTCCCACCCCTGCTGGGATCAAGTCAATCATCATAGACCATGAACCATTCCCCCAAAAGCAGTTGCAGCTAGGTGAATTGAAAATCTGAAATCTGAGATTCATCAACTTTTGATAGGTGAGGGTATTGAAGGTTACTGAAGAAAGGTTGGTCGATGGAATTACAATGCAGATCAGCCATGATCTAATTGAATGGCAGAAAAGGCTTGAGCGACTGAATGGCTTACACCTGCTCCTGTGTTCCCACGTTTGAAGTTAAATTAGCTGGTGCAAATATTTCACAGCACAGAGAGGCACGCCATTACTCAATACAGTTCAGAGCATGCATGAAATTTCAATCCACTGGAACTCTCTCACTGCTTTTTCCTATGCTTTGCACATGTCATTACCTATGTTTTCCTGCAATCTAAGGGTTAATAATTAATGTAAGATGATTCCTTCACAGCAGTGCATCACTGCTCCATGAAAATTTGCAAAATGGAAACTAAAGGAAGGATGTACAATTTCTGGTGCAGAATAGTGATGTTCTTTATTTCACCATAGTTTCTCTCTGAATTTAATATTATCGAATTACAAAGGTGCTCAGAACAGACTCTGACTTCCTCGAAATTACTTAACTTTTGGATAAATCAGATATCATCAAAGTGATGACATTTTATGTCACAAGTATTTTACTTTTATTAAGCTCCGAAAGAATGGGTTCAAAATGTTAATTAAAAGCTAAAAAGTTCAAATTTTCTCGACAAAATATAAAATATTTTTTCCACGGTGCACAAAAACATCATGCACATTTGTGGCGGAACAGGGGTTCTGGTTCATCAAACCTCCTCATCCAATGTTCACGTACAGTACACAGTATTTGGAAGAAGAGTAGAGTGAATTCCTGATGCTCTGGCCAGCCTTTATCCTTCAGCTAAGGCAGATTGCACGGTCATTTATTTGACTGCTGTTCGGGTGACAGTGCTGTGCACATATTGACTGCGGAATTTCCCTGTATCCCTATATCCAGAAATTGCTGGAGAGGCACATGCTGCAGCGAGCGGCATGAATTTGCTTTTTTTTCCCCCCTCACTCTTCCCAGCATTTTTGTACTCTAACCTGCTAAAAGTGAGCGCTAATAACGAAGCAACGACATCAGTGTGGCACTAAAATAAAAGCAAAATTCTGGGGATGCTGAAAATCTGAAGTAAAAACAAACTGCGGGAACCTTCATTGATCTGAAACATTAATTCTGTTTCACTCTCCAAGATGCTGCCAGACCTGCTGAGTCTTTCCAGCAACTTGTTATTATTTACGACAAGAGTGTGGGATCTGGAATCTAGTGAATGATGTGACCAACAATCTATCTACTTACCCAATGATAGAAAATGAAACAGAGCAAACAACGGACAAAAAAACAGGGAGAATTCAAGTCAAATCAGCTACAGAAAGACAAATGAATGCAAGGAAAGAAAGATTGGATTAAGACAGAGAGAGAAAAGAGTCAGAAAGCAAAAAGTAGAGCAGCACAAATCACACAGTAATTTGTGGTGATTCACAATTCACAGCGCATTTATTCATGACCATAAATTGCTGCTTTATTTATGCAATAATAATGTTGGGTGCTGTGAGCTCACAAATAACTTTTCCAGAAATTCCTGGGACATTGTAACAGTAATTGTGCTTCAAAAAACAGTATTTGATTGGCAATGAGGTGCTTTGGAACTTCCAGAGCTCATACAAAGTGCTAAATAAGTTTAAGTTTTACTTTATTTCCAAATCAAATCACAAGCCTATTTTAAATAAACTACAGTGCTTTAACCACAGTGATTAGTTTTTGTTAAATTAACCATTGAAACATAGGAACAGGAGCAGGCTATTCAGCCCCTCGAGAGGGTTCCCTCATTCACTGATATCATGGCTGATCTGTATCCTGACTTCATCCACCTGCCTTGGCTCCATAACCCTTAAACCTTTGGCCAGCAAGAAAATATTGATCTCAGATTTAATTGAGCTAGCATCTATTTCTTTTTGTGGGACAGAGTTCACTAACCACAGAGCATAGTTTATTTTAAATTAACTAAAAGTGGTTACTTTATAACAAGTTAATCACAATGTTTAGTTGATTTTAAATTGACTGCAGTGGTTAGTATATTTGGAATGAATCCAAGTGGCCAGGTTCCAAGGAGGTTTACAAATTCCTGGCATAAAACAGGGAACCTTCCCTGCTGATATCACTCAGATGGAAACAACATTTATTTTTTCATATTTTAAACAATTGATTTCACCTGAGACATTTCCTTCTGCTTTTGGTGAAACTTGGCAGCAAATCACATATATTGCATAAAATTATAACTCAAAATAGGAATGTTTTTGATGTGAATCGGATACTGTAAGAGATACAAGTGGCTGGCATCTGAATGTGTGAAATGAAAGTAATTGAAGTTGATCGTTGCCGTTTTGCTAAACGGTTGAGCGCACCCGAAATCCTGAATATTGTCTGTATAATAAGAATTCGGAAAGAACCGTTAGTTTCGTTCTTAATAGTGGTCAGTGTGCGGGGGAGCCGGGAACTTTAAAAAGACAACAGTCAGGATGGGTGATACAGCTCAAGAAGAACCTGCTCCCAGTCAGCACCAACCAGCAGCAGGTAAGAGAGACCCCACATCGAATAATAAACCCGAGCAAACTGCTACTGCCTCCCGGTTCAGCTGCAGTATTCAGAGTCCCTCTTACTTTACTGAATACATTTTGCAGACGCTTTAAGAAGATGTCCTGGGTCAGACTCAGTCTCTCTCTTGCTCTGCTCTACCTGTGCTCACAAAGTGCCTGTGGACATCACTCTGACCATCACTGCATGAGGAGAAGCTTCTGGAAAGAACTGATGCGAGAATTGGAGAATATAGTAAGTCCTTTCGAGATATAATCGAACCTTCACTGCAGACCCGTTCTTGTATTTAATTCTCAAATTACTCTGTAAATAAATCCCTGATGTGAACTATCAATCAGGAATAGTGTGGTGATGAGGTGACCGAGATTTGTACCAGAACTGGGAATTAGATTTTGATCTGGACTTGGACTGTCATTTGGATTTGGGACTGAAATTTGGGATTGAAACTGCCTTTGAAAAGGACCATGTGTTGTGGAAATTCTAGGTATCAATCTAATTACTAGGCAATCATTGGAGATAAATTGTTGCTCACAGAATTATAATCTATTCCTATTTATTTCTTTTTCTGTACAGAATCCTGTTTTTTCGCCTGAGTGCAGAAGTGAATATGACGTGAATCTGGAACTTCCTCTGATTTTAAAACCGGTGAGTTTGAATTCATTAACTTGGCATTCTTCGGCGCAAATAAATATCACCTTAAAATGTTTCCATCCTGACACATACCTTCCCATTTCACACAGGCAGGGAATCACAAACCGGCTGTTGCTGTTGAACTCCTGCAAGGAATGCTGAATCTCTTCAGTGAATCTGATGCTTCTTTACCCACCAACCAGCGGCTCATGTTCCTGAACAGGGTGACTGAAGTTTTGTCTCACCTACAGTCCTGTGTAAGAACCGTCCGCTCCAGTATCTCACATCCCATATTACTTTAAAATTTCAAATCTCCTGAAATAGGGAAATTCATTTATTCACCTTTTCCTTCTACAGATGAAATCTCCTCACTCCAATAATATTCACCAACTGGCCGTGCAGGAAAGGTTCCAGAAACTTGAAGCGTTTCTACTGGAAAGGGTAAGATTTTGATGAACAAAGCCTATTTATTGTTTGTTACTTGCCCTTAACACCAGTTGGTGTCTCATGGATTGGTGTTTTATATTAATTGTTTCTTTAGATATTCTCCACTGCTTCCAAATCTGTTAACTAGTGTGTGAGATATAACGAATAACATAATAGCTTAATAATCTCACATTCTCTCTTGAATCATTAAACGAGTGCTCAATTTGACATAAACGGCATTCAATATTCACATTGAAAGCTTTCCTCCCTCTTGTCTCTTCACAGGGAAACAGTGGCTGTGCCTGGGAGATCGTACACGCAGTAACCAGAATGATTCTGCAAGAAACAGCAAGAAACCATGCAAGAAAATAAAAGAATGGAATTCGACATGTGATAATACTCACCTTCATTTAGCTCTTCCCCACTGTACATAGAGTTTTTGGTCAGTTGGCTCGAATTGTACGACAGTATTTTCTTGAGTATTTGGTAGTGAAATTCCTCTCCCATTCTGGTAACACATTACAGCATTTGCAGTTTTTACTTTAAGTGGGTTAATAAATGCAGTGAAATCGTGCAGCATGGAATTTTAGATGTTCGTTTGAAACATGTCACTGAGCGGTTAAAGATATCCCTTACAGCAATGTCACCCATCAGCGTGCCTGTGAAATGTAAAACAAATGTGAAAAACTGAGTTACACTATTATTTATTTGAATAATATATTTTTGTCATTTCCTTTCTGAGAACTTGGAAATAAAGTTTATCATTCTTAGTACCTGTCTTCTTGTCTTTGTCTAATTTTCACTGAAACATATATTTGTGTTCATTTATTGGGGTGTTTTGACTTGGTGAACTTAAATGTTTTCATGCGGTTGGAGATTCCGTAATTGCGAAGGAAATATACCAGTCTGGAGATGTGGAGAAAAAAGATTAGCAATCACCTGCTATCAGTGAGATAGTCCGGGGATCATATTCATACATTTACGTGGTTTAAAAACTGTGCATTAAGATTTGAGTTTAATATTAATGCCAAAAAACTGGTCAGATACCTGCCAGCAACGAGCATGGCGAGACTTCAAGTATCATGAAGACCAGACCATTCAATCAGGTGCTATTATCTCTAACTCATTCAACACCTAAATTACGACAATTCAGCCATATTCTGACATTATGGTTTCGTTAAAATCTTCTCAATATCCTTTACATTCATGGCCTCGGACAATATAACCCATCTATTCGTTATTATGTTTGCCGTATTGGGAAACCTGGCGCAATTCGGATTTAGGCTTATTCGGGGTATTTGGAGCCTCTTTGTGCATGGCGATCCCTTGCCGCCTATATATCTTTACTAGGAGACCTTGTCATATCCTTCAGGATTTCAATTGTAACCCTGGATTTTTCCCACAATTGTGCAGGATGGTTTAGAAGGAGCCATACTATTCTATAATGTCTATCTCTCTCGTCGAATATTTTGAAAAGCGTGTTTGCCTAAATTTAAAAAAAAGGTATGATAAGTAGGTCTGGTTTCTTCTCCCGATTACAGATATGACAGGGTGTCTCTGATGACCACCTATATCACTGCCTACCAGTTACATCAATCACGGACACAGATCATGTGACTATTTATACTCAGGAAACAGGTTGATGTTGAATTACTGTGACACGATGGAACTGCCTTTGTAATCTCAATTATTCTTTCTGTTACTTGTCCCTATCTACTAAATAACCTACACCCTCAATGTATAAGTTTAAATCAGGTTACTATTGGGCCAAGTTCATCTCTTCACATGGGCTGTTCAATATAACATCAAGTGGTGGAATTAGAAACACTGAATCACCGCAAAAACAATAGAATATCACAATAGAGGAATTTTAGGTTTTCTCTGGATGGATAAGCTGAGATGGGCCTCAAGTCCTTCCTTATCCATGATTATTTTCTGTACATGTGAATTTCCTCTAGAAACTAACTGGTTACCATAAATCACGTCATTATCAGGGTCCTTCCAACTCAATTTATACTTACGGGGCAAATCCAGCATTTTATTGACACTCACGAGCAGGCTGACAGCGAGCTCTGGTGTTCACAAAGCAGATCAAACAGCATTTGACGCAGCAATAATGATGGCTGCTGTAAATTCACTATTACTTTTCCAGCAGCATCCACCATTGTAAAAGGGACTACATTTTTTAAAGGGTATTTCATTGGCAGTGAAATATCCTTGAGATTTCCAGAGGTCATGCAAGGTGCTAAATAAATTCTCTACTTCCAACACAAATTCCAAGTCTATTTTAAATTAACCAAAGTTCTTAGATTTTTAAGTTAACCCCGGCGGTTAGTTGATATTAAATTAACAGTGGCTAGTTTCTGTTTCCTCTGTTTCCATCATTCGATGGCATCATTGCTGATTGTATCCCAGCTCCATCCATCCGCCTTGGCTCCATACCCTTGGTTATCAAGAAAATATCGACCTCATATTTAAAATCATCAATTCAGCTAGCATCTGGGGCGTTTTCTTAATGGGAGAGTGTTGCCACTAACTATAGTGGTTAGTTTCTCTTAAATTGACTCCACTACTTTATATGATTGGAATTAATCCAAATGCTAATATTTACAAGGAGGTTTGCAAAGTCATTACATATAACAGGAAAACTTCCCTGGGGTGATACCGCATCCATAAAAACTTTAACTCACCTTTTACACAACAATTGATTCGACTTTTGAAAGTTCCTCTGTTTCTGGATAAAACTTGGCAGCAAATCGCATATATTGCATAAGATTACAAATCAGATTAGGGTGTTTTTTTTTATGTGAACCGGACACTGTGGTTTAGCACAGGTTCCAACAGTTCTACCTGGAAGAAATACGTGGCTGAATTCTGAATGCGTGAAACGAAAGTAATTGAAGTTGATCGATGACATTTCGCTAAATGGATGGACGCACCGGAAATCTTGAATATTGTCTGTATAGTAATAGGTTGTGTTTTTAATATGAGGGAGTGTATACGGGAGCCGGGAACTCACTACAGACCCGTTCTTGCATGTAATCCCTGAGTAACTCTAAATAAATCCCTGATGTGAACTATCGAACATGACTGACATGGTGATGATTGGACTGAGATCTGGAATTTGGGATTGGGACTGAGACTCGGGACTGGGGTTGGTCCTTTTACGATGGACCGATGTGGGTAGTACTGGGTTGCTGCATGGTGTCCAAGCAAGTATCATCACAAGAACCCCAATTCAGGCACCGCTAAGATACAGAAACGTAGCTTTCAATCAAACTAAGATAAGCCAAAACAAGCAGCAAAGTCCCAACAAAAGCAAAACACTGGGATCCGGACTTGGATTTGGGAATTGGGATTCGGGACTGGAACTGCCCTTGAACAAGGTGTTATTTGGATTAATTATTCGGCAATTTTTGGAGATAAATCAGAAAGGAATCGGATATTCACAACGCTCATATCTTTTCACTATTTATTTCTTGTAAGAAACCTTGTTTTTCCAACTGAATGCAGGAGCAAATACGATGTGAATCTGGAAGTTCCTCTGATTTTAAAACCGGTGCGTTTGACTTCAATGACTTGGCATATTCAGTGCCAATAAATATCACTTCAAAATGTTTCCATCTTGACACATATTTTCCTATTTCACCCAGGCAGGGAATCACAAACCGGCGGCTGTTGTTGAAATCCTGAAGGAATGCTGAGCTTTTTCAGTAAATCCCATGCTCCTTTACCCATGAATGACTCCAATTTCCTTTCACTTAACGTCCTGTGTAAATCCAGAACGTCACATCTCAGATTACTTAGAATTTAAAAATCTCCAAAAAATAGAGAAAAAAAATATTTTTTTCTCCATCCTGCAGATGAAACCTCCTTGTTCCTATAATATCCCCCATTCAGCTGTATAGGAAAGGTTCTGGAAACTTGGGCCGTTTCTACGGCAGGAGTAAAGATTTTGATAAATTTGTCACATAATCGGGGCACTTTACCAGGCTCTCAATAATTGCATGGGGATCTTTTCCTGGAGTAGGTTCCAAAATCGTCTTTCGACAGAATTTCGATTACTTCTCACCCTTCATACCGGTTTACATCTCATTAACTGTGAATGTATGGTCATCGTGTAAGTATTTTGCACTGTTTTCAGACCGTTTAATTGATATGTGGGATATATTTAATACGTTAGTAATACAAATAACATTCAAACTTTCAATTGAAGCTTTTCCTGCAGTTGTTTCTTCACAGGGAAACAGTGGTTGGGCTGGGAGGTAAAACATGCTGTAACCAGAGAGATTCTTCAAGAAGCAGCAAGAAACCATACAAGAAATGTTTAAAAAAGAACGTGAACTTACTTCAATAGCTGATAATAACCACAGTCCTTTTGCTCTTCCCCGCTGTAAATTGATCTTTAAGCCAGTTGACAATGTTTTAATAAGAGTAATTTGGGGACTGAAATTTCTCTCCATATTTTACAACAAGAAACAGGAATTCCTGAAACAGGAATTTCAATTAATTGCCTAATATAAACAAAACAAAAATTCGTCTTGAGAAATTAACCCTTAAAATTCACTCACTTACCAAACTCCCTTCTTCACAGTCAGTGTTACATGCCACTTATCAGTCCAAGCCTAAAACAGATTATCAGATCATGTGTTTCATAGCTGTTTGCGGCACTTCGTTGTGCTCAAATTGCTTACCCCATTTCCTGTATTGCAAGGTGGCTATACTTCAATAACACTTCATTGTCCATAAAATGCTTTGGGGCATCCTGAGGTCAAGAAAGGTGCTACAATAGTGCAAGTCATTTTTTCTTTCACTAATAGAATAGTTAAACTTCAATTATCTTGATGAGCACTCAGCCTTTCAATCAGATGTCATTATATTTAAGCAAAAGCAAAATACAGCTGAGACTGTAAATTTAAAACTACAACAAAAAATATTGGAAACACTCAGTAGGATGGATAGTATCTGTGGAGAGAGAAGTAGAGATAATGACCTCAACATTAACCCCCACATGTTCCCACATTTCTATGAAATTCCATTCCGTGCTATTTTAACACATTTCTGCTCCTCCTGGCTCCATGGAAAAAAATTTTGAAAACGTTCTGTGCCTGTTTCTTGAGCGGTCCCTTTAAGGATTGTTCATCAGGCAGCTCCAGACCCAGTGCAACTCACTGGCGGCACACAAACTTTGCCCATTTCTAACCAACTTCAATAAAGCTCTGATAACTGGCGTCAGATTCCCCACTTACACAAGCAAGGTGCCTATTACCTGTTTCAAATGGGCAACTTGAAGACTTAAAAATCAATAGCTTCTGATCTCTAGGGAGAGCAGGAGCGTAAACTTGAAATTCATCCCCCTTATTCTGTATTCTGCACCCTGCCTAAAAAAAAGATAAATTATTATGAGTTTTTGCCCCAGGGTGGAGGGTTGATCTTTGGGAAAATAGATAGGTTCCTGACATTTGCAGGCATTATGATGATTAAATTTTTTATAAATGATATATAGATATCTCACAGGAATGGAGTAATAGATTCATAACGCACAGAAGGAGGCCATTTGACCCATCAAGTCCATGCCAACTCTCTGTAGAGCAATCCAGTCAGTCCCATTCTCCCGCTCTATCCCTGCAGCCCTGCAAGTTCATTTCCCTCAAGTGCCCGTCCAATTTCCTTTCAAAATCATTCATCGTCTCTGCTTCCACCACCCTAATAGACAGCGAGTTCTAGGTCATTGCCACTTACTGCATAAAAAAATTTCTTCCCACATCCCCCTGCATTTCTTGCCCAAAGCCTTAAATCTGTGTCCCCTAGTCCTTGTACCATCAGCTTTTCTTTGTCTACCTTATCTAAACTTCTATCAGCTTTAGCATTGCCAACCCTCCAGGATTGTCTTGGAGTCTTCAGGAATTGAAGATTACACTCCAGAGCACAGTGGCAGCAACCCAGGAGAAAGACATTGGTTTATGTGAGAAAACTGTTGGGAGTTGGAAAAGAAAAGGCTGTTCGACTAACTGTCAATCAGGTAATGAAGAATCTTTGCGCTTTTCAATTGGTGTGGAAATGCATTGTCCCATGAGAATGAGCGTGTTGGGCGACCAATGGGGGAAGCGTGGAGATGGAGGAGTTGGAGGGAGAAGGTCATATGAAGAAATCTCCAGTTACATCCAGATAGAGTTGACAACCTTATCCTGTAAACATGTAGTAATACTGATGTGCACCAATGCAGTTCTTGCAATAATTGTATTTTCCACATGCTTCATGCTTCACAACAACTTGCATTTATGTAGCATCTCCACCATAGCAAAATGTCACAAGGCACGCCACAAGAGCATCACTAGACAAAACCCGACACCAAGCCACACAAAGAGACATCAGGACAGGTGATCAAAAAGATAGGAAGGGGATATATGGATGAGCAGGCAATATGGGACAGTCCTCTCCTCTCAGAAATGCTGCATTGCATCGTTATATCCAGTGCTGCAAATCTTTGATATTATGTAGTTGTTGAGAAAGTATGAGGATTATGTGTTTTTTTTTGTAACTAAAGCTTTTATCAGACAAGCCCCCCACCTGCCAAGACTGAGGCACACATTATTTTGCCACATGAACATTAAAACTTAAAATTGTGGCTGGGAAGAAAAGAGGGCCTATCACAAGGAATTGCCAGGCCCCTGACTGGAAAGATATTTGCATGCTAGCAGACAGTGTTGGAACAAGGAACCAAGTCCTTGCTTCCCCAATACACAGAACAAGTGGTCACACCTGTTTTAGTCACATGACTAACTGGCTGTTTGTTTTTTGAATTTGCACTGGCCGCAGAATTTTGAACTCAGAACGCTGTTTGCTCCTGGACAGAGAACACCTCTCTCCTGTCTGCTCCCGTCTCTTTCACATGGAATGGAAGATCATTGAAGACACGTGAACTCAAAGAGAGAAAAGTCTCCTACGTGAACAAGGTTTAAGAAGAATACTGAGCCCCAACAAAAAGTAAGAGCTGTCTACAATCAAAGACTCCATGGTGAGCTGGAAACACAGAAACAGTAACACGAAGCCCCATTCCGAGACCGCCTCAAACCTCTCTACTTTATTTTTCTTCTGCTCTTTACTGTCCCTATTTACATGTGTGTGTCGTGTGTGCATGCTAGCGTGGGTACGTCTTATATCCATAGGCATTAACCGAATTAGAGTTTAAGTTTAAGTTTTAATAAATTTCACTTTTCTTCTTTAAACCTGACAAAATCTGGTTGTGCTCATTTCTTTGCCTTATAATTGGAAAGCGATGAACAAGGATTCACCAAGGGGGAGCTCAAAACACAGTGTGTTTAAAAATCAAATCCTGTTACAATAAGACCAGGTTCTTTTGGGCCTCCTTATCTCGAGAGACAATGGATATGCGCCTGGAGGTGGTCAGTGGTTTGTGAAGCAGCGCCTGGAGTGGCTATAAAGGCCAATTCTGGAGTGACAGGCTCTTCCACAGGTGCTGCAGAGAAATTTGTTTGTTGGGGCTGTTGCACAGTTGGCTCTCCCCTTGCGCCTCTGTCTTTTTTCCTGCCAACTACTAAGTCTCTTCGACTCGCCACAATTTAGCCCTGTCTTTATGGCTGCCCGCCAGCTCTGGCGAATGCTGGCAACTGACTCCCACGACTTGTGATCAATGTCACACGATTTCATGTCACGTTTGCAGACGTCTTTATAACGGAGACATGGACGGCCGGTGGGTCTGATACCAGTGGCGAGCTCGCTGTACAATGTGTCTTTGGGGATCCTGCCATCTTCCATGCGGCTCACATGGCCAAGACCAGGTGAAGACAGTAAAAGACCCCTAGACACCTTTCTCACCTGGTTGTAACAGAAATTTGGGTGCAAGCATCCAGGATTTTACCCACTGACAAACAAGTGAAATTGGAAGTGGGAAACCAAATTGTTCCCAATCAAAAAAGAGCAAATTTCAATACAGGTTTTCTTGTGGTTGTGTGTGATGGAAACTAACATGTCTGCAACTGAAACTAGTAGCTCTCCAAGCCAGGGTGAAGTAACTTGGGATAAGTTAAAAGCACTGTCTATGGAGGAGTTGAGAAAAATGGCTGAGCAGTGTGGGATCACTGTATGTGGCAAGGCTAGGACATCTGAACTCCTAAGGCTAGTGACCAACCATTTTTCCCTTGAATCTGAAGAGGCAGAAGCAGTGTTAGAAGCAGACCCAGAGAGGGTACTGCTAGCAAAGATATAATTGGAACAAAGGAAACTTGAATTAGAAGACAGGGAAAGAGGGAGAGAGAGAAAGAGAGCAAAAGTGACAGGAGAGATTAAAAGAGAGAGCCTCCCAGAAGGAGCCTGAAAAAAATGAAAGACAGGAGAAAGAACAAGAGAGAGAGGAGAGAGAGGGAGAAAGAATATTCCAGAAAGAATCTGAAGACAGAGAGCTGACATGGCTTGAGTTAACTAGGGGGTGACAAAGTAACCCAGTGAAAGCATGGCCAATATGGAGGAGCATAATTCAGGGCTGGGTACAAACTTGCTAAAACTCACTCAATTAATTCCAAAATTCAATGAGGAAGGTGTAGAAGAATTTTTTGCGTCTTTTGAGAAACTGGCAAGGCAGCTAAAATGGCCAGCTGAGACCTGGTCTCTTTTAATACAAAGCAAGCAAATTGGAAAAGCCCATGAAGTTTATCCCTTATTGTCAGATAAGAGTTCATCAAATTATGAACTGACCAAAAATGCTATCATCGGGGCATGTGAATTAGTATTTGAAGCCTACCGCCAAAAGTTTAAAACCCTCAAGAATCAAGCTAATCAAACTTATCTGGAGTTTGAAAGAAGTAAACAGCTAGCTTTTGACCAGTGGCTGAGGGCTGTTAAAATACATCTCAGCTATGAGGCTCTCAGAGAAGTAATTCTATTAGAGGAATTTAAAAACTCTATCCATTCTCAATAAAGACACCTGTAGAGGAGCAGCGCGTTCAGGGAGCCCAGCAAGTGGCCTGATGAGTTTGCTTTAATTTATTAGTCGGTTTCCCAGGGAAGAACCTTTCCTTAAAGCAGAGAAGGCTGAGGGGGGACCCGATTGATGTATACAAAATTATGAGGCGCATAGATAGGGTAGATAGGAAGAAAAATTTTCCCTTTGCGGAGATGTCAATAACCAGGGGGCATTGATTTAAGGTAAGGGGCAGGAGGTTGAGAGGGGATTTGAGGAAAAAATTTTTACCCAGAGGGTGGTTGGAAACTGGAACACACTGCCTGAAGAGGTGGTAGAGGCAGGAACCCTCACAACATTTAAGAAGTATTTAGATGAGCACTTGAAATGCCATAGCATACAAGGTTACGGGCCAAGCGCTGGAAAATGGGATTAGAATAGATAGATGCTTGATGGCCGGCATGGGCATGATGGGCTGAAGGGCCTGTTTCTGTGCTGTATAAGTCTCTGACTCTGTGACTAATCACCCCAACAAACCGGAAAAGGACAAAGGGTGGGAAGGTGATAGGAGCCCAAGCAGTCCTGGGAGCGAAAGGAAAGCAGGAGACACAGGGGGCCCTCCTCCAGCCAAAAAGGAAGGTGCTGTGAGCAAGAGTGAGACCCAGAGATCTGTGCGATTCCATTGTAATAAGGCAGGGCATTTAAAAGCTGACTGCTGGAAACTAAAGGGAAAACCGGTAGGGTTAATCAGGGTGGCACCCGCTCAGTGAAGATGGGACCCTGATGGAAAAAACAAAGCAAGCTGTGGCTTTAACTGCAGTAAGAGTGCAACCCAGGAAGCTTACTACAGCCAGTGTAGGAAAAGTTAATAGGATTCCTGAAGGTTATCAGGGTTTTGTGTCTGAAGGGAAGGTAACCCTCTACCCGTCAAGTGGGGCAAGCAAGTCCAGAGTAATTCTCAAGGACACAGGGGCGGCTAGATCCTTCTCACTGGGAAAAGGCCTGACCTTTCCCCCAGAGAGTGCAATGAACATCAAAATGATGGTGAATGGTATTGGAGGGCAGTGTATGCCTGTACCTGTACACCGGGTGCACCTAGATTGCTGCCTAGTTTTAGGATTGGTGACCGTAGGGATTGTCCCTAATTTCCCTGTGGACGGGGTTGACCTGCTCCTTGGTAATGATCTGCCATTGGTTAAAGTGGTAGCCACCCTAAAAGTGAAAGAAAGACTGCAGGAGGTCAGAGAGACAGGGCAGTGGCAGGAGACGGTCCCCAGCAGTCTCCCTGAATATGTAGTGGATCAAGCCTTGATTGAACCAGCTCCCCCAGAGAGGACTGCAGGCAAATGACCATGACGTCTGCCTGTCCCATACTTTCTTTGGAAAGTTAGGCGACCCAGGGAATGAATTAAATGGATTTTCCCTAGCTGAGGCTCAGCGAGTTGACCCAGTATTGCAAGAGTTAGCAGAGGCTGCCCAATCTAAAAGTGAAGCAGAGGGAGTCCCTGGCACTACTATTTAAAGAATGATGTACTGATGAGGAAATAGAGTTCTCCTCACAGTCCTGAGGGCAAGGAGTGGACAGTAGTTCACCAGTTAGTGGTGCCAGAAAGATACCAGGGAGTAATATTAAGAAGGGCCTATGAGACTACAGTGGCTGTACATGCCGGTATATGAAAGACCAAAGCCTGCATAATACAACAGTTTGACTGGTCAGAACTCCACAAAGATGTGCTGGAGTACTGCAGAAGTTGCCACAGGTGCCAGGTTGAGGGGAAACCCTAGCCTACAGTGAAACCTTGTTGTGCCTAACACGCACGCACGCTTCTCTAAAAGAATCCACGGAGTCCGATTGGTGAAAGGTATCTCAATACTTTATTCCCACACTAAATTATCAAGTACAAGCTCTCACTACTTGTACAGTATCAAAACTCATCAAAGTACAAGCTCTCACTACTTGTACAGTATCAAAACTCATCAAAGTACAAGCTCTCACTACTTGTACAGTATCAAAACTCATCAAAGTACAAGCTCTCACGACTTGTACAGTATCAAAACTCATCAAAGTACAAGCTCTCACTACTTGTACAGTATACTACCCGTCAAGACATGAGGTGATCAGTCTCGGACTTGCGGCTGCTCTTCTGTTCTCTGAGCCCCTGGCTCAGAGTATCTTCTCGAGTGTTCTTCCCCGGGGTTCTCGTACCTTCCTCAGTTTCAGTCAGGGGTTAAATCTTGTTTCTAAGACCCGCCCCTCTTACTTACTCATAGGGGTCTGGTATAATGACATAATGATAATTCCTTATTTGGCTCAGTGAGAACCTGGTCAAAACTTCACAGTTTCCCATTGTCTACTCTGAGTTTAGTCATATCTGGTGTCCATGACGACTCCCTAAATCTGCTAAGTCCAAGGACAGTTTCTGGGATCCTCCTCAATGCCTTTTCTATAATCATATCTACAATTCCTCGGCTATCTGTGTGCTACGCTCCTTTGTACTTGTCCCACTTCAACACACTGTTCATTGTTGTGTTACTGGCCCCTTTGTTTTAATTAAGTTCTTATGTGTTTTTGCTATATGTGTTTTTACTGGGTCTACAGTCCCCCCTTTGATCCTGCAGGGCTATGCCCAAGGGATCACACTCTTATGTCTCTTAGGTAGTACACATGTGCAATTAGAATTTCATCTGCAAAGCAAAAGCATAAACAGTGTAATATTGAAGAAATCACAATTTAAACATCACTATTACATAATCAATCAATTGTGCGAACATAATACAGTCGCAATTTCATTCTTAAAGTATACTGATCATTCACTAATTCATTTTAAGTATATATGAATAGGTTATACATTTACCCTTGTGTGGCATAACTAATTGCCCATCCTTTTATAGAGTAAGTTCGAATACTGATTGCCTTTTTGGTAGCTGTCCAACTTGTGTTCATACATCCTCTCACATTGCCTAATTAATTTCTTAAGTTTCCAAATTAAGTATGTCACATATAACACCATGATACCCAAAACCACTGTCAGGACATGGGAGATAATTCTAAACCAGGGGTGTATCTGCACATTTGACCCCCAGTTCCATCAGTCCTCCAACCAGGTAGAATTGTTTATCTCATCAATCTCATCTTGTAGCTTCTTCGACTGTTGTTCCAGATTGTACTACACTACAGCAATGGCTTCTAACTGCTGTCTCTCTTTACCCAAGCGTGTGGGCAATGGCTGAATAGTATATTCATATTCCCGGACTTAATTTGTCAAATGTTGGCAGGAAAAAAGACAGAGGCGCAAGGGGAGAGCCAACTGTGCAACAGCCCCAACAAACAAATTTCTCTGCAGCACCTGTGGAAGAGCCTGTCACTCCAGAATTGGCCTTTATAGCCACTCCAGGCGCTGCTTCACAAACCACTGACCACCTCCAGGCGCGTATCCATTGTCTCTCGAGATAAGGAGGCCCAAAAGAAATTTGTCAAATCCTCCTTAATACTTTCTGTCACAGTTATCGTTTCTGTCTTTTGTTTATGTCTGTCTACCAACTCCATCTTCCCTACTCGTGTTGGTATTTGTGGGTTGAAACAAAACGTACTGTTGCTCACTGGACAAGTCCGGTTATGTCCATACTGGTACTCCTTCGCCATCGTGGCTCAGCAATATCTCCCCTTTCCCATGTAAGCCACATGGGTTAGCCCTGACAATGCTTTCCTAGTCTCCATGGTGCAATTTACAGTGGCATTAAATCCACATTTTGATTCTACTGTTATATATATAGGATGAGGACATATGACCACGTGGTTTTCCAGACTACACTCAGACAACTTTGTTCCAACTACCTCTTTTCCCATTTCCACTACATAGGGTAAAATATCATGGTATTTTATGTAATCTTTTCCCCTTATCACCCCTATATTTTATACTTTGTATAACTGCATCCCTAACTTGTCTCTCAGAATTACAGGTATTCCCAATACAACTCCAATACTCATAGATCTTGTACTTACACATGCTTGACCTTTCCATACCTTAATAAGTTTTCTGAGTTGGCACCTGGTAATTTTATCATTTGTGTGACTAGCTAAGTCCTCCAACTGGGTGTCATTGATCCCAACTGGCACCTGTCCCGCATCAATTTGCCTCAAATTTTCTCGAGTTTGTTCTAACATCCATGAACCATATGTACTGCAAACACTTTCATCATTTGAAATGTCATGGACTTCCTTTACCTTTTAAATTATATCATTAATAGTGTGAGCATGACCTTCCAGTACTCTCACCAGTCCTGTCACTGTTTTCGTCAGATCCTGCCCTACTTTAGCTACACCACTCTGTCCCTTTTGTTCCTTTTTCAAAATATCCTTTACTAGCTGACTGAGAGTTCTAACTTTCTGGCCCACATTTTCCAAATCTATAGTATTAACAATTGAAGTTCCTATATTAAAAACTGTGGCTACGTCATTCACAAAACTACGTTTATGTCTCTTTCCCTTTATTATTTTCTCATTACCAAATTCCTGTCTCAGCAATTGTTGCAGTAATACCTTGTACAACTCTCGGGTCTTCTCAGGACATCAGCCAGGTAGCTGGATATCTGAGATATTCAATATTATCGGTACCAACTCATGCTGTATATTATCATATACAATTTTATTAGTTTTTATTATTGCAAGTTCATTTCCTGGTCCTGCAGTTAAGGCAGGGCAAGAGAGATCAGTCACTTGTGGCTGCTGGGTTGTAACCCTACTCGTTGATGATTCGGATGTGGCATTAACCGTGGTGGTTGGAGCCTCTAGCCCGTTTACACTCACGAAGTGGAGTACGAACTGTCCTCCTTTACCTTTCCAAACACATTCGAGCCAATAGACCCTATCACTGTGTGGCTTTACACAAAGCGATTGGTTCTTACAGACTTTATCATTGCATTCCATACAGGAAATTTGGGGCCTCCCGGTGGGTCTCGTAAGGTGGTTCCTTTTTAGCATTCGACACATACCCACTGTCCCATAGTAATATTTACAACAGAAAGGCCCCATACCGCGTCCCCATATGCAACTCCCCGTATCCCCTTGTAGTTGCCATGTACTTCTATTGGTCAGATGATGTTGTCTGAATGTCCTTCTCCGAACCAGTTCCCGTTACAGCGCTTGATGTTATACGGTCTGTCCTCCTCCTTCAACACGTTGATGGCTACAGCTGCAGCAGTCATCACAAGCGATACATACCAAGGTTTCATTCTGTTACCTGTAAGATCAAGATAACACCTGCTCTTATTTACAGTTCTGATTAGTGTACCCCAGCTGGGTCAAACTCATCATCACTTATGCGGATTAATCGACCCCGTACCTCTTGTCCTGACGGACCACTACCCTCTGATCTCCCCAGTCGCCTTCACTTGGTTTGAAAGTGTGGTTTAAGCTGCTTCTTTTTGGAATGGACAGTTGGTTCCACATTTAATTTCTCCTTTTTGATGCTACCTTTCTCAACTTCTGTGGCTCCAGAGGAAGTGGCTTCCCCTGGGTCGTCTAGAAACATTCTCTGGAATGCAAAACTTAAGTTTTCTATATCGTCCTCTAAGAACTGAGGATTCTGATCCTGTCCATT
The DNA here is from genome assembly GCF_036365525.1 of Heterodontus francisci. NCBI lineage: Eukaryota > Metazoa > Chordata > Chondrichthyes > Heterodontiformes > Heterodontidae > Heterodontus > Heterodontus francisci. Next base: position 188,283,554 of record NC_090372.1, on the reverse strand, counting down.
TCCTCCAGGGGCGGGAGCATTTCCTACTTGCCCTACCTCCACCTCTCCTAGTGTGTCTAACTGTACATGGTGTTGATGGCTATTCTGTTTTCCGAATGGTTTAAGTTGGTTCACATGGTACCAGCATGTTCCGTCCTTCTCCATCATTAGCTTATACACCGACAGGCTGGCTTTGTCCACGATACGGTATGACCCAACGTATTTTGGGGACAAGAAAGTTCCTGTTTGTTGGATTCGGACCATAACTTGTTGCCCCACATCTAGTTCTACCATCTTTATCTTTCCATCAAAATATGCCTTACTCTGTTTTTGTTTCTGCCCCATCTGTACCACTGCTATCTTCTGAGGTGCACGCAAATGCTCCAATTTCTCATGGGTTAGGGCAGTTATCTCAGGTTCAGAAAGATCTAACCCCAAAGTGTTTCTATCCCTCGCATTTGTCGTCCTGTCATTAGGGCATGGGGGATAAATCCAGTCGAGCTGGATACCGTGTTTCTGATTACCATCAGGACATAGGGTAGGACCTTATACCAGGTTGAATTATTTTGCTGCACTGTCTTTCTCAACATTCCCTTTATAGTCCTGTTCATTCTTTCTACTATCCCACTTGACTGAGGGCGATAGGCTATATGGAATTTCTGATCAATCCCCAACATAGTCATCACACTCTGCATCACTTCAGCAGTGAAGTGAGACCCTTGATCTGATTCTATGCTTCGAGGTAACCCCCATCAAGTAAAAACATGCTGCATTAAAATATCAGCAGTTACCCCTGATGTGTTGGTCCTTGTGGGAAAAGCTTCTACCCATTTAGTGAAAGTATCAATAATCACCAATACATATTTAAATCCTCCCCTGCATGGAGGCAATGGCCCCACATAATCAATCTGCGGATTCGTTCACGGCCCTTCTACTGGACGTGTGTGTCGTAATTCTCCTTTCTGTGCGTAGTGGTCTGGATTATTTTGCGCACAAATCAAACAGTTTTCCACATAATGCTTCACATCTCCTCCCATTCCTGGCCACCAACACAATTCCTTTATTCGACTTTCTGTAGCCTCCATCCCTTGGTGTCCTTGTACATCATGACACTGATAAATTATTTGATTTCTATTGGCACTACATATTTTCCTTCCTTCAGTACCACTCCTGTATCTGTCTGTATCTTTGACTTCTATCTAGAATACTCTTCTGGCCATTTCTCTCCCTTCTGTGTCTGTTTTAGTATGGGATCTTGGCTTTGTGCCTCAACCAGATCTTCAGTCTTAAGCTGGGAGACTATCACTGCGCTTATGGGGTTCGTGTCTTCTCCCCTCGGATCCCAATATTTCCCTGTTTTCGCTCCCATCTTTGCTAACTCATCGGCTCTCTTATTTCCTTCAGGACTCTCTTTGCTATGAGCCTTTACTTTAATGATCCCTACTGACCTTCCCCTTTTCTTGCTGCATTTATTATCTTCTGCAGTAAAGGGGCAGACGGCAAAGGTTTTCCATCTGCCGACACAAAACCTCTCGCTTCCCACAGAGGTAGGTACTCAGTTAAACTGTTACACACATACATACTATCAGAATAAATGTCAACTGGTGGGGGAAACATATGTGGTTGTGTCACCACAAACGCGACCGCAGCTAATTCTGCACCCTGCGCACTTAGACTCGAGGATAACTGTAAGGCAATATCTTTAATAGGTGCTCCATTATGATCCTGTACATGTAACCCACATCCTGTCTGCCTAATCCCATCCTCCACTGTCGAGGAACCGTCAACAAAAATTTTTAGTGCTGGTTTGATTTCTGGCTCTTTCCCATGTACACCCCCCAATGATTTTGACACAAAAGGTCGCTTGAGGGCCTTTGCTGTCAAAACCTGACACTCATGGGGTTCGCCCTGGTAGATTAAATTATCTGCCAGGCACGTAGTAGTTCTTGCCTTTTTCGCTGAAATGTCTCTGCCTTGCAAGAGTAAGGTCCACCAAGCAATACGATTCTGACTAACATTACTGTCCTTCAGCCGTCCATCCAGTAACAACTGGATAGGCGTGTGTTCAGTTAGAATAGGTATGGGGCTGAGGCCAACAATATAAGTAAAATGTTGAACTGCCCAGAAGACGGCCAGCAAATGCTTTTCACACACTGTAAAAGCTCGTTCTACTGACGTTAACAAGCGAGACGTGTATGCCACTGGACAAAATCGGCCATGTTTTTCCTGAAGCAATACCGCTGATAAGGTAGTATCTATGGTAGCAACCTCAAGGGCAAAGGGTAGGGATGGGCCCGGCACCTGTAGCGCCGGGGCTGTGGCTAGTGCCTGTTTTAACTCTGAAACTGCTGATGTACACTCTGGTGTCCATACCCACTAGGAGTTCTTCTTCAGGAGATCATATAAAGAGGCTGCCTTTAAGGCAAATCCATCAATATGGTTCCTGCAGTACCCAACAAGGCCCAAAAATGATCTTAGAGCTTTAATATCTTGCGGTAGGGGGAGTTCGAGAATTGTCTGCACTCGCTTTTGCTCTATCTCATGCTTTCCCTGTGTTATCACTATTCCCAAATAAGACACCTTTTCTTTCAATATCTGTGCCTTTTTAGGGTTAACTTTCACTCCGACCTTCCAAAGGAGTTGAAGGAGTTCCTCCAGTAGCTCTAAATGCTCTTCCTTACTCTCTGTTTGGAGTAATAGGTCGTCCACATATTGGATCAAACATTCTGATCGGGAAAAAGGACTTAACCCTTTTGCTAACCACTGGTGGAATATTGATGACTATTACGAAATCCCTGGGGGAGACACGTCCAGGTGTACTGTTGTCCCTGGAATGTAAACGCAAATTTATGTTGACACTCTTGTGCCAGTGGTATGGACCAGAACCCATTACTAATATCCAACATGGTAAACCACTTAGACTGTGGGAACTGCTTCATTATCGTTGCAGGGCTTGTAGCAACAGTAGGTGCGGTCAAGGGCGTAACCTTATTTAATTCTCGATAGTCAAGTCAATCGCCACAATCCATCTGGTTTACGGACGGGCCAAATAGGAGAGTTATTGGTGGATGCCACTGGTCTTAATACCCCCTGTTGTAGGAGACTGTCAATGACCTTCCTTACCTCTATCTCCGCCTCTTTGGGGAACCCATACTGTTTCTGGGGTCGATGATCTGGCTCCTCAAATAGGACGTCCCCTGTCATCCGTCCGCAATCATGCTTGTGAGTTGCAAACATCGAACGGTGTTTTTCAATAATTTGCTGCGCTGCTGCGTCAGCAGTCATGTCCTCTGGGTTTAACCACAATTCTGACATCGCGCAGATTCTCTCTGTGTATTGACCCATTTGGATCATACCAGAGAAACCCTGCACATTCGGCATCTTCCAGATGCAACAATTAACCGGATCAAAAGACAAACCTTGTTTCCTCATTACATCTGATCCCAAAATGTTCTCCATCGATTGTCCCAACTTGACGATCACACATGTATGGTTAAAACAATAATTTCCAAATCTGAATAGTAATGGTTTCGTTTCAATCCCTGTTTCAACATGGCCTGTGAAGCCACTTAACATCACTTTATTCTGGGTATGCCAAGAGGGGTCCGTTCCTTTATATTGGTTCAGGACCGTCCGGGAGCCACCGGTATCCCACAAAAACATAGTGAGGCGGCCTCCTACCTCTCTTTTCACCATCGGTCGCCCAAATGGATCCCACCCCCCTTCGCAAACCCACTCCACCGAGGCCTGACACCATCAATCTTCCCAATCGGTATCTAGATTAGAATTCCAGGTAACCGACTTGGTCGACCCTTCCTTCTGTCCAGCCCTTCTCTGGATTTCACTAACAGGAGCCATAGGATGGTGTTGACCACCCTCGCCCTCCTGCTGCTGAGTCACCTGTCTCCTGGCCCCTTCCACCGGCAACGGAGGGTACAGGGATGGTACTCCTGGTTCTCCTTCCCTTATATATCGCCGGGGTGCATTACAATCATGAACAAAATGTCCTTGCTTCCCGCAATTAAAACATCTGCCGATTATGGGCAGGGGGGAATTGTTCCTGGCTATCGCACTACCTCGCCCTACTTGTTCTTCATAAGGGGGTGGTGGTGTTACCTTAGCTGTACCACCTCGACCTTTCCCGGGCCCCTCATTTCTCCATATTATTCCCGGGTCCCTCGGGTGAACGACGCTGATTTTGCCCTTTCCCTTGTCTTTATCTTTTTCCCGTTTTCCCAGGCCTCTTTCCCATACACGGGTCATACGTCGGAGAGCCCACTGTTCAGTGTGGGTTTGGTCTTCCGGATCATAACTCTCACATGCATTCTGACTACTCTCGTTAGAATGAGCTATCAACGTGCGCATCCGTCTAGATGTGTTATTCCCAAGATTAGTTTTGTCCAGTCCGGGCCCATAAACTCCATTGAAATTATTCCATAATCGATTGGCAAACGCCATCGGATGCTCATTCGACTGCTGGCACTTATGCAAGCCTCTGTGGGATCTCCTTTATTACACCCTGATGCTGTCAATATTGCTGCCTTCATTTCATCGGGGGTAGCCTCGCCCCTTTGCTGTGCTTGTGGCAATGCAGAGAAGAGTATGGGATCTAAACACATTCCCAATAATTTAACCTCCCCTCTATTGTCCAATCCGTGTAGAGCCCGTAAATGGGTTATAGCTGCAAAGGTAACATATGGGTCCCCTTTTCCGTTATACTTCGGGACTTCTTCCTGCATTTCCGCCAATTGAGTGATCGTATACGGAGTAGTATATGTTAGTATCTGCCCCCCTTGGACCCCATCTGTTTGCCTAGTTATCAATGGCGCCATAGGTAAGGCCAGGGTGGGGGCCGAAGGCTCAATTGGGGGTTCAGGCGGTTCGGGAGGTGGATCATCCCATGAACCGTTTTTGTCGTTATGGTACCTATTGGCCTGGTCTGCCAAGTCGGTCAAATTAATGTCGTTATTGTCATCATCCTCCCTATCCGCAAACGCGCATATTATACCCCTTTGCGCTGAGAGTTGAGACTGTAGTTTACTTATCTCCTGCTGATATTTGATGTGATCCGCTGACTGGTACGCCCGCTCCATCTGGGAGCGGTGCATAACTGTTATTGCGGTCTGTAAGTCAGAGCATTTCTGTTCCGTTCTTGTGAGCTGTTCCTTTGCCTTGTTCACTTCCCTCTCAGCCTGACTGCGACTGTACTCAGCCTTTTCAGCCTGAGACTGGAATTGACTTAAGTGCACTACCTGTGCTGCACAAACTGACTCTGCCTTCAGGGCCCTATCACGCCACTCATCCTTTTCTTTTTCTAACTTCTGCAACTAGTGCTTCAATCTTTCAACTTCATTCTCTTTTTCATCTAATTCTCTCATCCAAGACGCTATAGCAGTGGCTTTCACGAACTTATGTGCCCTTTTGTCTTGGTGGGTATGTGCATCCTCCCAATGCTGTACCCCAACGGACCCCTCGTCCGTGTACTGTTTAACTGCAAACTCTATCCACGAGGGCCACTTGCCCTTCAAATATTTCTGGAGCTCCAACTCCCACTGTAGCCTGGCCAGGGCCATAATTACTCAAAGGTTCACCCATCCGATCCGTCAGACTCGTAGCTTTGTTTATAATTTAGTTCAAACTCATCGAAGCTATTCAAAATAACTTGAAATAGCACTACAACCGTGTCCCTGTTTGGGCGCCAATTATGTTGCGCCGAACACGCACGCACACTACTCTTAAAGAATCCACGGAGAAAGGTATGGTGAAAGGTATCTCAATACTTTATTCCCACGCTAAATCATCAAAGTACAAGCTCTCACTACTTGTACAGTATACTACCCGTCAAGACACGAGGTGATCAGTCTCGGACTTGCGGCTGCTCTCCTGTTCTCTGAGCCCCTGGCTCAGAGTATCTTCTCGAGTGTTCTTCCCTGGGGTTCTCGTACCTTCCTCAGTTTCAGTCAGGGGTTAAATCTTGTTTCTAAGACCCGCCCCTCTTACTTACTCATAGGGGTCTGGTATAATGACATAATGATAATTCCTTATTTGGCTCAGTGAGCACCTGGTCAAAACTTCACAGTTTCCCATTGTCTACTCTGAGTTTAGTCATATCTGGTGTCCATGACAACTCCCTAAATCTGCTAAGTCCAAGGACAGTTTCTGGGATCCTCCTCAATACCTTTTCTATAATCATATCTACAATTCCTCAGCTATCTGTGTGCAGCGCTCCTTTGTACTCGTCCCACTTCAACACACGACTGTTCATTGTTGTGTTACTGGCCCCTTTGTTTTAATTAAGTTCTTATGTGTTTTTGCTATATGTGTTTTTACTGGGTCTACAACCTGCACACCTAAGTCCTGTGATGGTGTTAGGAGGATCCTCCAGCTGAGGGCTGGTGAACTGTAAGGGACCCCCACTGTAAACGAAGAGGACAGGCAGGCACACGGCTGGCATGCGTTTAGAAAGAGAAGGGGAAAAAGTGACCAAGAGGACAAGTTAAAGGAAGTCCGGGAGGAATCCCAGATGAAAACCCCTACTGTCCGGTCAGCCAACCCCTCAAAATTTGAAAAGTTAGACCCCATATCCTCCTATGTAAATGCAGACTCTAGAAGCACCCCACCAAAGTTGCTAACAGCATTTACAGGAATCTGCAGAGACAAAGAGAGACCTCTAGGGAGCACAGAAAACGTGAAGGTGATGCCTCACCTAGTCAAAGTGCCACAGGAGAGAGCAGTCAAGTCTGCATTCATACCTGCAGGTAGGAGTGTCCCAGAGAACAAAGGGGAGATTAACAAAGAATCCTCCCCCACAGTCAGTGGAAAAGGGAACCACCCATCCTCTGAAGTCAAACATCTTTGCATGACTCAGAGCGTTCAGGATACACCCACCCACTACTAACTCTCTTGAGAAAAAAAAGGGAAATTAAATCAGCCCTGGGACCCAGAAAAGACCATTTTTAATAAGCTTTAAGATTGGTGGAGGAATGAAAATGAATGAGAGAAATACATGTTTTTTCTTTCTGTATCTTATATTTCTCTCAAACCCTGTAATAAAATGTGCCATTTTTTTTCAAATCACATTTCATTCTCCTGGGTTTGGAGGTGTCAGGTTAACCCCCCACCTGCCAAGACTGAGGCACACATTATTGCACCACATGAACATTAAAACTTAAAATTGTGGCTGGGAAGAAAAGAGGGCCTATCACAAGGAATTGTCAGGCCCCTGACTGGAAAGATATCTGCATGCTAGCAGACAGTGTTGAAACAAGGAACCAAGTCCTTGCTTCCCCAATACACAGAAGAAATGGTCAGACCAATTTTAGTCACATGACTAACTGGCTGTTGGTTTTTTGAATTTGAACTAGCCACAGAAATATGAACTCAGAACGCTGTTTGCTTCAGGACTGAGAGCACCTCTCTCCTGTCTGCTCCCATCTCTTTCACACGGAACGGAAGACCCATTGAAGAAACGTGAACTCAAAAAGAGAAAGGCCTCCTATGTGAACAAGGTTTAAGAAAAATGCTGGGCCCTAACGAAAAGTAAGAGCTGTCTACAATCAAAGACTCTATGGCGAGCCGGAAACACAGAAACAGTAACAGAAACCCCCTTCCAAGACTGCCTCAAACCTCTACTTTATTTTTCTTCTGCTCTTTTCTGTCCTGTGTGTATCGCGTGTGCATACTAGCGTGGGCGTGTTGTATGTCCGTAGGCATTAACCGAATTAGGGTTTAAGTTTTAATAAATTTCACTTTTCTTCTTTAAACCTGGTTGTGCTCATTTCTTTGTCTTATAATTGGAAAGCAGTTAACAAGGATTCACCAAGGTGGAGCTCAAAACACAATGGGCTGAATTTTACTGACCCCACAACATTACAGGTCGTGGTGCGGGGCCAAGTAATATGCTGTGGGGAGAGGCCTGCCAGGACCCGCGCCATCAAGAAGGGCCTGCCACATACTACCAGCGGCGACGGGCCACACTGCTGCACGACAGCGGCACCACAATTAGCGTATGGTAAAGAGTACTTACCTTTGCTGATTATGCAGCCCGCCACCTCTCCACTGACACTTCAGGGTATTTCGCTGAAGGGATGGCCGTCACATGCCATCCCATTCACGATTTGAAAAGCCGATGGGTCCTCAGAGGCAGAAGTTGTCGCCAGCGAAGATAAGTTGTGTTATTCAAGGGTCTCACTCTGCATTACGGGAGGACGGAGGAGGGATATTCAGGGGTCTAACTCTGCATTCTTAAAGGGAGGAGGGAGGGGGGTATGCATAGGGGTCTCACTCTGCATTCTTAATGGGAGGGGTTCTGGGATTACTGGAGGGAAAGCTGTGCTGGCATGAAGGGAGGTACCGTGTACCATCCCTCCATTAACAGAGTACACTCTGTGTTTGTGAGGGGGCAATGGCACACTAGGCACCCTTTGTGTGAGGAGGGTGCCAGAAAGGGCAGGAGCATTAAGGTTATATAGATGGTGGGAGCAATCTATTCAGCTGGTAGGATTTTGATGGGGTCATGCTGTGCCACTCTGAGTGTTGGCCAAAATGCCATGGCACGCCACTTTGTAGATCCAGGAAAGCAGCTGATGTACCTGTTAACAGCAATTCATGCCCTGTTAGGAACCTTCGAATACATGCAGTGTTCAACTTTATTTATCACATGGAAATAGGTCTGGCTCATCCTACATTGTGTGATCCTCTGCACGTGAGGATCCACATGCGCCAGAGGCAATATCAACAGGCAGGTGTGATCCACGTAGAGGCTCCCGGTTGTGAGCAGCAACCCCCAAGGGAAGCTCACCATTACATTTGCCGTGCATCTACAGGCCCCACATGACATGCCATCAGATGTCAGAGCACCAGTGTCAGAGGAGATTGCACATATAGAGAAGGTGGTGACACGCCTCTGCTCAAGGGTGATCTGCAGCCCATGGGATCCGGTGGACATCCCATGCCTTTGTTCCTCATAGTGGTCGCAGTTCTCAAGCCTGATGCCTCTGCAGCCTGTAAGAGGCCAACCGGAGACCTTTGTGGGGTCACACAGTCAGCAGTGCACTGCTGCATCAGGGAGGTCTCCAATGCCCTGCACCAGAGGGCCAGTGAGGATGTCCGCTTCAGGACGGACTCTCACAGTCAGGCCCAGAGGGCCATTGGTTCTGGCACCATTGCCAGAGAATCATAGGTTGTAATGTTCATAGACTGCACTCATGTAGCCATCAGACCTACTGCCAGGTTACCACCTGCAGACATCACCATTAAAGGAACCCTCTCAATCTAGGTGAAGCTGGTATGTGAACACCGCAGATGCTTGCAGCGAATGTGTGATCGTTTCTCAGGCAGCTGCCATGACACCTGGGACTTGCGCCAGTCCCGGCTGCCACCGCTGTTCACTAAACTGGCTCAGATGGAGGGGTGGCTTCTTGGAGATAAGGGCTATCCTTTGCAGACATGACTCCCGACACCAGTGAGAGACCCCACCACTGCTGCAGAGGAGAGATACAATGCCAACCACTGAGCTACATGAGCTACATTGAGCAGGAGATCGCATGCTGAAAGAGCACCTCCAATGCCTGTATGGATAGTATGATGCCCTGTACTATGGGCCGAAAAGGCCAGCTCCTTTCTTTATTGCTCTGCATAACTACGCACCCAAAAGAGGCCAGGCCTGGCATGATGAGGGGTGATGTTAACAGGATTCCTCCTCGAACTATGAGGATGCTGAGGACCTACAACATGAAAGACGCATGGGAGGGCAGATGGCATCAAGGCTCTGCACACAGGGCTAGCAGTGAGCTAGGGATATACGGAAGTGGCTTATCAGACAAAAGTTGTCTGCTCCATAGGAACCGGCATGAGCTCTGCAAGCCACACATCACCCTCGCTCACCTGCTGTGTACCAGTCCACATCTGCAGCTTCCCTGTGTAAACCATTAGAGGAAGCAGCTGACTGAGCCAATGTCCATGTCACTGCATCCGTGGAGATGCTCATGAGTACTAGTAGCATGACAATAAAGTTATTACATACGTTGGCTTTCCTGAAGTGCCAATGGTGCAAAGGGATGTGACATTGGCACTACATGCTGGCATACATCATTTGCACAGAGAAAAGGACACAATGTTGGTGAGTAACATTTAGTGTAAGATGTATTTACATTGCTGTGACACCCATGCATTCCCATTTGTGTCAGTGTGTTCTCTGTAAACCTCTGTAATACCTATTATAGTCTATTTAAGTCTCATTTCCTGGAATGTGCAAATGTATAATTATTCACCCAGGTGTGGCATGCCTACAGGAAGGAGTGTTACACTTGAGTGGGAGAACATAGAACATAAAACATAGAACAGTCCAGCACAGTACAGGCCCTTTGGCCCACGATGTTGTGCCGAACCTTTAACCTACTCTAAGATCAAACTAACTACCTACCCTTCATTCTACTATCATCCATGTACCTATCCAAGAGTCGCTTAAATGTCCATAATGTATCTGCTTCGACTACCACCGCTGGCAGCGCATTCCACGCACCCACTACTCTCTGTGTAAAGAACCTACCTCTGACATCACCCCGAAACCTTCCTCCAATCACCTTAAAATTATGCCCCCTGGTGATAACCCTTTCCACCCTGGGAAAAAGTCTCTGGCTATCCACTCTATCTATGCCTCTCATCATCTTGTACCCCTCTATCAAGTCACCTCTCATCCTTCTTCGCTCCAATGAGAAAAACCCTAGCTCCCTCAATCTTTCTTTGTAAGACATGCCCTCCAGTCCAGGCAGCATCCTGGTAAATCTCCTCTGCACCCTCTCTAAAGCTTCCACATCCTTCCTATAATGAGGCGACCAGAACTGAACACAATATTCCAAGTGTGGTTGAACCAGGGCCTTATAGAGTTGCAGCATAACCTCGCGGCTCGAAGAGGATCACAACTTCACAGGACACTGGGACACAGCAGGGGAAGTATGTGGCGGCAAAGAAGAAAGTGCTGGGCACACGCAGCAGGTCAGGCAGCATCTGTGGAGAGAGGAGCAGAGTTAACTTTCAGGTCTGTGAACTTGGACAAGTTAACTCTGCTTCTCTCTCCACAGACCTGCTGGATTTCTGCAGCACTTTCTGCTTTGCTGTCAGATTGACAGCAGCCCCACTCTTCAGCAGTCAGGTAAGTATTCTTTGACAGCTGTCAGGAAGCAGGTGCTGGGGTGCTTAAAATAGGGCCCCAGCATCTGCTGCACAACTGGAAAAACTCTTGCTGCGCCAAATGTCCCGCCTCTCCCCATGTAATATCGGGGTGGCGGGTTGGCACGCAGCCTCTATGGAAATGAGCCCCTGCGATTAATATCACAGGGGCTCGGTGGCGGCCGGCGAATGCGGGCAGAGCGCAGCGCCCCAATAAAATTCAGCCCAGTATGTTTAAAAATCAAACCCTGTTACAATAAAACCAGGTGCAGACAGTAAAAGACCCATAGATACTTTTCTCATCGGTCGTATCACTTTGAATTAAAGTGTGAGAGACGATACAAAAATAACATAATCCGTGTGAATTTTACAAATTGTGATACAGGGTATATTCCTAGAGTGGACTTGACCTGACAATTCATGACTGATGAAACCATGGGTAAGCTTGATGAGTGCTATGATTACTAACAGTTCATATCCTATTAGGTACTTTGTTGATACCAAAGAGTTAATGCTTATAGTAAGAAAAGTTAAGTATATTCATTTTAAAGGTAAACTATATTAGGGAGCAGATCATTCCTGACCTACATGAATGCAGTACAGGCTCAAAGGGCTGAATGGCCTATTCCGATGATCCAGATTTGTAGCATAGAGTTTTTCCCCTCTGGCTACAAGTGATTTAACACGAGGACAGTTTTTACTCCTAGCTAAAATTAACTGCCAAGGAACAAGTTAGATTCTGTCCTGGGGCACATTGGTAATTTGAGAATATTAAACTTAAAGATCAGTTATGATAAAGCAGCATCGCCTTTCTGCACCGGGAAGAGGGCTTCTTAACTTTTAGTTTCCGTTTTCTGAGGTTGCACAGAGCAGTGTTGTAATGCCATGAATTGTTTATTAACTTCAAGTACTAACCCTCAGCGGGTGAACTCAACTTCAGTAGTTTGCAAAATGGTTGTTAGCAGATCTGCTGATCATTTCCACCCCAGCTGAAGTTAGAAAAATCACAGTCGCAGGCCCTTGATTTATTCAGTGTCTGTGTTGAGTCAGTTGATCGGAAGTGGGGTGGAAGTAAAGGTATAATTATCTTTGCAGAAGGAAAAATCATATCGGAGCCATAAAAAAATCCACCATATAGCATTCCAGATAAAAAGCAGGTAGCTCCTTATGGGGCCAGCAGCATAAAAGAATGACAATGTTCAAATATCCAAAACTGAGGTAAGATGCATGATCTGGCTCAAGATCCCTGAGGGCCCCATAATTTTCAACTTAAAAAAAAATTCCCTTCGCTCCACTGTGAAACTGATAGCTGTGCATTAACATCCTCGAAGGAGCTGTCTGCTCTCTTTGGCAAGGCAGTGCCAGGCCCCAACATGGCCGTATCTGCCTTTGCCACTCGCACTCTGTGCAGAGCTCCCGCCCCCTGGAGACGCTGGGCACCATAAATTGGGCACTGAGCTTGCTTCCTGCCCAAATAGTGCATTTATATTTCAAAATAGCATCGCATCAGCAACACAGTTGAAGTGCATGGTCAGGACCCAGAAATTATCTGGGCATTGGGTTCCTGACCACGTTTTGAAAATCCGGCCATCTGTTTCCTAGTCGCTGATTCTGACCCTCTCCCTGGAAACTGTCTGAGGCTGAACCAGACTACTCACAACCTTGGTATCACATTTGACCCCAAGATGCGCTTCCGACTACATACTGCACCATCACTAAGACTGCCTATTTCCATCTCCGTAACCTCATCCAATTCTGCCCCTGCCTCAGCTCATCTGCAGCTGAAACCCTCATTCATGCCTTTGTTAGCTCTAAAACTTGACGATTCCAGTGCACACCCGGTCGGCTTCCACATTCTACTCTTGGTAAATTTGAGGGCATCAAAAGCTCTGCTGCCTGTGTCCTTACTCGCACCAAGTCCCATTCATCGATCACCTCTGTGTTTGCTGACCTACATTGGCTCCTGGCCCAGCAACCCCTCAATGTCAAAATTCTCATTACTGTTTTCAAATCCCTCCATGATCTTGCACCTCCCTACCTCTGTAATATCCTCCAGCCCTAAAACCCTCCCAGACATCTGTGCTCCTCCAACTCTGCACTCTTCAGCATCCCCAATTTTAATCACTCCCTCATCGGCGGCTGTGTGTTCAGCTGCCAAAGCCCTAACCTCCGAAATTCTCTCCCTAACCTCTGGTTATGCATAGCCCATAGATGTTCAACCGATTTAATAAGTTGAATGGGTGCTAGAGACCACTTCTGAAAAAAGACAAACACATGTGAATTTACTGAAACAACCTTTTCCAGCAGAGGGGTGCCCATTTCTACAACTATGCACGATGGAACATTGTTAATGCTTTAACAAACAAATATTTCTCCTTAAGCGGCCAATAGTACTTGTGGTTTTCACAACAGCAATAACATTTAAAAGCACGCCTCGACTTATACATTTGTTTGGTTTAAACGCAAACAGCTGCTTAAAATGCCCAAGTTAGCATGTATGATATGATTTGAGTGCATGAGAACAAAAAACGCAAGAAGTAAGAGCAGGAGTAGGTCATATGTCTTGTCGAGCCTGCCCCGCCATTCAATAAGATTATGGCTGATCTTCAACCTCAACTCCATTTTTCACTCTGTCCCCATATTCATTGATGCCCTTACTGTCCAAAACATGGCACCTTTGTAATTGACGCCTATGACAATAACAAATTGCTAGTGCCATTTACCCGATATGGGTACTGTCCGGAATAATTGGGGGCAGTGTAAGTGGTGGGGGGCTGTACTATTTAATATATTTGTTTTTGTTTCAGTTCCACTGAAATGAAACTTAAAACATAAAATCTTGATTCAAGTAAAACTAACTGCTGAAGTTTAAAGAAAAGCAGAATTGAACTGACATTTCACAATTTGTATTGCCAGGTAGTAAAATTTGGGAGTGGAATAGGGATGTGCTGAAAAATTAAAATATGATACAAAATCATAGTGAAACTCCATCCTGAGACACGTATTATGGAAATATAGTCGCAGATGATCTAACCTTAATTATTTGAATTTGGTATTAGGTTCTGTTTCCATTCCAGCTTCCTGTGTATTATGCAATAGTTCTGCTGGTATCACTATATATAGTTTTAATTACCTCTGGGAGTGTATTAAAGCTTCTTTATGCATTGCTTTAAAATAAGTATAATGAGAAGCTAATTATGGATAAGGTAAACCATTCAGCCTACTTTAGTTCATCCATCCAGAAATACCCTAAAGTTCCTTATTGTTTCTCAGATTTATTCCAGGATTTTCTCCTCTGCTGCTCTACTCAGATGTTGATCCCATGTGTTGATCACACTGTAAAAAACTTACAGCTAGCAGTCCGAAATTTGCCTTTTATTCATTTGAACTGGTGCGCTCTTGTTCTGCTCTAGCAATTTCATATCCATATGGGGATAATATTGCATTATTCAAAACCAGGTGTGTACATTTCGAGGGATTCTCATGTATTCAACCAGGAAATCATAGATAGAATTACACGTGCAAAAATATAAGGTAATCCCGATTAGTGTAGGCTGCATAACAATTGTATATAAAATTGAGTAGTCTCTACTATCAAACAGCTAAATCAAAAGGCTTTCAATGCAATTATTGACTACTCACTGAAGTTGTTAATGTAAGATTTGTCAACAAGAGTAAAATCTGGGGATAAGTAATTGAGGATGTTGGTATAGCAGAGGTTGAACAACGTCTATTGGTGGGATTTCCTGGGATTTTCTTTTTGTTTCATTGTGGTTGTTCTTTGTTTGCAACACAATAACGTATATTCCAACCATACTGCAGGCTGTACATGGCATTGTAGATATGGTATGCTGAGGTTGTGCATTGGACTGAGAATTACTCTGGAGACATATTCCAGGGTACTACAGATAGTAAAATAAAAGCAAAATACTGCAGATGCTGGAAATCTGAAATAAAACAAGAAATGCTGGAACCACTCAGAAGGTCTGGCAGCATCTGTGGAACACTGCAGCAGCAGGGGGGAGTGTTGAAATGGTAAGCAACCGGAAGCTCAGGATCCTGCTTGCGGACAGAGCGGAGGTGTTCCGCAAAACCCCCTGCTCTCATGCTCACATCTCTGTCCTGGGATTGCTGCAGTGTTCCAGTGAACATCAACGCAAGCTCGAGGAACAGCGCCTCATCTACCGATTAGGCACACTACAGCCTGCCGGACTGAACATTGAGTTCAATAATTTCAGAGCATGACAACCCCCCATTTTACTTTCATTTTTAGTTGTTTTTTCTTTTTGCTTCTTTTTTTCTTTTTTTAAATTTTTTACAACCTTTTTTTTTTTTGCATTTATTTCATTTCATCTTAGTTTGTTCAGTTTGCTTACCCACTGTTTTTTTTCATGTTTGCACTTGCTGCTGTTCAATATCCAGTCCGCTAACACCTATTCTGTACTAATGCTTTGTCTTTCAACACACCATTAATATATTGTTTGCCTTTGCTCCATGACCTTTTGGTCAGCTATGTGGCCTTGTCCAATCTGCACCTTCTCCTTTGCTATCTCTTGCCCCACCCCCACCTCACTTGCTTATAACCTGTGACATTTTTAATATTTGTCAGTTCTGAAGAAGGGTCACTGACCCGAAACAACTCTGCTTCTTTTTCCACAGATGCTGCCAGACCTGCTGAGTGGTTCCAGCATTTTTTGTTTTTACTACAGATAGTGTTGCTTGACCATAGTGCCTGGTGGGTTTTAGTTGTGCCACTGGAGCTGGAGGTGGGGATGGAGTTGTTGGGTGTGGTGTTACCCTTTGCTAATAGGATCAGATGTGCTGGAGATAATTGATGAATGAACTAAGTAGGTGGCCAACAACAGCATATTCCTATGAGGATGAATTTTCCATTAAGTAATATTGGAGTATCTGGTGGTATCCAAGCTCCTGGGCACAAATCACCATGCTTTGCCCCCACTGGAAATATTTGCTACTTGGGCTGGAAGTGCTATTCATAATATTTCCATTCATTCAGGCTAGGTGTTAATGTTAAGCAGCATTGGTCCATTAAACGTAAAGGGACGTAGAATGGCATAGGTAAATCATTTGATATCTTTTTCATAGTTAAATCTTGAGGTCATTTTTCTGGCCAGGATCAAAAGGATGTAAGGAAATTTGTCAGAATAGTTCAGCAGAACAGGAAGATTTTTTATGGAGGACTGCTCTAAAATAGATCCTCCAGTGCGAACATTGCAGGATTCATTGCAGGGTGCGTCAAAGCATCTAACACAAAGTGACAGTGTTAAGTGCTGTTTGACCAGACACTATTACCTAAATGCTAGAGGTGTTTAAAATGATTGCATTTCTTCCTTTAATAAAAGCAAAATACTGCGGATGCTGGAAATCTGAAACAAAAACAAGAAATGCTGGAATCACTCAGCAGGTCTGGCAGCATCTGTGGAAAGAGAAGTAGAGTTAACGTTTCGGGTCAGCGACCCTTCTTCGGAACTGACAAATATTAGAAAAGTCACAGATTATAAACAAGTGAGGTGGGGATGGGGCAAGAGATAACACAGAAGAAGGTGCAGATTGGACCAGGCCACATAGCTGACCAAAAGGTCACAGAGCAAAGGCAAACAATATGTTAATGGTGTGTTGAAAGACAAAGCATTAGTACAGATTAGGTGTGAATATACTGAATATTGAACAGCAGCAAGTGCAAACCTGAAGAAAAACAACCTGAAAAAAACAGTGGGTAAGCAAACTGAACAAACTAAGATGAAATGAAATAAATGCAAAAAAAGATTGTAAAAAATGTAAAAAGGAATGTAAAAAAAAATAACTAAAAATGACTAAAAATGAAAGTAAAGTGGGGGGCTGTCATGCTCTGAAATTATTGAACTCAATGTTCAGTCCGGCAGGCTGTAGTGTGCCTAATCGGTAGATGAGATGCTGTTCCTCGAGCTTGCGTTGATGTTCACTGGAACACTGCAGCAATCCCAGGACAGAGATGTGAGCATGAGAGCAGGGGGGAATGTTGAAATGGCAAGCAACCGGAAGCTCAGGGTCCTGCTTGCGGACTGAGCGCATTCACACCTAATCTGTACTAATGCTTTGTCTTTCAACACACCATTAACATATTGTTTGCCTTTGCTCCGTGACCTTTTGGTCAGCTATGTGGCCTGGTCCAATCTGCACCTTCTCCTTTGTTATCTCTTGCCCAACCCCCACCTCACTTGTTTATAATCTGTGACTTTTCTAATATTTGTTAGTTCCGAAGAAGGGTCACTGACCCGAAACGTTAACTCTGCTTCTCTTTCCACAGATGCTGCCAGACCTGCTGAGTGATTCCAGCATTTCTTCCTTTACCTTCCATGAGATGAAATATTGCATTTACTGCCATCTTCATTAAAAAAATGTAAATAAAGTGGTTCAAAATTAAATCTAGCTTCTCAGTTCATGTGTACTCTGTATATATTGTCTCAGTTTTACTTCCTTATTTTGTGCTCCTTCTAGGGGCTGCCCCACTGGTAGGAGTAAGTGAGTGGTTGTGGACTGGCTGCCAAAGAAATTGAGTTTGCCCTGTGTCTCTATGTGTTTGGTCATAAGATGCCTCCGAAATTGGCTCACCGTATTTGTTACTTGGTTGGCTGCCTGTCCCTGTCTTATTTCAACCATTTCAAGGATGAAGACTGAAGGAGCCCAATGTGCACTTGGCATGAGAGGTGACTGCCTCATCTGTGTTTGCAGAGAATGAGCAGTTTGCAAAGCAGCACATTTCAGTAGTCTAATCTGCTTCATCTGATTTAACATGTCGGGAACAGCCTGATTATAGGATTAGTAGCCTCACTGTCCAATTTAACCTGATGATGTGCCGACTCCATGTTGTAAGGGGCCTACTGCCAGGCATCCAATGTGCCTGCCTGATTCAGGCAATAAGCCCCTTTTAATATGCAAATTAATCTTAATAGGACCACCATTGACATTTCAGTTTGGAACTGATCAGAGCTTGCACCATGCGGTTCCATGGTCGAGAGAGCTGAAGAGGCCCAGCAAATGTAAATTTGGAATTATGTTTGTCCAGTCACAGGAGCAGGTATGTGCCTCCGGGGTCTGCAAACATAATCTGGGCTGTTGCTGCCCTAGTACACGCATCCTCCAGGATCACAGCACCACTCCTGAACTTAACATGCTGGTGGAGGAAGTGGCTTGATATTGCTCAGCTTCAATCGGCAAGCTGCATCGGGACACCTGCATGGCTTCACACTGCTCACCAGCCTGATATAAATGAAGCCAATGCTCAGTGACAATGGGCTGAATTTTGTGATCAGCAGCAAAACAATGGTGCTTGCCACTGACCTCAAAGAAAGCTGCCCACGAAGACCAAGCAATCTGTGTGGTGTGGATTTCCCCTTTCCCGATGGCATTTAAATCTGGCAGCAAGTCAAAAGGATCTCCAGGCACTTAGCAGTAGTGATGTCATCAAGCAGGTTAAACAGGCAATCATATAGAAGTATTCTCACAGACAGAAAACCATGAAGTTAAAGGGACTAATTATCCTTCACTTATAATTTAAATTTTTAGACAGCAAAATAAATGATTTTGATTGGATTAAGATAGAAGCGAAAATATCATAAACAAACTTTTAAAAACTGATTTGGTTGAAGTCATGCCTAGTACAAAGGAAAATGGTTGTGGTTGTTGGAGACCGAACATCTCAGTTCCAGGATGTCACTGCAGGAGTTCCTCAGGGTAGTGTCCAAGGCTCAACCATCTTCAGCTGCTTCATCAATGACCTTCCCTCCATCATAAGGTCAGAAGTGGGGATGTTTGCTGATGATTATACAGTGTTCAATACCATTTGCACCTCCTCAGATACTGAAACAGTCTGTGTCCACATGCAGTAAGACCTGAACAACATTCAGGGCTTGGACTGATAAGTAGCAAGTAACATTCGCTCCACACAAATGGGAGACAATGA
Source organism: Heterodontus francisci (assembly GCF_036365525.1). Classification (NCBI taxonomy): domain Eukaryota; kingdom Metazoa; phylum Chordata; class Chondrichthyes; order Heterodontiformes; family Heterodontidae; genus Heterodontus; species Heterodontus francisci. Next base: position 188,264,443 of record NC_090372.1, on the reverse strand, counting down.
CCATCTCCAACAAGAGAGAATCTAACCATCTCCCCTTGATATTCAACGGCATTGCCATCACTGAATCTCCTACCATCAACATCCAGGGGGTCACCATTTACCAGAAATTTAATTGGACGAGCCACATAAATGCTATGGCTACAAAAGGAGGTCAGAGTCTGGGAGTTCTGCAGTGAGTAACTCACCTCCTGACTCCCCAAAGCCTGTCCACCATCTACAAGGCACAAGACAGGAATGTGATGGAATACTCTCCATTTGCCTGGATGAGTGCAGCACCAACAACACTCAGGAAGCTTGATACCATCCAGGACAAAGCAGCCCACTTACCACCTTAAACATTCACTCTGTCCACTACAGGTGCACAATGGCAGCGATGTAAACCATACACAAGTTGCACGGCAGCAACCTACAAGCCTCCTTCAACAGCACCTTCCAAACCCATGACCTCTAACACCTAGAAGCACAAGAGCACCAGACTTATGGGGAAACCACCATCTGCAAGTTCCCCTCCAAGTCTCATATCATCCTGACTTGGGTTTGTGTCGCCAGAGCTTCACTGTTGCAGGGTCAAAATCCTGGACCTCCCTCCCTAACAGAATTGTGGTGTATCTACACCACATGGACTGCAGCAGTTCAAGAAGGTGGCTCACCACCACCTTCTCAAGGCCAATTAATGATGGACAACAAATGCTGGCCTTGCCAGCTACACTCACATCCCATGAAAGAATTAAAAGAAAACGATGTAATTGTTACCATAGTAGAGAAATGTGGCATTTCACAATTATAAAATTAGCTTTTCAGCGCCAGTGAGGGTGTTTAGCAGTAATATGATTTAGTACACCATTAAAAGCCCAGTTCTGCCTCATTCAACAAGGTGTAAATTTTTCAAGGATTTTTGCAGAAAAGTGAAAGTTTTCATCAGTTGATTGATTGCTAAAGGATTGCTCTCTGGGAGGAACCTCAACAGTGCATCCTCTGGAGGAGCATAAAATCACTGACAGCAACTTTTGGATTTCCACCTTGTTGTGCCCATGTGCAGATGCCTGAAACTGCTGTCAGTTTCAGTGGAGTGATGAAAGTGAGCATTAACAATTTTGCCATCATTACTACTGCAAGATTGGACCAATACTTTACCAGTACACTTTCCCCCATATTTCACAATTCTTTTCTCCTTATTTTGCTTCCCATAAATTTCCATGGGTATATTTACATTCACAATAAAAGAACTTCCACACGTTGACATTCTGTACCATTGATAAGGCTGTGGCTCTTTACCCTGAAAAAGAGAAGACTAAGAGGAGTACTGATAGAGGACTTCAAAATTATAGAAAAGCAAAATGCTGCTGATTGGGAACATTTGAAACAAAAACAGAAAATGTTGGAAATTCTCAGCAGGTCAGGCAGCATCTGTAGAGAGAGAAGAGTTAATATTATTTGCTTTCACTCCACAGATGCTGCCTGAACTGAGTATTTCCAGCATTTTCTGCTTTTGTTTATGACTTTAGAATTATGATAGGTTTAATATGCTAGATGTATAGAAACTGTTTCAATTAGTTGGTGAGTTAGCACAGGGGCCAGAAATATAAAATTGCCATTAACAGATCAAATAATGAATTTAAGATTTTTTTTTAAACAAACAGTGGTGAAAATGGAGAACTCACAAAGAACAAAGAACAAAGAAAATTACAGCACAGGAACAGGCCCTTCGACCCTCCAAGCCTGCGCCGATCCAGATCCTCTATTTAAACCTGTCGCCTATTTTCTAAGGGTCTGTATCTCTTTACTTCCTGCCCATTCATGTATCTGTCTAGATACATCTTAAAAGACGCTATCGTGCCCGCATCTACCACCTCCGCTGGCAATGCATTCCATGCACCCACCACCCTCTGCGTAAAGAACTTTCCACGCATATCCCCCCTAAACTTTTCCCCTTTCACTTTGAACTCGTGTCCCCTTGTAATTGAATCCCCCACTCTGGGAAAAAGCTTCTTGCTATCCACGCTGTCTATACCTCTCATGATTTTGTACACCTCAATCAGGTCCCCCCTCAACCTCCGTCTTTCTAATGAAAATAATCCTAATCTACTCAACCTCTCTTCATAGCTAGCACCCTCCATACCAGGCAACATCCTGGTGAACCTCCTCTGCACCCTCTCCAAAGCATCCACATCCTTTTGGTAATGTGGCGACCAGAACTGCACGCAGTATTCCAAATGTGGCCGAACCAAAGTCCTATACAACTGTAACATGACCTGCCAACTCTTGTACTCAATACCCCGTCCGATGAAGGAAAGCATGCCGTATGCCTTCTTGACCACTCTATTGACCTGCGTTGCCACCTTCAGGGAACAATGGACCTGAACACCCAAATCTCTCTGTACATCAATTTTCCCCAGGACTTTTCCATTTACTGTATAGTTCACTCTTGAATTGGATCTTCCAAAATGCATCACCTCGCATTTGCCCTGATTGAACTCCATCTGCCATTTCTCTGCCCAACTCTCCAGTCTATCTATATTCTGCTGTATTCTCTGACAGTCCCCTTCAGTATCTGCTACTCCACCAATCTTAGTGTCGTCTGCAAACTTGCTAATCAGACCACCTATACTTTCCTCCAAATCATTTATGTATATCACAAACAACAGTGGTCCCAGCACGGATCCCTGTGGAACACCACTGGTCACACCTCTCCATTTTGAGAAACTCCCTTCCACTGCTACTCTCTGTCTCCTGTTGCCCAGCCAGTTCTTTATCCATCTAGCTAGTACACCTTGGACCCCATGCGCCTTCACTTTCTCCATCAGCCTACCATGGGGAACCTTATCAAACGCCTTACTAAAGTCCATGTATACGACATCTACAGCCCTTCCCTCATCAATCAACTTTGTCACTTCCTCAAAGAATTCTATTAAGTTGGTAAGACATGACCTTCCCTGCACAAAACCATGTTGCCTATCACTGATAAGCCCATTTTTCTCCAGATGGGAATAGATCCTATCCCTCAGTATCTTCTCCAGCAGCTTCCCTACCACTGACGTCAGGCTCACCGGTCTATAATTACCTGGATTATCCCTGCTACCCTTCTTAAACAAGGGGACAACATTAGCAATTCTCCAGTCCTCCGGGACCTCACCCGTGTTTAAGGATGTTGCAAAGATATCTGTTAAGGCCCCAACTATTTCCTCTCTCGCTTCCCTCAGTAACCTGGGATAGATCCCATCCGGACCTGGGGACTTGTCCACCTTAATGCCTTTTAGAATACCCAACAATTCCTCCCTCCTTATGCCGACTTGACCTGGAGTCACTAACCTCAACATCCGTCATGTCCCTCTCCTCGGTGAATACTGATGCAAAATACTCGTTTAGAATCTCACCCATTTTCTCTGACTCCACGCATAACTTTCCTCCTTTGTCCTTGAGTGGGCCAATCCTTTCTCTAGTTACCCTCTTGCTCCTTATATATGAATAAAAGGCTTTGGGATTTTCCTTAACCCTGTTTGCTAAAGATATTTCATGACCCCTTTTAGCCCACTTAATTCCTCGTTTCAGATTGCGCCTAGAATCCCGATATTCTTTCAAAGCTTCGTCTTTCTTCAGCCGCCTAGACCTTATGTATGCTTCCTTTTTCCTCTTAGCTAGTCTCACAATTTCACCTGTCATCCATGGTTCCCTAATCTTGCCATTTCTATCCCTCATTTTCACAGGAACATGTCTCTACTGCACGCTAATCAACCTCTCTTTAAAAGCCTCCCACATATCACATGTGGATTTACCTTCAAACAGCTGCTCCCAATCTACATTCCCCAGCTCCTGCCGAATTTTGGTATAGTTGGCCTTCCCCCAATTTAGCACTCTCCCTTTAGGACCGCTCTCGTCTTTGTCCATGAGTATTCTAAAACGTACGGAATTGTGAACACTATTCCCAAAGTAGTCCCCTACTGAAACTCCAACCACCTGGCCGGGCTCATTCCCCAACACCAGGTCCAGTATGGCCCCTTCCCAAGTTGGACTATTTACATACTGCTCTAGAAAACCCTCCTGGATGCTCCTGACAAATTCTGCTCCATCTAGACCTCTAACACTAAGTGAATCCCAGTCAATGTTGGGAAAATTAAAATCTCCTATCACCACCACCCTGTTGCTCCTACATCTTTCCATAATCTGTTTACATATTTGTACCTCTATCTCACGCTCGCTGTTGGGAGGCCTGTAGTACAGCCCCAACATTGTCACCGCACCCTTCCTATTTCTGAGTTCTGCTCATATTGCCTTCCTTCAGCACAGCTGTGATATCCTCTTTGACCAGTAATGCAACTCCTCCACCCCTTTTACCTCCCTCTCTATCCCGCCTGAAGCATCGGTATCCTGGGATATTTAGTTGCCAATCATGCCCTTCCCTTAACCAAGTCTCAGTAATAGCAATAACATCATACTCCCAGGTACTTATCCAAGCCCTAAGTTCATCTGCCTTACCTACTACACTTATTGCATTAAAACAAATACACCTCAGACCACCAGTCCCTTTGCTTTCATCATCTGCTCCCTGCCTACTCTTTCCCTTAATCACGCTGACTTCATTATCTAGTTCCTCACAGGCTTTGGTTACTACCTCCTTACTCTCCACTGACCTCATTTGGTTCCCATCCCCCTGCCACATTAGTTTAAACCCTAATATTTGTCAGTTCCGAAGAAGGGTCACTGACCCGAAACGTTAACTCTGCTTCTCTTTCCACAGATGCTGCCAGACCTGCTGAGTGATTCCAGCATTTCTTGTTTTTGTTTCAGATTTCCAGCATCCGCAGTATTTTGCTTTTATTTTAGTTTAAACCCTCCCCAACAGCGTTAGCAAATGCACCCCCAAGGACATTGGTTCCAGTCCGGCCCAGGTGTAGACCGTCCAATTTGTAATAGTCCCACCTGCCCCAGAACCGGTCCCAATGTCCCAAAAATCTGATAACATTGATGCATTTAAGGGGAGATTAGATGCAGACATGAGGGAGATGGAAATAGAGGGATACAAGGACAGGGTGGGAAGAGGTAATATGACCGGGAAAAGGTTCATGTGGAGTATAAACACTGGCATAGGCCAATTGGGCTGAATGACCTGTTTCTATGCGTGGGAGCATTTCAGTTTATGATACATAACTTTGCATTCAATGAGCTGGAAAGAAACTAAACAAAGGGATTTAGTTTTGTAATTTATAAAGGTCTTTATTAACAACTTTAAACATCGCAATACAATTTAGAATAAATAAAATAGATTTTTCATATTCAATTTTACACACTGAACATAAAAATATTGCAATACCTGTTCTGGGCAATGAGATTTTACAAGTTAAACATATGAATGTAAAATAAGGAAGGGAGGGAAAACAACAAGAATATACTTAAAACAGAACCCAAACTGGTTTCTCTTATAATATATTAATTTAATATTGTACTCTTATTTATTTTCTTGCATGGTGCATTGCAGACTCTTGAAGAATCTCTCTGCTTATTGCATGAACAATCTCCCAAGCACAGCCACTGTTTCCCTGTAAGGAAAAAAGAAGGGGATCAGTTCTCAGTGTAAAGTCTTCATGGAGTTTGTATTAATGTGAGACTGAAGTGCAATGATTCAAGAATATAGGATTCTTAAATTAACTTATTTTGTGTAGTACTTAAATAATAGAAAAGAGTCATTGATGGAAAATATTAATAATCGACAAATCTGATATCAGTTCACCAGACTCAAACTGATGTTGATGGTGAATCTGGGAATAGTACAGCTTAAATTGTGTGGAAGGGTTTCACCTCACAATAGAAGCATGTTTTTAAGGAGGAACAGCTGCATAGTGGTTCTATTTCTGAACTAGTAATCCAGAGGCCCAGACCCATCATTTGGGGGAATCTCACCAGAGCAGCTGTGGAATTTAAATTCTGCTAGTTAAATAAATCTGGAATTTAAAAAAAAAAGCTAGAATTAGTAATGGTGAACACGATTGTCATAAAAATCCATCAGGTTCACTGCTTTCCTTTAGGGAAAAAAATCTGTTGTCTAACTTATATCTAACTCCAGATCCTCAGCAGTGTGCCCTCTGAAATGGCCATTCGGTTGTGAAGGACTGTTAGGGATGGATAATGAATACTGACTTTGCAAGCCACACCCGCATGCCGTGAATACAAAAGGAAGTTATATTCATGAGGAATCTTGGCAGGTACCCAGTAGCCTATGTTGTTATTATTGTCATCGTAATCATAATGGTTCATCGTTATAACAATTATGCAGCCTATTATCAATAATTGTTATTATCTATAATATGTTTCTCAGAAACATCTTACCTTCTGTTTTACAAATGCCTCTAATTTCTGGAACCTTTCGTCTATGTTTGATTGGTAAATATAATGGGAATGTGGAGATTTTACCTACAAAAGACAGAACAAAAATGAGGTAAGAAAAAGTGTTTTTTTTTTGTGCTGAAAATCAAAAATGAAAATCTGAAAATGCTGGAAACACACAGCAGATCTGTCAGCATCCGAACAAAAAAAAAAGCAAAGGTTCTTTGTTCGATTTGCTGCTTATCCACGTGTTCCGTGTTGCCCAGCATTTTCTGTTTATTTACAAAGGAAAAGTGAGTTTTCCTATTGAATAAAATAGCCAGCCTGTAGTGAAGTGTTCTTACACAGGATTGCAACTGAGCGAGAACTTCGGATATGCTGTTCAAGAAGATCCGCCGCTCTTTTCTGGCGAGAGGTACATCGGCTTCACTGAAAAGCTTCTGAATCCCCTTTAGGATTCCTGCAGCAGCCGCCGCTCTGTCACGCCTCGCCTGAATCAAAAGGAAAAAAATCGAACAGCATGGTTTAAACATTAACACGCGAAGGCACAGGTGGAGAAGGTTCTTCGTGGGCTATTTGACAAGCAATGCAATGGTTCTATTTGGTTCTGTCCCACTCACCGGTTTTAAAATCGTTGGAAGTTGCAAGCTTTCATTGTATTCAGTTCGACATTTGCGTGAAAGAACTGGATTCTGTTGGAAAATAAAGGTTTAAAGTAACTAAGAAGTAACAGAAGCGGATTCATTCTGTGACTAACCGAATGCTTTCCGAATTATTTCCAATAGTCCCCTATTAATCCCACCTGGATTCCCCAGAGCAAGTCCCTGTTCAAAACCAACTCCATTTCAAATCCCACTCCCAAATCCTCGTGCGAGACCTAAATTCCAGGCTCAGACCGAAATCCTAGTCCCAAATTCTAAATCCCAATCCATTCATCACCGTATCTTTCATGTGATAAACTCACCATCAGGGATTTATTTACAGAGTGATTTGAGAATTAAATGCAAGAACGGGTCTGCAGTGAAGGGTCGGTTCTATCTCTAAAGGACTTACGATATTCTCCAATCCTCGTATCAGTTCGTTCCAGAAGCTTCTCCTCATGCAGAGATGGTCAGAGTGATGTCCACAGGCACTTTGTAAGCACAGGTGGAGCAGAGCAAGAGAGAGACTGAGTCTGACCCAGGACATCTTCTGAAAACGTCTGCAAAATGTATTCAAAGTAAAAGGGACTCTGAATACTGGAGGTGAACTGGGAAGCAGTAGCAATTTGCTTGGGTTTATTATTCGATGCCGGTTGGTACTGACTGGGAGCAGGTTCTTCTTGAGCTGTATCACCCATCCTGACTTGTTGTCTTTTTAAAGTGCCCGGCTCCCCCGCACACTATTAAGAACGAAACTAACGGTTCTTTTCAAATCCTTACTACATAGAAATATTCACGGATCAATAAAGCGAGGGTGGACCGACCTGGAAATAACACTTCCCATCAACTGAACTAAAGGTCCGCCTATTGGAGTTGTCACTTTCCGAAATTCGAACCAGGTAACGAACTTGTGCCAATTCACAATTCTGATTCAAACCTTTAAAAAAAATGCTTGGAGACTTGTAATGCTGGGTGTGAGAGGCTGCCAATTTTCAGCAGGTGTTTGCAACACACCAGGCAAGGTTTGAAAGTAACAATGAAGTAATGAGGAATTTTGAGGGAGTGGTTCCTTTCGAGTCAGAGAGACACAGCACTGAAACAGGCCCTTCGGCCCACTGAGTCTGTGCTGACCATTAACCACCCATTTATACTAATCCAACATTAATCCCATATTCCCTACCACATCCCCACAATTCTCCTGCCACCTACCTGTACTAGGGGCAATTTACAATGGCCAATTTACCGATCAACCTGCAAGTCTTTGGCTGTGGGAAGAAACCAGAGCACCCGGCTGAATATATTCTGTCACAGCACATTAATGGAATGGTGAATGTAGAAAGAAGATTTTTTATGATTCTAGCAAAAAAAAGTTTAGTACTTCATTACGTGCAACAAATTCAATTTGCATTGTATTACGGTTGAACATGTACAAAATGGTACATGTTTATTATTCATGTACAAAGAACAAAGAAAATTACAGCACAGGAACAGGCCCTTCGGCCCTCCAAGCCTGCGCCGATCCAGATCCTCTATCTAAACATGTTGCCTATTTTCTAAGGGTCTGTATCTCTTTGCTTCCTGCCCAGTCATGTATCTGTCTAGATACATCTTAAAAGACGCTATCGTGCCCGCGTCTACCACCTCCGCTGGCAACGCGTTCCAGGCACCCACCACCCTCTGCGTAAAGAACTTTCCACGCATATCCCCCCTAAACTTTTCCCCTCTCACTTTGAACTCGTGACCCCTAGTAACTGAATCCCCCACTCTGGGAAAAAGCTTCTTGCTATCCAACCTGTCTATACCTTTCATGATTTTGTACACCTCAATCAGGTCCCCCCTCAACCTCCGTCTTTCTAATGAAAATAATCCTAATCTACTCAACCTCTCTTCATAGCTAGCGCCCTCCATACCAGGCAACATCCCAGTGAATCTCCTCTGCACCCTCTCCAAAGCATCCACATCCTTTTGGTAATGTGGCGACCAGAACTGCACGCAGTATTCCAAATGTGGCCGAACCAAAGTCCTATACAACTGTAACATGACCTGTCAACTCTTGTACTCAATACCCCGTCCGATGAAGGAAAGCATGCTGTATGCCTTCTTGACCACTCTATTGACCTGCGTTGCCACCTTCAGGGAACAATGGACCTGAACACCCAAATCTCTCTGTACATCAATTTTCCCCAGGACTTTTCCATTTACTGTATAGTTCACTCTTGAATTGGATCTTCCAAAATGCATCACCTCGCATTTGCCCTGATTGAACTCCATCTGCCATTTCTCTGCCCAACTCTCCAATCTATTTATATTCTGCTGTATCCTCTGACAGTCCCCTTCACTATCTGCTACTCCACCAATCTTAGTGTCGTCTGCAAACTTGCTAATCAGACCACCTATACTTTCCTCCAAATCATTTATGTATATCACAAACAACAGTGGTCCCAGCACGGATCCCTGTGGAACACCACTGGTCACACGTCTCCATTTTGAGAAACTCCCTTCCACTGCTACTCTCTGTCTCCTGTTGCCCAGCCAGTTCTTTATCCATCTAGCTAGTACACCCTGGACTCCATGCGACTTCACTTTCTCCATCAGCCTACCATGGGGAACCTTATCAAACGCCTTACTGAAGTCCATGTATATGACATCGACAGCCCTTCCCTCATCAATCAACTTTGTCACTTCCTCAAAGAATTCTATTAAGTCGGTAAGACATGACCTTCCCTGCACAAAACCATGTTGCCTATCACTGATAAGCCCATTTTCTTCCAAATGGGAATAGATCCTATCCCTCAGTATCTTCTCCAGCAGCTTCCCTACCACTGACGTCAGGCTCACTGGTCTATAATTACCTGGATTATCCCTGCTACCCTTCTTAAACAAGGGGACAACATTAGCAATTCTCCAGTCCTTCGGGACCTCACCAGTGTTTAAGGATGCTACAAAGATATCTGTTAAGGCCCCAGCTATTTCCTCTCTCGCTTCCCTCAGTAACCTGGGATAGATCCCATCCGGACCTGGGGACTTGTCCACCTTAATGCCTTTTGGAATACCCAACACTTCCTCCCTCCTTATGCCGACTTGACCTAGAGTAATCAAACATCTGTCCCTAACCTCAACAAACGTCATGTCCCTCTCCTCGGTGAATACCGATGCAAAATACTCGTTTAGAATCTCACCCATTTTCTCTGACTCCACGCATAACTTTCCTCCTTTGTCCTTGAGTGGGCCAGTCCTTTTTCTAGTTACCCTCTTGCTCCTTATATATGAATAAAAGGCTTTGGGATTTTCCTTAACCCTGTTTGCTAAAGATATTTCATGACCCCTTTTAGCCCTCTTAATTCCTCGTTTCAGATTGGTCCTACATTCCCAATATTCTTTCAAAGCTTCGTCTTTCTTCAGCCGCCTAGACCTTATGTATGCTTCCTTTTTCCTCTTAGCTACTCTCACAATTTCACCTGTCATCCATGGTTCCCTAATCTTGCCATTTCTATCCCTCATTTTCACAGGAACATGTCTCTCCTGCACGCTAATCAACCTCTCTTTAAAAGCCTCCCACATATCAAATGTGGATTTACCTTCAAACAGCTGCTCCCAATCTACATTCCCCAGCTCCTGCCGAATTTTGGAATAGTTGGCCTTCCCCCAATTTAGCACTCTTCCTTTGGGACCACTCTCGTCTTTGTCCATGAGTATTCTAAAACTTATGGAATTGTGATCACTATTCCCAAAGTAGTCCCCTACTGAAACTTCAACTACCTGGCCGGGCTCATTCCCCAATACCAGGTCCAGTATGGCCTCTTCCCGAGTTGGACTATTTACATACTGCTCCAGAAAACCCTCCTGGATGCTCCTGACAAATTCTGCTCCATCTAGACCTCTAACACTAAGTGAATCCCAGTCAATGTTGGGAAAATTAAAATCTCCTATCACCACCACCCTGTTGCTCCTACATCTTTCCATAATCTGTTTACATATTTGTACCTCTATCTCACGCTCGCTGTTGGGAGGCCTGTAGTACAGCCCCAACATTGTCACTGCACCCTTCCTATTTCTGAGTTCTGCCCATATTGCCTCACTGCTCGAGTCCTCCATAGTGCCGTCCTTCAGCACAGCTGTGATATCCTCTTTGACCAGTACTGCAACTCCTCCACCCCTTTTACCTCCCTCTCTATCCCGCCGGAAGCATCGATATGGAAGAGCAAATCATATGTAGAGGAATCACTCACTGCAGCTGGCACCAAGCAGCAGACCCTCAATATTAAAATTATTTAACCAGGCTCTGTAGCCCCATTGTTTTTGTTTGCCCCTTGAAAATTTCTAAAAAGCTGGCAAAAATGCTCCTAGTTGCCTTTGAAATGCTGCCTTCAAGCACAGCCTCCTCTTGCCAGCCTGGCTGCCTTCGGGAACATGAATGAGTGGTATGAACATGTTGGGCTTCCATCCTGACACCATCCACTGCCATTTTGCCATGCCTTCCACCTCCCAGCCCATCTCTACGGTGCTGACAAAATTCCGCCCTATATTTCCCAATTGCTATGGTGGGATCTTTAGTCCAGGACTCTGGATTGCTAGTCCACTGACATAACCACTGTGCTTTTGTTCCTACTTACCTATAAAGCATCATTATGTGATCTATTTATACCACAGTAACTTTCTTTCTTTTTCTTTTGGGCCTCCTTATCTCGAGAGACAATGGATACGCCCCTGGAGGTGATCAGTGGTTTGTGAAGCAGCGCCTGGAGTGGCTATGAAGGCCAATTCTAGAGTGACAGGCTCTTCCACAGGTGCTGCAGAGAAATTTGTTTGTCGGGGCTGTTGCACAGTTGGTTCTCCTCTTGCGCCTGTCTTTTTTCCTGCCAACTACTAAGTCTCTTCGACTCGCCACATTTTAGCCCTGTCTTTATGACTGCCCGCCAGCTCTGGCGAACGCTGGCAACTGACTCCCACAGTAACTACAACTAAAATAATTAAAGCTCGATATAAATACTTGTTTTAAAAGCAAATCATATGAATGTTTAGGTTGCAGAGAAATTTTTGTTATATCCTTGTGAACCTATTATCTCCTCACCGAGCTTCGTGCACAACTATGATTCAACATGTGCAGAGTACTCCACACTAATTGCAGCATGTTGCAGCCTGTCAGGCTGTTCTGCAATCACTTTGCTTGTAACTGTTTTGACATGAAGTAAACTTTCACTTACTGCAAACGTGAACTGCTGCAGAGGAAGTTTTGGCCTGAAGCAACCTGGTAATCTAATGATGGTAAATTTAAAGTGACACCCATTTAAAGTAAAACAGCAAACACTGCTCTGCGCCTGAAATGGGAATTCCTTGCTTTCTGTTTCAATTTTCAGGTATTCAGTACAACCATGTAACAGTACAGCGAGTGGACCTTTCTATACTAAATATTCCATAGAGGATATTTCTGAATTATTTACTGCTTTCCTGTCCAGGCTGCCAAATATCCATGTTAATATTTGTCAATAATATATTTATTTATTTTTCTCTCCTTATTTAACCTTCCACATCATATTATTTGCAGGTTGCAAACAAAAAGCATATATTTTGTTATGACCAGGTGAGGAAGTGGTCTCAGTGGTCCCTTTCGCCCCTTCTCTGGTTTGACCGCAATAGGGTTTATCCTTTTAACATAATGATCTAACTAACCACCTCAGTGAGTACTTGCTCCTGTTCCTCTAATATAATTGCAAATGAATCAATCAGATAGATTTTCTTGCATTTAAACAATTGTCATGCTAGTCCCCCACCTGCTAAGAATAAGGCACATTAATTTTGTCATGAACATTGATTTTAAACTGTTACTGGAGTGAGGGGAGGAATTGCTGAACAGATCAGCCATGGCTGGAAAAGATGTTTGCATATTAACAGACTGTGTTTGGAAGGACAAAGCAGCCATTCCCTGACATTCAACCCACAATGGGCTTTTGATCACCAGACATTGAAGGTGGGGGAGCTCACAATGCAGGTTGACTGCTAAGATGGCCAAATATACAAATTAGAATTAGAACATTAGAACATTACTGCGCAGTACAGGCGCTTCGGCCCTCGATGCTGCGCCGACCTGTGAAACCATCTGACCTACACTATTCCATTTTCATCCATATGTCTATCCAATGACCACTTAAATGCCCTTAAAGTTGGCGAGTCTACTACTGCTGCAGGCAGGGCATTCCACGCCCCGACTACTCTCTGAGTAAAGAAACTACCTCTGACATCTGTCCAAAATCTATCACCCCTCAACTTAAAGCTATGTCCCGTCGTGTTTGCCATCACCATCCGAGGAAAAAGACTCTCACTATCCACCCTATCTAACCCTCTGATTATCTTATATGTCTCTATTAAGTCACCTCTCCTCCTCCTTCTGTCCAACGAAAACAACCTCAAGTCCCTCAGCCTTTCCTCGTAAGACCTTCCCTCCATACCAGGCAACATCCTAGTAAATCTCCTCTGCACCCTTTCCATAGCTTCCACATCCTTCCTATAATGCGGTGACCAGAACTGCACGCAATACTCCAGGTGCGGTCTCACCAGAGTTTTGTACAGCTGCAGCATGACTTCGTGGCTCCGAAACTCGATCCCCCTACTAATAAAAGCGAACACACCATATGCCTTCTTAACAGCCCTATTAACCTGGGTAGCAACCTTCAGGGATTTATGCACCTGGACACCAAGATCTCTCTGTTCATCTACACTACCAAGAATCTTCCCATTAGCCCAGTACTCTGCATTCCTGTTACTCCTTCCAAAGTGAATCACCTCGCACTTTTCCGCATTAAACTCCATTTGCCATCTCTCAGCCCAGCTCTGCAGCCTATCTATGTCCCTCTGTACCCTACAACATCCTTCGGCACGATCCACAACTCCACCGACCTTAGTGTCATCCGCAAATTTACTAACCCACCCTTCTACACCCTCTTCCAGGTCATTTATAAAAATGACAAACAGCAGTGGCCCCAAAACAGATCCTTGCGATACACCACTAGTAACCAAACTCCAGGATGAACATTTGCCATCAACCACCACCCTCTGTCTTCTTTCAGCTAGCCAATTTCTGATCCAAAGCTCTAAATCACCTTCAACCCCATACTTCCGTATTTTCTGCAATAGCCTACCGTGGGGAACCTTATCAAACGCCTTACTGAAATCCATATACACCACATCCACTGCTTTACCCTCATCCACCTGTTTGGTCACCTTCTCGAAAAACTCAATAAGGTTTGTGAGGCACGACCTACCCGTCACAAAACCATGCTGACTATCGCTAATGAACTCATTCTTTTCAAGATGATTATAAATCCTGTCTCTTATAACCTTTTCCAACATTTTACCCACAACCGAAGTAAGGCTCACAGGTCTATAATTACCAGCGCTGTCTCTATTCCCCTACTTGAACAAGGGTACAACATTTGCTATCCTCCAGTCTTCCGGCACTATTCCTGTCGACAATGACGACATAAAGATCAAGGACAAAGGCTCTGCAATCTCCTCCCTGGCTTCCCAGAGAATCCTAGGATAAATCCCATCTGGCCCAGGGGACTTATCTATTTTCACACTTTCCAAAATTGCTAACACCTCCTCCTTGCGAACCTCAATCCCATCTAGCCTAGTAGCCTGAATCTCAGTATTCTCCTCGACAACATTTTCTTTCTCTACTGTAAATACTGACGCAAAATATTCATTTAACACTTCCCTTATCTCCTCTGATTCCACACACAACTTCCCACTACTATCCTTGATTGGCCCTAATCTAACTCTAGTCATTGTTTTATTCGTGATAGACCTATAGAAAACCTTAGGGTTGTCCCTGATCCTATCCGCCAATGACTTCTCGTGTCCTCTCCTTGCTCTTCTTAGCTCTCCCTTTAGATCCTTCCTGGCTAGCTTGTAACTCTCAAGCGCCCTAACTGAGCCTTCACGTCTCATCCTAACATAAGCCTTCTTCTTCTTCTTGACAAGCGCTTCAACTTCTTTAGTAAACCACGGCTCCCTTGCTCGACAGCTTCCTCCCTGCCTCACAGGTACATACTTATCAAGGACACACAGTAGCTGCTCCTTGAATAAGCTCCACATTTCGATTGTTCCCATCCCCTGCAGTTTCCTTCCCCATCCTACGCATCCTAAATCTTGCCTAATCGCATCATAATTTCCTTTCCCCCAGCTATAATTTTTGCCCTGCAGTATATACCTGTCCCTGCCCATCGCTAAGGTAAACCTAACCGAATTGTGATCACTATCACCAAAGTGCTCACCTACATCTAAATCTAACACCTGGCAGGGTTCATTACCCAGTACCAAATCCAATGTGGCATCGCCCCTGGTTGGCCTGTCGACATACTGTGTCAGAAAACACTCCTGCACACACTGGACAAAAACTGACCCATCTAAAGTACTCGAACTATAGTATTTCCAGTCGATATTTGGAAAGTTAAAGTCCCCCATAACAACTACCCTGTTACTCTCGTCCCTGTCGAGAATCATCTTCGCTATCCTTTCCTCTACATCTCTGGAACTATTTGGAGGTCTATAAAAGACTCCCAACAGGGTGACCTCACCTCTCCTGTTTCCAACCTCGGCCCATACTACCTCAGTAGACGAGTCCTCAAACGTCCTTTCTGTCGCTGTAATACTCTCCTTGATTAACAATGCCACCCCCCCCTCTTTTACCATCTTCTCTGTTCTTACTGAAACATCTAAATCCCGGAACCTGCAACATCCATTCCTGCCCCTGCTCTACCCCTGTCTCCGAAATGGCCACTACATCGAGATCCCAGGTACCAACCCATGCTGCAAGCTCACCCACCTTATTCCGGTTGCTCCTGGCGTTGAAGTAGACACACTTTAAACCAGGTTCTTGCTTGCCAGTGCCCTCTTGCGTCCTTGTAACCTTATCCCTGACCTCACTACTCTCAACATCCTAAACACTGGCACTACAATTTAGGTTCCCATTCCTCTGCTGAATTAGTTTAATCCCCCCGAAGAGCACTAGCAAATCTCCCCCCCAGGAAAGTGGTACCCCTCTGGTTCAGGTGAAGACCATCCTGTTTGTAGAGGTCCCACCTACCCCAGAAAGAGCCCCAATTATCCAGGAAACCAAAACCCTCCCTCCTACAGAATCCCTGCAGCCACGCGTTCAACTCCTCTCTCTCCCTATTCCTCGCTTCGCTATCACGTGGCACGGGCAACAACCCAGAGATAACAACTCTGTTTGTTCTCGCTCTAAGCTTCCACCCTAGCTCCCTGAATTTCTGCCTTAAATCCCCATCTCTCTTCCTACCTATGTCGTTGGTGCCTATGTGGACCACGACTTGGGGCTGCTCCCCCTCCCACTTAAGGATCCCAAAAACACGATCCGAGACATCACGAACCCTGGCACCTGGGAGGCAACATACCAACCGTGAGTCTCTGTCGTTCCCACAGAACCTCCTATCTGTTCCCCTAACTGTGGAGTCCCCAATGACTAATGCTCTGCTCCTCTTCCCCCTTCCCTTCTGAGCATCAGGGACAGACTCTGTGCCAGAGACCTGTACCCCATTGCTTACCCCTGGTAAGTCGTCCCCCGCAACAGTATCCAAAACGGTATACCTGTTGTTGAGGGAAACGGCCACAGGGGATCCCTGCCATGCCTGCTGGTTCCTTCTCCTTCCCCTGACGGTGACCCATCTACCTACTTCTTTTACCTGAGGTGTGACTACCTCCCCATAACTCCTCTCAATAACCCCCTCCGCCTCCCGAATGATCCGAAGTTCATCCAGCTCCAGCTCCAGTTCCCTAAAGCGGTTCTCAAGGAGCTGGAGTTGGGTGCACTTCCCGCAGATGCAGTCAGCAGGGACACTCTTGGTGACCCTTACCTCCCATACTCTGCAGGAGGAGCATACAACTGCCTTAACTTCCATTCCCTCTATTCTAAATTCCCAACAAATCTACTGAAAAACCAAAAAAAAAAGTCAAAAGTTGTTAGGTTAGCAATCCAACGGACAGAACTTCTTAAATAAAAAGCTTACCTTATCAATACAACAGAATCCTTTTTGGACATGGTCAAACCAGCTAGTCACATGACTGACCTACTGGGCAACCTGAGTTTTTGTTTAATTTTTACAAACAGTTTGGGGAAAAGGTCTGTTTGCTCCTGGACTGAAAAGATCTCTCTCCTGTCTGCTCCCATCTCTTTCTCACAAGCCACTGAATCCACTGAAGACATATGAACCCCAAGAGAGAAAAATCTCCTCAGCGAACAAGGTTTAAGAAGAATACTGGGCCCCAACGAAAAGCAAGATCTACCTACACTCAAGGACTCTGCAGTGAGCTCAAAGAACCATTACAACAACTCTTCAGATATTGCCTCACACCTTTCCACTATATTTTTCTTCTGCTCTTTTCTGTCTCTATTTGCATGTATCACGTATGCATGTTAGCATGGGTGCGTCATATATCCGTAGGCGTCAACTGAATTGAGTTTAAGTTTAATAAATTTCAACTTTTCTTCTTTAAACGTAAGAAAGCCTGTTTGTGCTGGTTTCTTTTCTTTCTCATTGGAAAGTGGTGAACAAGGATTCCCCCGGGGGAGCTAAAAACAGTGTGTTTAAAATTAAACCCTGTTTACAGTAAGACCAGGTGAAGACTAAATGGGAACCCTAAACCTCTTTCTCACCTTGTCGTATCAATATTCAAGGCTGAGTTAGACAGATTTTTGATCCACACTCCTGACTTTTTCCATCTATGTGCTGGAGAGGTATTGGAGAGTCAGGGGTTGAGCCACTCGGCATGGAATACACAGCCTCTAACCTGCTCTTGTAACCACAGCATTTATGTGGCTGGTCCAGTTCAGTTTCTGGCCAATGATAGCCCAGGATGTTGATGATGGAGGTTTGGCAATTGTAATTCCATTGAACGTTACAATTGTCACTGGAATTTAAACATACTTTTGAATAACTGAAGATTCTCTGTCACAGCACATTAATGGAATGGTGAATGTAGCAAGAAGATTTCCTATGAGTCTAGCAAATAGTATGTTTACTACTGCTTTACATGCAACAAATTCAATTTGCATTGTATTATGATTGAGCATGTATAAAATGGGTACATGTTTATTATTCATGTAGAGGAAGCACTCACTGCAGCTGGCACCAAGCAGCAGACTCTCAATATTAAAATTATTTAACCATTTTCAGAAACAACAAGAGAAGGCTCTGGATTTTCTTATGCTATTCCACCCAAAATCAGCAGACAACATTGGGAAATTGGATGGCTAGATGCATTCACTTCCCAAGACCTCCTCCCCCTACTCCACCCCTTACTCTGTACCCATAAGTGGCAAGTCTGAGAGGACATGCAGCCAGAATGCTTCCGCTGTACTTGCCAAGTTTGGCAAGCCTCCCAATTGCTACTGCTGCTGTTTACTGACTGTCACAATCCTTACATTGTCAAGCTAACCCTCATAATGGCTGCTAACTGAAGCCAAGGCTGACCTTCCACTCAGCTTCTGTAGCTGGTGAGGCTCTGTAGCCCCATTGTTTTTGTTTGCCCCTTGAAAATTTCTAAAAAGCTGGCAAAAATGCTGCTAGTTGCCTGTTAAATGCTGCCTTCAAGCACAGCCTCCTGTTGCCAGCCTGGCTGCCTTCGGGAACATGCAAGAGTGGTATGAAGTTGTTGGGCTTCCGTCCTGACACCATCCACTGCTGTTTTGCCATGCCTTCCACCTCCCAGCCCATCTCTACGGTGCTGACAAAATTCTGCCCTATATTTCCCAATTGCTATGGTGGGATCTTTAGTCCAGGACTCTGGATTGCTAGTCCACTGACATAACCACTGTTCTTTTGTTCCCACTTACCTATATAGCATCATTATGTGATCTACTTATAGCACAGTAACTACAATTAAAATAATTAAAGCTACATATAAATACTTGTTTTAAAAGCAAATCATATGAACGTTTAGGTTGCAGAGAAATTTTTGTTATATCCTTGTGAACCTATTATCTCCTCACAAAGCTTCTGTTCCCAATTATGATTCAACATCTATTTGCAGCATGTTGCAGCCTGTCAGGCTGTTATACAATCACTTTGCTTGTAACTGTTTTGACATGAAGTAAACTTTCACTTACTGCAAACGTGAACTGCTGCAGAGGAAGTTTTGGCCTGAAGCAACCTGGTAATCTAATGATGGTAAATTTAAAGTGACACCCATTTAAAGTAAAACAGCAAACACTGCTCTGCGCCTGAAATGGGAATTCCTTGCTTTCTGTTTCAATTTTCAGGTATTCAGTACAACCATGTAACAGTACAGCAAGTGGACCTTTCTATACTAAATATTCCATAGAGGATATTTCTGAATTATTTACTGCTTTCCTGTCCAGGCTGCCAAATATCCATGTTAATATTTGTCAATAATATATTTATTTATTTTTCTCTCCTTATTTAACCTTCCACATCATATTATTTGCAGGTTGCAAACAAAAAACATATATTTTGTTATGACCAGGTGAGGAAGCAGTCTCAGTGGTCCCTTTCGCCTCTTCTCTCGTTTGACCGCAATAGGGTTTATCCTTTTAACATAATGATCTAACTAACCACCTCAGTGAGTACTTGCTCCTGTTCCTCTAATATAATTGCAAATGAATCAATCAGATAGATTTTCTTGCATTTAAACAATTGTCATGCTCGTCCCCCACCTGCTAAGAATAAGGCACATTAATTTTGTCATGAACATTGATTTTAAACTGTTACTGGAGTGAGGGGAGGACTTGCTGAACAGATCAGCCATGGCTGGAAAAGATATTTGCATATTAACAGACTGTGTTTGGAAGGACAAAGCAGCCATTCCCTGACATTCAACCCACAATGGACTTTTGATCACCAGACATTGAAGGTGGGGAAGCTCACAATGCAGGTTGACTGCTAAGATGGCCAAATATACAAATTAGAATTAGAACAATATACAAAATGGACATGGTCAAACCAGCTAGTCACATGACTAACCTACTGGGCAACCTGAGTTTTTGTTTAATTTGTACAAACAGTTTGGGGAGCAGGTCTGTTTGCTCCTGGACTGAGAAGATCTCTCCTGTCTGCTCCCATCTCTTTCTCACCATGCTCTGAATCCACTGAAGACATATGAACCCCAAGAGATAATAGTCTCCTATCGCAAACAAGGTTTAAGAAGAATACTGGGCCCCAACAAAAAGCAATATCTACTTACAATCAAGGACTCTACAGTGAGCTCAAAGACCCGTAACAATATCTCACCAGATATTGCCTCAAACTTTTCCACTTTATTTTTCTTCTGCTCTTTTCTGTCTCTATTTGCACGTGTGTATCACGTATGCATGCTAGCATGGGTGCGTCATATATCCATAGGCGTTAACCGAATTAGAGTTTAAGTTTAATAAATTTCAACTTTTCTTCTTTAAATCTGAGAAAGTCTATTTGTGCTGGTTTCTTTGCCATATAATTGGACAGCGGTGAACAAGAATTCACCAAATGGGAGCTTAAAAAGCACAGTGTTTTTAAAATTAAACCCTGTTACAGTAAGACCAGGTGAAGGCTGAGAGGTGCCCCGGTCCTCTTTCTCACCTCGTCGTAATACAATAAAGATGTTAGTTTATTAACCTTATCACACTAAACCGATTAAAAATTACTAAAATACACTACGCATCCACACCCACATTCACAAAAGAGTCACACACACACATACAAATTGATTACAGAGGGAAAAACAGAGTTGGGAGGTTGGAGTAGAGTCCGTAATAAAAATGGAATTCAAATGCTGAATCTTTGTCCCAGAGTCCTAGTTGAAGATGTAGTCCTGAAGTCCTCGCTGGGCCACATGCACAGGTCAGGCTTGCTTCTCAGGTTCTGGAAGGCAGAAGAAGGGCATTATCCTTGTCTCCTAGTTGTTGACTGTAAGAATTTGTAGACTTGGCTTCCACCAGCTGCATCTTGAGGCTTCTCTGGATCTCTACTGGAGAGAGAGAGAGAGAGAGATGTTCCCTTGCTGGATCTCATTTACTGTCTGCCTTCTGAGTCACCACTCACAAATCTCCAGAGTAGCCCAAGAAGTCACCTGGTATGACTACCTCTTTGTGTTTGAATGAGAATCTTCTGGAAGGGTCTCTGAAATTCAAGGCTCTCCCCTCAAGCTGTAAAGACATACTTGGTGGGTGGGGGGGGGGGGGCGTGGGGAAGTTAGCTCTTTCAAAGTCAATGGGTGTCGATGGCTTTTGACGACCACATTGATAAGGCTATCCCAGATATGTGAATCAGAGGGCACCCCATTGTTCTGGCGAGGCTGAGTTAATCACATTTGTCTGCAGCCTGATCCTTTGGTGTTTTCATATGCAAATTGTGCATGGACATCTTGGCTGCTAGCTGTTCTGTTTTAAAAGTTATTTGTAACAATTTCCAGTAAAAGTCTCAGGCAACATTCCACTTGACAAAATTAATATTTTTTCATTCGGCATGTGGGGTTTTCATCACAATTTATATAGCGCCTTATATGGCAAATAATGAAAATCTGTTTATTTAATTCAAAACAGATATTTTTTTTGTTCATATACTGAAGTGAGGCGTTGTGTGAATATGTTCACTCCACCTGAGGTTTCCTGGTTCAGCAATTGTCCTGAACCTTTTCCACCCTGAGATTATTTAACAGCACACTTACAATGGTTTCTGATGCACATATTTTAGAATCTTTTGAAATGAAATTTAAAATGTATGCGTTTGATGCAGGTAAATGAGCTATTGAAATTCAAAGAGAAAAAATAGAATGAAACTGATCTATCTAGTGTTACTTTTTATGATAATTCAGGGAGTAATGCAAACCTACCAAAGGAAGCAATATGCAATAATAGTTCATAGTGAAACTCCATCTGAAAGTTGCAGGTATATTTTCAGGAATTGAAATTAAGTACTGACTCCCTTTCCATTGCAGTTTCCTGTGCATTATGAAATAGTTCAGCCAGTTACCACTGTGTATATTATGCCAAGTTTAATTAGACCGATGCATCAATTCATGGAGTTTGTTCCATGCATCCCTTTCAATGGCGATATTGGTTTGCAAAAATACCCATTCCGACAATATGGGCTGAATTCTACACTGCCCCAGCAGGTTGGATGTTGGTGTGGGGGCAGCATAAAATAGAGTGGGTGGCTCCAGGAGGCCTACCCACCCCACTTCCACCTCCAGTCACGTTTACAGCATCAGGCAGGGGGTGGGAAATGGCCCACCCGCCCAAGGCCAATCAAGGCCCTTAAGTGGCCATTTACCGGCCACTTAAGGGCGCTCACCCGCCTCCATGGGTATTTTACCTGTGGCAAGCGGGCATGCTGGGGACATGAAAGGCCGCCCAACGATAGCTGCCAGCCTTTCCACGCCCCGGTGGAGGGGAGGCATGGCAATCAGGCACAGGGTGCACAATTGAGGGCCGCCCCCGCCTCCTAAACCATTCCCGGGACCCAAGACACCCCCTCCCCCAAAACAACCACTCCAGCCGCACCAAGGAAGTACTGATCCCCCTGGTGAGGCTACCCCTACCTACATTCACTCTTGGATCCACGGCGTCGGCTGGGCTGCAGTCCCAGCAGTGCTCACTGCTTCCATTGGCGCTGCTGCAACTACGAGCTGCCAGCCTGCTGATTGGGTGGGTGGAAGTCCCGCCTCGAGACAATTAAAGCCCGGGGACCTGTTAAATGCGGTACGGATCCCCAGGCTAGGCGGAAGCGGGTTCGCCATCGACTTTCACGTCAGTGGCGAATTCCTGTCCGCCTAAGGTAAAATCCAGCCCCACGTGTGCAGGGATAATCATCAGACCACAATTTTACTTACCATTTGCTGTTTATTGGAGAACAGAATTTCAATCATAAGGTCAATTTTAGAGGTGTTGCCAAAGTCTTCATTTGTCCACATTGTTTAAATTAATGTCAGAATCACAAGTCACCATGCAGCATAAATATAACAGTAATTCCCCTGTTGCTGAAACATATCAAATATATTGAAGCAATAACGAACATCATGGGGCAGGACGTCAGAAATGCTCCATCCATCAATTTGGCGACCACACTCTGGAAGTGGTTCAAGAGTTCACCTAACTAGGCTCAACTATCACCAGTAACCTGTCTCTAGATGCAGAAATCAACAAGCGCATGGGTAAGGCTTCCACTGCTATGTCCAGACTGGCCAAGAGAGTGTGGGAAAATGGCGCACTGACACGGAACACAAAAGTCCGAGTGTATCAGGCCTGTGTCCTCAGTACCTTGCTCTATGGCAGCGAGGCCTGGACAGCGTATGCCAGCCAAGAGCGACGTCTCAATTCATTCCATCTTCGCTGCCTTCGGAGAATACTTGGCATCAGGTGGCAGGACTATATCTCCAACACAGAAGTCCTTGAAGCGGCCAACACCCCCAGCTTATACACACTACTGAGTCAGCGGCGCTTGAGATGGCTTGGCCATGTGAGCCGCATGGAAGATGGCAGGATCCCCAAAGACACATTGTACAGCGAGCTCGCCACTGGTATCAGACCCACCGGCCGTCCATGTCTCCGCTATAAAGACGTCTGCAAACGCGACATGAAATCGTGTGACATTGATCACAAGTCGTGGGAGTCAGTTGCCAGCATTCGCCAGAGCTGGCGGGCAGCCATAAAGACAGGGCTAAATTGTGGCGAGTCGAAGAGACTTAGTAGTTGGCAGGAAAAAAGACAGAGGCGTAAGGGGAGAGCCAACTGTGCAACAGCCCCGACAAACAAATTTCTCTGCAGCACCTGTGGAAGAGCCTGTCACTCCAGAATTGGCCTTTATAGCCACTCCAGGCGCTGCTTCACAAACCACTGACCACCTCCAGGCGCGTATCCATTGTCTCTCGAGATAAGGATGCCCAAAAGAAAGAAAGAATTAACATGACTGATATAAGGTAAAAATATCACCAACCTTCCTGATTCTGAATTATATAGGCCTCATGGATATAATTTCTGTAACACCATTTACTTGCAGTAAGAGGGCATTCAAAACTGTGCTGCCAATGTCTTAACTCGCACCAAGTCCTGAACCCCTATCACCCCTGTGCTTGCTGACCTACATTGGGTCCCAGTCAAGCAACATCTTGATTTTAAAATTGTCATCCTTGTTTTCAAAATGCTCCATGACCTCACCCCTCCCTATCTCTGTAAACTCCTCCAGCTTCACAACCCTCCAAGATATCTGCACTCCTCTAATTCTGGCCTCTTGTGCATCCCGATTGTAATTGCTCCAATGTTGCTGACCTTGCATTCAGTTGCCTAGGTCCTAAGCTCTGGAATACCCTCCCTGCACCTTTCCACCTCACTATCTTGCTTTCCTCCTATAAGACGGGGCGGCACAATGGCGCAGTGGTTAGCACCGCAGCCTCACAGCTCCAGGGACCCGGGTTCGATTCCGGGTACTGCCTGTGTGGAGTTTGCAAGTTCTCCTTGTGTCTGCGTGGGTTTTCTCCGGGTGCTCCGGTTTCCTCCCACAAGCCAAAAGACTTGCAGGTTGATAGGTAAATTGGCCATTATAACTTGTCACTAGTATAGGTAGGTGGTAGGGAAATATAGGGACAGGTGGGGATGTTTGGTAGGAATATGGGATTAGTGTAGGATTAGTATAAATGGGTGGTTGATGTTCGGCACAGACTCGGTGGGCCGAAGGGCCTGTTTCAGTGCTGTATCTCTAATCTAATCTAATCTACGACATTCCTTAAAATCTACTTTGACTAAGCTTTTGGTCATCTAACCGAATATATCCTTATGTGGCTTGGTGTCAAACTTTATTTTATAATGCTCCTGTGAAGCTCCTTGGGACGTTTTATTACGTTAAAGACACAATATAAATATAAGTTGTTGCTGTTGTTGTTTGTTGTATTATGAAATTTAAGATGCAAGTGATTTTTATCTTCCCTCTCTAAAACCTCTTGTTCTCAGTTATTTACATTATTGGTCAAGAACTTCTTCAGGGCTGCTGATGATCCACTGCCATAATTTCAGCAGAAGACTAAGTGAATAACCCCATCAAGTACGTCCAATCATGAGTCACTCATTTCAACTCTACAGTAGATGTACTGTCTGTCGCACCTGTCATCCATTTTGGTTTTAGGCTGTGTATAAGCTAGAGACTTTCAACACTGGTAGGGCATTAGGGCATTGATCTATTAGCGTAATAGATCATCATAAGGTTCTTCACAGGGGTGGTATAAGAATAAAGAACAAAGAACAGAACAGCACAGGAACAGGCCATTCGGCCCTCCAAGCCTGCGCCGATCTTGATGCCTGTCTAAACTAAAATCTTCTGCACTTCTGGGGACCATATCCCTCTATTCCCATCCTATTCATGTATTTGTCAAGATGCCTCTTAAACGTCGCTATCGTACCTGCTTCCACCACCTCCCCCGGCAGCAAGTTCCAGGCACTCACCACTCTCTGTGTAAAGAACTTGCCTCGCATATCCCCTCTAATCTTTGCCCCTCGCACCTTAAATCTATGTCCTCTAGTAACTGACTCTTCCACCCTGGGAAAAAGCTTCTGATTATCCACTCTGCCCATGCCACTCATAACTTTGTAAACTTCTATCATGTCGCCCCTCCACCTCCGTCGTTCCAGTGAAAAGTGAACAAAATTTGACCTTGAGCCATATAAGGAGATATTAGGATAGTCAAAGAGGTAGGTTTTAAGGAGTGCCTTAAAGGATGAAAAAGAGGTAGCGATCGAAGAGGTTTAGGGAGAGAATTCCAGAGTTCAGGGCTTATGCAGTTGAAAGCACAGTCTTCAATGGTGGTGTGATTAAAATTGGGGATGCAAAAGAGGCTTGAATTGAAGGAGCACAGAAATTCTGCAGGGTTGTAATGCTGGAGGAGGTTACAGAGGTAGGGAGGGATGAGGCCTTTGAATGATTTGAAAGCTATAGTGAGAATTTTAAATTCAAGGTATTGCTGAACCAGGACCCAAGATAAGTCAGCGAGCACAAGAGTGATGGGTAAACAGAACCAGGGATATCAATACTAAGGAGCAAATATGCCAATCTGGTTCTACAGTATGACTCCAGCATGTTTTATCCACTTAGAACTGCAATTACTGTGCAAGCATAAGGCCCATTGTGGAAGCTGGCAAAGAAAGTTCTTTAAAACAGATGGCTTGGTCATTTATTTCATTCCTGTTTGTGGGAGCATACTGTGCAGATATTTGTTGTTGTGTTTCCTATATTACAATGGTGATTACACTTCAAATGTAATTCATTGGCTGTAAAGAGCTATGTGACGGTCTGAGGTCAGGAAAGGTGCTATATAAATTCCAGCTCTTTCTTTATTGTTAAATAAGAAGACAGTTAATCAATGGTGCAAAGTCAATGACTAATTACTCCATAGATAATTCTTCCACACCTAGATAGAGCATGCAATAGGAAATGATCCTGTTGAGCACAAGAGAAAGTCACAGCTCTTCCAGGATCTTCAACGAGCTCTCAGAATTATTTCTTGCAATCTGACTGAGAAGGTGACACATCAGCCAGTTAAGTCCATTTTATGTTTGAAGTGCTGTGAAGTATTATTAACCGTGGGAAAGTTTGCATGGTAATTGAGTAATGATTATTTTTATATCACTTCATTGTCAACTGCCTTTTTATCTCTCTATGCCTACCATCCAGTAATGTTTCATAAACTGGGCAGAAAATACTTAAATACTGTTTTCACGGAGCACTTTCATCTGGAATGCATGGTGGTGTATGTCAATTGAAAACATAAAACTAAATTCTGCACAGATTAAATAATCTCAAGTGTTTTCTAACTGTCTCTTCTGAGCACTGCAGTGATACATTTTCCAGTGGGTTGATTATCTGTCTGCCACCCACCCCTGCCCCCATATTAAAGGAGTGTGGCCTGCGACATTCCCAAGTTCCCCTGAGAAATCAGTTCTTGATACCTTTAAATGACCTCTGTGGAACTCTTGCTATCTGTGAACTGGCATGAGTTTCTTTGAGACTCAAAACCATTTGAAAGGAAAAACTATCAATCCCTTCAGAACTGATCACCTTTATGAAGGACCTGAATGTCTCTCTTCAGAGCTGAGGACTTCTGGCGTAATTTCCTTATTTGGCCCAGCAATGATCTCAGGCACCTCAAGTGGGTCAGCTGCCAGCCATTCTGCCTTTCAGGGGCAAATTGGGGCAGCGACCAATGGCATCCATAGAGACAACAACAACAACAACTTGCATTTATATAGCAACGTAAATATAGTAAAACATGCCAAGGCAATTCACAGGAGCATGATCAAACAAGATTTGACACACAGCCACAAAAGGAGATATTAGTATAGATGGCCAAATGCTTGGTCAAAGAGGTAGGTTTTAAGAAGGTTCTTAAAGGAGCAGAGAGAGGTCGAGAAGCAGAGAAGCTTAGAGAGGAAATTTTAGAACTTGAGGTAACTGAAGCCTTGGTCACCAATGGTGAACTGATTAAAATAGGGTATGGAAACAGGCTAGAATTTGAGAAGTACTAAGGTCTCAGAGGATGTAGGACTAAAGGAAGTTTTTTTAATTTGTTTCATGGGATGTGGGCAACAATGGCCTGGCCAGCATTTATTGCCCATCCCTAATTGCCCTTGAGAAGGTTGTGGTGAGCTGCCTTCTTGAAACATTGCAGTCCATCTGGTGCGGGTACACCCACAGTTCTGTCAGGGAGGGAGTTCCAGGATTTTGATCCTACGACAGTGAAGGAACGGCAATATATTTCCAAGTCAGGATGGTGTGTGGCTTGGAGGGAAACTTACAGATGTTAGAGTTCCCATGTGTCTGCTGCCCTTGTCCTTTCAGGTGGAAGAGGTCACAGGTTTGGAAGGTGCAGTTGAAGGAGACTTGATGAGTTGCTGCAATGCATTTTGTATAAGGTACACACTGCTATCACTGTGTATTGGTGGTGGAGGGAGTGAATGTTTAAGGTGGTGAATGGTGCCGATCAAGCGAGCTGCTTTGTCCTGGATGGCGTTGAGCTTCCTAAGTGTAGTTGGAGCTGCACTCGTCCAGGCAAGTGAAGACTTATGCCTTGTAGATGGTGGACAGGCTTTGAAGAGTCGGGACGTGAGTTACTCATCAGAGAATTCCTAGCCTCTAACCTGCTCTTGTAGCCACAGTATTTATGTCTGCTCCAGTTCAGTTTCAGGTCAATGGTAACCCCCAGGATGCCGATAGTGGGGATTCAGTGATGGCAATGCCATTGAATGTCACGGATAGATGGTTAGATTCTCTCTTGTTGAAGTTGGTCATTGCCTGGCACTTGTGAAGCCCAAATGTTACTTCCCACTTATCAGCCCAAGCCTGGATGTTGTCCAGGTCTTGCTGCATATGGGCATGGACTGCTTCAGTACCTGAGGAGTTGCAAATGGTACTGGACATCATACAATCATCAGTGAACATCCCCACTTCTGACAGAGATGGGGATGAATGAGGCTATGGAGGGATTTGAAAATATGGACGAGAATTTTTAAATCAAGGTGTTACCAGATTCGAAGCCAACATAAACCAAAAAGCACAGCCATGATGGACGAGCGGGATCTGGTTTGAGTTAGAATGTGGCGGCAGACTTTTGGATGAGCTCAAGAATATCGAGGGTGGAAGGTGGATGGCCAGGCAGGACTGCTTTGGAGTAGTCAGGTCAAGAGGTAATAAAGGCATGGATGAGGGTTTCAGCTGCAGATGAGCTGAGGCAGGCAAGGAGTTGGGCGATGGCATAGAAATGTGGTGGCTAGTTCACTTCAGGGTCAAACACAACACCGGCAGCGGCAGTGGGCATATAAAATGGTAGCCAGCGGCTCATTAGAATAAGCAGGCCGGCTGTTCAACCCCCACCCCCCCCCCCCACCCCTCCAATCATGAGGTGGGGAGGCGCTTCGGCGATGCCGTAAACAGCGTCAACTGTCTCTCTGCAGGCACTGGTGCCATTTGTAAAGGGCTGCCAGCCCGGCATAGAGAATGCAGAACTGCCCCCATTTCCCCCCCCAACACTACACTAAAATTGCAGAGTTGACCCCTTCTCCCCCACAACTGCACAAAGTGCAGGGTTCACCCCTTCCCGACCCCCCCACTACACTAAAATTGCAGAGTTCACCACATTTCCATTCCCCCGCCCCCCCCACCCACTGCACTTCAAATAATGTGATTCCCCCCTT
This sequence comes from Heterodontus francisci, assembly GCF_036365525.1. Classification (NCBI taxonomy): domain Eukaryota; kingdom Metazoa; phylum Chordata; class Chondrichthyes; order Heterodontiformes; family Heterodontidae; genus Heterodontus; species Heterodontus francisci. The sequence goes on along the minus strand of NC_090372.1, from coordinate 188,235,298 downwards.
CCCCACCTCGGTGGCGCCAGCTTTCCCTGGACGGGAAATTGAAGGCCGCATGAGTGCCGCCCATCGTGCTGAAGATTCGGAACCGCAGGTAAGATTGCAGGTAATTCAATTTAAATGTATTTAAACAGGTAATTTCAATATTTAAAGCATGGTCCCACCGCAGAGCGGCAGAGGGCCCACCATGGAGCTTCCCCGCCACCGGAAAGATCAGTCACAGCAATCCTGGCGTCAGGATCGCAGAGGGCAGCTGCCACTCTGACCTTCTGCTCCCCCAACACCCCCGACCATGGAAATCGATGTCAGGGGATAAGGAAAATTCAGCCCCAAGACTGAGAGTCGGGTCAACCTCAGACAGTTGCCAGGGAAAGGGATGGAGATAGTGGCTGGGGAACAGAGCTTTGGCAGGGGCCGAGGACAATTGCTTCAGTCTTCACAATATTTAGAGTCATAGAGTCATTAAGTTATACAGCACAGAAACAGGCACTTTGGACCATCGTGTCTGTGCCGGCCATTAAGCGCCTATCTACTCTAATCCCATTTTCCAGCACTTAGCCCGTAGCCTTGTATGCTATGGCGTTTCAAGTGCTCATCTAAATACTTCTTAAATGTTGTGAGGGTTCCTGCCTCGACCACCCCTTCAGACAGTGCGTTCCAGATTCCAACCACCCTCTGGGTGAAAAAAGTTTTCCTCAAATCCCCTTTAAACCTCCGATCTATCCTATCAATGCCCCTCATAATTTTGTATGCCTCAATCAGGTCCCCCCTCAGTCTTCTCTGCTCTAAGGAAAACAACCCTCGCCTATCAAGTCTCTCTTCATAGCTGAAACACTCCAGCCCAAGCAACATCCTGGTGAATCTCCTCTGCACCCTCTCCAGTGTAATCACATCCATCCTATAGTGTGGTGACCAGACCTGTACACAGTACTCCAGCTGTGGCCTAACTAGTGTTTTATACAGATCCATCATAATCTCCCTGCTCTTATATTCTATGCCTTGGCTAATAAAGGCAACTATCCCATATGCCTTCCTAACCGCCTTATCTACCTGTGCTGCTGCCTTCAGTGATCTATGGACAAGTACACCAAGGTCCCTCTGACCCTCTGTACTTCCTAGGGTCCTACCATCCATTGTATATTCCCTTGCCTTTTTAGTCCTCCCAAAATGCATCACCTCACACTTCTCAGGATTAAATTTGCCACTGCTCTGCCCATCTTACCAGCTCATCTACATCGTCTGGTAATCTAAGGCTTTTTCTCCTCACTATTTATGACACCACCAATTTTAGTGTTATCTGCATACTTGCTGATCATACCTCCTATATTCACATCTAAATCAGTAATGTGCACTACAAACAGCAAGGGTCCCAGCACCGATCCCTGCGGTGCACCACTGGTCACAGGCTTCCACTTGCAGAAACACCTCAACCATCACCCTCTGCCTCCTGCCACTAAGCCAATTTGGATCCAATTTGCCAAATTGCCTTGGATTCCGTGGGCTCTTTGCTTCTTAACCAATCTCCCATGTGGGACCTTATCAAAAGCTTTACTGAAGTCCAGGTAGACTACATCAACTGCTTTACCCTCATCTACACACCTAGTCACCACAATGAAAAATTCAATCAAGTTTGTTAGACAGGATCTCCCCCTGACAAAGCCATGCTGAATTTCCTTGATTAATCCCTATCTCTCCTAGCGGGGATGAATCCTGTCCCTCAGAATTTTTTCCAATAGTTTCTCTACCACTGATGTTAGACTTACCGGCCTGTAATTACCTGATTTATCCCTGCTACCCTTCTTGAATAATGGCACCGCATTCGCTGTCCTCCAGTCCTCTGGTACCTCTCCTGTGGCCAGAGAGGATTTAAAAATTTGTGTCAGAGCCCCTGCTAGCTCCTGCCTTGCCTCACATAACAACCTGGGATACATCTCATCTAGGCATGGGGATTTATCCACTTTTAAGCCCACTAAAACAGCTAATACTTCCTCCCTTTCAGTGCTAATTTGTTTGACTATATCATAATTCCCCTCCCTGATCTCTACACCTACATCGTCCTTCTCCATAGTGAACACAGATGAAAAGTAATTATTTAAAACCTCACCTATGTCCTCCGGCTCCACACACAGATTGCCACTTTGGTCCCTCATGGGCCCTACTCTTTCCCTGGTTATCCTCTTGCCCTTAATATACTTATAAAACGCCTTGGGACTTTCCTTTATCTTGACCGCCAGTGTTTTTTCATGTCCCCTCTTCGCTCTCCTAATTACTTTTTTAAGTACCCCCCTACACTTCTATACTCCTCTAGGGCCTCCACTGTTTTCAGGTCTCTGAATCTGCCATAAGCCTCCTTTTTTTTCTTATCCAATCCTCTATTTCCCTTGACATCCAGGGTTCCCTGGACTTGTTGGTCCTACCCTTCACCTTAACGGGAACATGTTGGCCCTGAACTCTCACTATTTCCTCTTTGAATGACTCCCACTGGTCTGATGTAGACTTTCCTACAAGTAGCTGCTCCCAGTCCACTTTGGCCAGATCCTGCTCTATCATATTGAAATCGGCCTTCCCCCAATTCAGTACATTTCCAGTCCCTCTTTGTCCTTTTCCATAACTGCCTTAAATTTTACAGCGTTATGGTCACTATCCCCAAAATGGTCCCCCACTGACACTTCTGTCACTTGTCCGGCTTCATTCCCTAGGATTAGGTTCAGTACTGCCCCCTCTCTTGTAGAACGTTCGACGTGCTGGCTCAAAAAGCTCTCCTATATGTTCTTTAAGAATTCCACCCCCTTTAAACCTTTTGCACTAAGACTATCCCAGTTAATATTGGGGAAGTTGAAATCCCCTACTATTATTACCCTATTATTTTTTCAGCTCTCTGAGATTTGCCTACATATCTGCTCCTCTATCTCTCCTTACTGTTTGGAGGACTGTCGTACACTCCCAGCCAAGTGATTGGCCCCTTTTTGTTTTTAAGTTCTACCCATATGGCTTCATTTGAGGAACCTTCTAAGATATTATCTCTCCTTACTGCAGTAATTGACTCCTTGATCAACAGTGCAATGCTACCTCCTCTTTTACACCCTCCCCTGTCACATCTGAAGATTCTATACCCTGGAATATTGAGCTGCCAGTCCTGCCCTTCCCTCAACCATGTCTCTGCGATAGCAATAATATCATATTCCCATGTGTTAATCAACGCCCTCAATTCATCTGCCTTACTAGTAAGTTGGAGGAATTAGTTGGAGGAAATTGCTGCTTATCCAGTACTGAATGTTGGGCATGCAATTTCATACGTTAGAGACAGTGGAGGGGCTGATAGAGGTGGTGGTGAGGTAGAGCTGGGTGTTAGCAATGTACATATGGCATATGGAACCTGATGTGTTTTAGGATAATGTCACTGAGGGACAGCTTGTAGATGACATCTAGGAGGGGAATAAGGATAGATTTTTGAGGGACACCAAAACTAACTGGACAGGAATGGGAAGAAAAGCCAATGTAGGTGATTCTCTATCTACAACTGGATAGGTAGGAATGGAACCAGGCAAGAGCAGTCCCACACAGCTGGACAATAGAAAGGCATTGAGGAGAACAGTGTGGTCAACTGTGTCAAAGATTGCAGACAGGTCAAGAAGAATGAGGAGGGATCGTTTACCATGGTCACAGTCACATCGGATGTTATTTGTGGTTTCAATACAGTGGCAGGACTGAAAATCTGATTGGAGGGTTTCAAACATGGAGTTCTGGGAAAGATGGGCAGGGATTTGGGAGGCAACAGCATGTTCAAGGGATTTTGGAGAGGCAAGGTTCAATTCTGGGTACTGCCTGTGCGGAGTTTGCAAGTTCTCCCTGTGACCGCGCGGTTTTTCGTCGGGTGCTCCGGTTTCCTCCCACAGCCAAAGACTTGCAGGGGATAGGTAAATTGGCCATTGTAAATTGCCCCTAGTATAGGTAGGTGGTAGGGAATATGGGATTACTGTAGGGTTAGTATAAATGGGTGGTTGTTGGTCAGCACAGACTCGGTGGGCCGAAGGGCCTGTTTCAGTGCTGTATCTCTAAATAAATAAATAAATAAAAAGGGAAGTTGGAGATGGGAGCGACAGTTTACAAGGGCAGAGGGGAAAGGTTAGATTTTTTGCAGGGGAGGTAATAATGATAGATTTGAAGGGAGGGGGACAGTACCTGAGGAGAGCAAACTGAACAATATCAGTTAACGTGGGAGGTACCAGGGGAAGTTTGGTGGTCAGCAGTTTAATGGGAATAGGGTCAAGGGAGCAGGAGTGAGTCTCATGGTCAAGATAATCATGGAGAGGGCATGAGGGTAGATAGGAAAGAAACTAGAGAAAGATGCAGGTTCATGGTTAGAGCAGGAGGGGCCATTCAAAGAAGTTGGGACCAGTGGGCTAGGAGAAGTGGGGGAAGTGGCAGAGGCAGTTGAATGGATGGTCTCAATCGTAGTGACAAAGAAGTCCATGAGACCCTAGCACTTCTTGTTGGAGGTGAAGGTAGATAAGGCAGAGAGAGAGGTTTTTGAAGACAGTTTGTAGTAGAGAAAAAAAGTCAGAACTATCTTTGCATTCCAGTATGATCCCGGAATAATGAACAGTTTTGGTAGAGGAGAGCAGGACCCAATATTGCTTTAGGTGGAATAAAAACAAGAAATGCTGGAAATACTCAGCAGGTCTGGTAGCATCTGTGGAGAGAGAAGCAGAGTTAACGTTGCAGGTCAGTGACCCTTCATCAGAACTGACAAATATGAGAAAATCCTGTCGCAGATAAGAGCAGAACTTCTTTAAGGTAGGTATTCCTGGAAGAGAAGTGACAGTGGGCGGCACAGTGGCGCAGTGGTTAGCACCGCAGCCTCACAGCTCCTGCGACCTGGGTTTGATTCTGGGTGCTGCCTGTGCGAAGTTTGCAAGTTCTCCCTGAGACTGTGTGGGTTTCCTCCGGGTGCTCCGGTTTCCTCCCACCGCCAAAGACTTGCAGGTTGATAGGTAAATTGGCCATTGTAAATTGCCCCTAGTGTAGGTAGGTGGAAGGAGAATGGTGGGGATGTGGTAGGGAATATGGGATTAATGTAGGATTAGTATAAATGTGTGGTTGTTGGTTGGCACAGACTCGGTGGGCCGAAGGGCCTGTTTCAGTGCTGTATCTCTATGACAGTGAATTAAGCGCTAAAATAAAAGCAAAATACTGCAGATGCTGGAAATCTGAGATAAAAACAAGAAATACTGGAAATACTCAGTAGGTCTGGCAGCATCTGTGGAGACAGAAGCAGAGTTAACGTTTCAGGTCAGTGACCCTTCTTCAGAACTGCTGACTTGTGCTCCAGAACTAGCTACACCCTTAACCTAGCTTTTCCAGTACAGCTACAACACTGGCATCTACCCAACAAAGTGGAAAATTACCCAGATATGTCCTGTCCACAAAAAACAGGTCAAATCCAATCTGGCCAATTACTGCCCCATCAGTCCACTCTTAATCCTCAGCAAAGTGACAGAAGAGTCATCGATAGCGTTATCATGTGGGCACTTACTCGGCAATAACCTGCTCACTGATGCTCACTTTGGGTTCTGCCAGGAACATTCAGCTCCAGAACCTCATTACAACCTTGGTCCAAACATGAATTCCAGAGGTGAGGTGAGAGTGCCCTTTGCATCATAGGAGTATTTGACCGAGTGTGGTGGCATCCTGGAGCCTAGTAAAACTAAAGGCAATAGGAAGGAGTCATAACCACCATAATGGAAGACAGTTGTAGTTATTGGATGACAATCATTTCAGCCCCAGGATATCGCTGCAGGAGTTCCTCAGGGCATTGCCCTAGGCCCAAACATCTAAGCTGTCACATCAAGGACATTCCCTCTATCATAAGGTCAGAAGTGGAGATGTTCACTGATGGTTGCACAGTGCTCAGTCCCATTCATATCTTCTCAGATAATGAAGCAGCCCTTACCTGCATGCAGCAAGAATTGGGCAATGTTCAGGTTTGTACTTATAAATGATAAGCAACACTTGTGCCACACAAGTACCAGGCAATGGTCATCTTCAACAACAGTAAATCTAACCATCTTTCCTTGATATTCAATAGCATTACAATCACTGAATTCCCCATCATCAACATTCTGGGGATTTCCATGGATGAGAAACTTAACTGGACAAGCCATATAAATACTGTGGCTACAAAGGGAAGATCAGAGGCTGGGAATTTGGCAGTGAGCAACTCACCTCCTGACTCCCAAAAGCCTGTCCATCATTTAAAAGGCACGTCAAGAGCATGATGGAATACTCATCTGGTTCACTCATGTCCTTTAGGCAAGGAAATCTCCTGTCCTTACCTGGTCTGGCCTACATGTGACTCCAGACCCACAGCAATGTGCTTGACTCTTACTGCCCTCTGAAAGGGCCTAGCAAGCCACTCAGCTATATTAAACCACTACAAAGTCTAAGAAAAAGAATGAAACTGGATGGGCCACCCGGAATCGACTTAGGCACTGGAAACAACAATGGCAAACCCAGCCCTCTTGACCCTGCAAATTCCTTCTTACTAACATCTGGGGGTTTGTGCCAAAATTAGGAGAGTTGTCCCACAGACTAGTCAAGCAACAGCCGAACATAGTCATCATCATGGAATCGTACTTTACAGACAACGTCCCTGACACCACCATCACCATTCCTGGGTATGTCCTGTCCCATCGCCAGGACAGACACACCAGAGGTGGTGGCACAGAGGTATACAGTTGGCAGGGAGCTGCCCTGGGAGTCCTCAACATCGACTCCAGACACCATAAAGTCTCATGGCAATAGGTCAAACATGGGCAAGGAAACCTCCTGCTGATTACCACCTACAGCCCTCCCTCCTAACCCCCACTTGGCTGATGAATCAGAGCTTCACCATGTTGAACAGCAATTGGAAGAAGCACTGAGGGTTGCAAAGACACAGAATGTACTCTGGGTGGGGGACTTCAATGTCCATCACAAGGAGTGGCTCAGTAGCACCACGACTGACCAAGTTAGCCGAGTCCTAATGAACATAGCTGCCAGACAGGGTCTGCAGCAGATGGTGAGGGAACCAACAAGAGGGAAAAACTTGCTTGATCTCGTCCTCACCAATCTACCTGTCACAGATGCATCTGTCCATGACAGCTTTGGTAGGAGTGAACACCAGTGGAGATGAAGTCCCATCTTCACATTGAGGAAACCCACCATCGTGTTGTGTGGCACTACCACCGTGCTAAATGAGATAGATTTCAAACAGATCTAGCCACTCAAAATTGGGCATCCACGAGGCGCAACGGGCCATCAGCAGCAGCAGAATTGTATTCAACCACAATCTGTAACCTCATGACCCAGCATATCCCCCACTCTACCATTATCATCAAGCTGGGGGAACCAACCCTGCTTCAATGAATAGTGCAGGAGCGCATGCCAGGAGCAACACCAGGCAAACCTCAAAATGAGCTGTCAGCCTGGTGAAGCTGCAACACAGCATTACTTGCATGCCAAACAGCGGAAGCAATGTGCAATAGACAGGGATAAGCAATCCTACAACCGATGGATCAGATCGAAGCTCTGCAGGCTGCCACATCCAGTCGTGAATGGTGGCAGACAATTAAACAATTAACGGGAGGAGGAGGCTCCACAAATATCCCCATCCTCAACGATGGGGGCGCTCAGCATATCAGTGCAAAAGACAAGGCTAAAGCATTTGCATCCAACTTCAACCATCTCGGCCTCCTCCTGAGGTCCCCAGCATCACACATGCCAGTCTTCAGCCAATCCAATTCACTCCACGTGATATCAAGAAATGACTGAAGACACTGGATACTGCAAAGGTTATGGGTCCTGACAACATTCCAGCAATAGTGCTGAAGACTTGTGCTCCAGAACTTGCCGCGCCCCGAGCCAAGCTGTTCCAGTATAGCTACCATACTGGCATCTATCAGGCAATGTGGAAAATTGCCCGTGTTTGTCCTGTACGCAAAGAGCAGGACAAATTCAACCCAGCCAATTCCTGCCCTATCAGCCTACTCTCGATCATGAGCAAAGTGATGGAAGGGGTTGTCAAGTGACACTTGCTCAGCAATAACCTGCTCACTGGTGCTCAGTTTGGGATCCTGACCTCATTACAGCCTTGGTCCAACTATGGACAAAAGAGCTGAACTCCAGAGGTGAGGTGAGAGTAACTGCCCTTGACATCAAGGCAGCATTTGACCGAGTATGGCATCAAGGACCCCTAGCAAAACAGGAGTCAATGGGAATCAGGGGGAAAACTCTCCACAGGTTGGAGTCATAGCTAGCACAAAGGAAGATGGTTGTGGTTGTTGGAGGTCAATCATCTCAGTCCCAGGACATCACTACAGGAGTTCCTCAGGGTAGTGTCCTTTGTCCAAACATCTTCAGCTGCTTCCTCAATGACCTTTCCTCCATCATAAGATCAGAAGTGGAAATGTTCCCTGATGATTGCACAATATTCAGCACCATTCGTGACTCCTCAAATACTGAAGCAACCTGGGCCAAATGCAGCAAGACTTGGACAACATCCAGGCTTGGGCTGAGAAGTGGCAAGTAGCATTCACGCCACATAAGTACCAGGCAATGACCATCTCAAACAAGAGAGAATTTAACCATCTTCCCTTGATGTTCAAAGAAAAAGAACAAAGAAAATTACAGCACAGGAACAGGCCCTTCGGCCCTCCAAGCCTACGCCGATCCAAATCCTCTATCTAAGCCTGTCGCCTATTTTCTAAGGGTCTGTATCTCTTTACTTCCTGCCCATTCATGTATCTGTCTAGATACATCTTAAAAGACGCTATCGTGCCTGCGTCTACCACCTCCGCTGGCAATGCGCTCCATGCACCCACCACCCTCTGCGTAAAGAAATTTCCACGCATATGCCCCCTAAACTTTTCCCCTTTCACTTTGAACTCGTGTCCCCTTGTAATTGAATCCCCCACTCTGGGAAAAAGCTTCTTGCTATCCACTCTGTCTATACCTCTCATGATTTTGTACACCTCAATCAGGACCCCCCTCAACCTCCGTCTTTCTAATGAAAATAATCCTAATCTACTCAACCACTCTTCATAGCTAGCGCCCTCCATACCAGGCAACATCCTGGTGAATCTCCTCTGCACCCTCTCCAAAGCGTCCACATCCTTTTGGTAATGTGGCGACCAGAACTGCACGCAGTATTCCAAATGTGGCCGAACCAAAGTCCTATACAACTGTAACATGACCTGCCAACTCTTGTACTCAATACCCCGTCCGATGAAGGAAAGCATGCCGTATGCCTTCTTGACCACTCTATTGACCTGCGTTGCCACCTTCAGGGAACAATGGACCTGAACACCCAAATCTCTCTGTACATCAATTTTCCCCAGGACCTTTCCATTTACTGTATAGTTCACTCTTGAATTGGATCATCCAAAATGCATCACCTCGCATTTGCCCTGATTGAACTCCATCTGCCATTTCTCTGCCCAACTCTCCAATCTATCTATATTCTGCTGTATTCTCTGACAGTCCCCTTCAGTATCTGCTACTCCACCAATCTTAGTGTCGTCTGCAAACTTGCTAATCAGACCACCTATACTTTCCTCCAAATCATTTATGTATATCACAAACAACAGTGGTCCCAGCACGGATCCCTGTGGAACACCACTGGTCACACGTCTCCATTTTGAGAAACTCCCTTCCACTGCTACTCTCTGTCTCCTGTTGCCCAGCCAGTTCTTTATCCATCTAGCTAGTACACCTTGGACCCCATGCGCCTTCACTTTCTCCATCAGCCTACCATGGGGAACCTTATCAAACGCCTTACTGAAGTCCATGTATATGACATCTACAGCCCTTCCCTCATCAATCAACTTTGTCACTTCCTCAAAGAATTCTATTAAGTTGGTAAGACATGACCTTCCCTGCACAAAACCATGTTGCCTATCACTGATAAGCCCATTTTCCTCCAGATGGGAATAGATCCTATCCCTCGGTATCTTCTCCAGCAGCTTCCCTACCACTGACGTCAGGCTCACCGGTCTATAATTACCTGGATTATCCCTGCTACCCTTCTTAAACAAGGGGACAACATTGGCAATTCTCCAGTCCACCGGGACATCACCCGTGTTTAAGGATGTTGCAAAGATATCTGTTAAGGCCCCAACTAATTCCTCTCTCGCTTCCCACAGTAACCTGGGATAGATTCCATCCGGACCTGGGGACCTGTCCACCTTAATGCCTTTTAGAATACCCAACACTTCCTCCCTCCTTATGCCGACTTGACCTAGAGTAATCAAACATCTGTCCCTAACCTCAACATCCGTCATGTCCCTCTCCTCGGTGAATACCGATGCAAAGTACTCATTTAGAATCTCACCCATTTTCTCTGACTCCACGCATAACTTTCCTCCTTTGTCCTTGAGTGGGCCAATCCTTTCTCTAGTTACCCTCTTGCTCCTTATATATGAATAAAAGGCTTTGGGATTTTCCTTAACCCTGTTTGCTAAAGATATTTCATGACCCCTTTTAGCCCTCTTAATTCCTCGTTTCAGATTGTTCCTACAATTCCGATATTCTTTCAAAGCTTCGTCTTTCTTCAGCCGCCTAGACCTTATGTATGCTTCCTTTTTCCTCTTAGCTAGTCTCACAATTTCACCTGTCATCCATGGTTCCCTAATCTTGCCATTTCTACCCCTCATTTTCACGGGAACATGTCCCTCCTGCACGCTAATCAACCTCTCTTTAAAAGCCTCCCACATATCAAATGTGGATTTACCTTCAAACAGCTGCTCCCAATCTACGTTTCCCAGCTCCTGCTGAATTTTGGTATAGTTGGCCTTCCCCCAATTTAGCACTCTTCCTTTAGGACCACTCTCGTCTTTGTCCATGAGTATTCTAAAACTTACGGAATTGTGATCACTATTCCCAAAGTAGTCCCCTACTGAAACGTCAACCTCCTGGCCCGGCTCATTTCCCAACACCATGTCCAGTATGGCCCCTTCCCGAGTTGGACTATTTACATACTGCTCGAGAAAACCCTCCTGGATGCTCCTTACAAATTCTGCTCCATCTGGACCTCTAACACTAAGTGAATCCCAGTCAATGTTGGGAAAATTAAAATCTCCTATCACCACCACCCTGTTGCTCCTACAGCTTTCCATAATCTGTTTACATATTTGTACCTCCATCTCACGCTCGCTGTTGGGAGGCCTGTCGTACAGCCCCACCATTGTTACCGCACCCTTCCTATTTCTGAGTTCTGCCCATATTGCCTCACAGCTCGAGTACTCCATAGTGCCTTCCTTCAGCACAGCTGTGACCAGTAATGCAACTCCTCCACCCCTTTTACCTCCCTCTCTATCCCGCCTGAAGCATCGGTATCCTGGGATATTTAGTTGCCAATCATGCCCTTCCCTTAACCAAGTCTCAGTAATAGCAATAACATCATACTCCCAGGTACTAATCCAAGCCCTAAGTTCATCTGCCTTACCTACTACACTTCTTGCATTAAAACAAATACACCTCAGACCACCAGTCCCTTTGCTTTCATCACCTGCTCCCTGCCTACTCTTTCCCTTAGTCACGCTGACTTCATTATCTAGTTCCTTACAGGCTTTAGTTACTACATCCTTACTCTCTACTGACCTCATTTGGTTCCCATCCCCCTGCCACATTAGTTTAAACCCTCCCCAACAGCGTTAGCAAAAGCACCCCCAAGGACATTGGTTCCAGTCCGGCCCAGGTGTAGACCGTCCAATTTGTAATAGTCCCACCTCCCCCAGAACCGGTCCCAATGTCCCAAAAATCTGAACCCCTCCCTCCTGCACCATCTCTCAAGCCACGCATTCATCCTGACTATTCTTTCATTTCTACTCTGACTATCACGTGGCACTGGTAGCAATCCGGAGATTACTACCTCTGAGGTCCTACTTTTTAACTTGGCTCCTAACTCCCTAAATTCTGCTTGTCGGACCTCATCCCGTTTTTTACCTATATCATTGGTGCCTATATGCACAACGACAAACTGGCTGTTCACCCTCCCCCTTCAGAATGTTCTGCAGCCGATCTGAGACATCCCTGACCCGTGCACCTGGGAGGCAACATTCCATTCGGGAGTCTTGTTTCCGACCACAGAACCGCCTATCTACTCCCCTTACAATCGAATCCCCTATGACTATAGCCCTGCCACTCTTTTTCCCGCCCTTCTGAACAGCAGAGCC